>NC_132910.1:74064151-74377985 GCF_047675955.1 Chlorocebus sabaeus | reverse complement strand
CACCAAGCATGCATGAGGGGTCTGCTCCCATGATCCAAACACCTCCCACCAGGCTACAACTCCAGCACTGGGGATTATATTTCAACATGAGATTTGAGTGGGGACACATATCCAAACTCTATCAAAGGGCATGATAAATGATTGTGCTGGGGCAATAGGTGTTGACTAGGACTATCCCAGGCACACTGGGAATCTATGGTCATACTGTTCTGTCATCGTCTGTCACACCACACTGTCTTTCTAAGTGATCTCAGTACTCCCATGGCTTCTTTATCATCTTTATCATAATCATGACCAAATACCTCCAGCCTGGATTTCACTTTTCAGCATCAGACCCTTATAAATAAGTGGTTATTCTGTTTAGATGTTTTACAGTCACCTGTAACTTAGCAACTCCAAAAGAGAACACATGATATCCTCTCTTCACATACACACTAAAATCTCCTCTTCTAGTATTTCCTGTCTCTGTATAAGACACTACTGTCTACCCACTTGCTCAAATCAAAAACCTTCTATTTACTCCTCATGCCCCATCAGTTACCAAGATGACAGTTCTACTTTCTGTATCTCTCACAAGCTCTCCAGTAACACCATTGCCACAAGTCATATCAATGCTTACCGAACTAGTTTATATGCTGTCGTTAGTGTGATATTTCTGAAACACAAATCTGATCACTTTTTTTGTTGCTTGTTTCTATTTCTTTTTTTTATTATTATTATACTTTAAGTTCTAGGGTACATGTGCATAATGTGCAGGTTTGTTACATATGTATACTTGTGCCATGTTGGTGTGCTGCACCCATCAACTCGTCAGCACCCATCAACTCATTTACATCAGGTATAACTCCCAATGCAATCCCTCCCCCCTTCCCCCTCCCCATAATAGGCCCCGGTGTGTGATGTTCCCCTTCCCGAGTCCAAGTGATCTCATTGTTCAGTTCCCACCTATGAGTGAGAACATGCAGCGTTTGGTTTTCTGTTCTTGCGATAGTTTGCTGAGAATGATGGTTTCCAGCTGCATCCATGTCCCTACAAAGGACACGAACTCATCCTTTTTTATGGCTGCATAGTATTCCATGGTGTATATGTGCCACATTTTCTTAATCCAGTCTGTCACTGATGGACATCTGGGTTGATTCCAAGTCTTTGCTATTGTGAATAGTGCCACAATGAACATACGTGTTCATGTGTCTTTATAGCAGCATGATTTATAATCCTTTGGGTATATACCCAGTAATGGGATGGCTGGGTCATATGGTACTTCTAGTTCTAGATCCTTGAGGAATTGCCATACTGTTTTCCATAATGGTTGAACTAGTTTACAATCCCACCAACAGTGTAAAAGTGTTCCTATTTCTCCACATCCTCTCCAGCACCTGTTGTTTCCTGACTTTTGAATGATCGCCATTCTAACTGGTGTGAGATGGTATCTCATTGTGGTTTTGATTTGCATTTCTCTGATGGCCAGTGATGATGAGCATTTTTTCATGTGTCTGTTGGCTGTATGCATGTCTTCTTTTGAGAAATGTCTGTTCATATCCCTTGCCCACTTTTTGATGGGGTTGTTTGTTTTTTTCTTGTAAATTTGTTTGAGTTCCTTGTAGGTTCTGGATATTAGCCCTTTGTCAGATGAGTAGATTGCAAAAATTTTCTCCCATTCTATAGGTTGCCTATTCACTCTGATGGCAGTTTCTTTTGCTGTGCAGAAGCTCTTTAGTCACTTTTTTTTTTTTTTAACATAAAAACTCTTCAGTTGCTTCCCATTGTCTGCAGGATCCCAATCCCAACTTGGTAACATGGCCTCAGCTCACTGTGATCTGGCCCCTGCCTCTCTCTCCAGCCACACCTCAGTTCTTTATGCTGTAGCTGCATTGGAGCTTTTTTAGTCCCTGGAGTGTGCCAAGGTTTTTCTAACCTCAGAAGCTTTGCATGATATGTCTCCCTCAGTAATAGGGTTCTCAGATACTTTGTACTTCTTTGTAAAATTTCGCACAGTTGCAATTAATTATTTTTTTAGAATAATTTGTTTAAAATCTGTCTTTCCTTCTAGACTGTGAGGCTCCAGGATGCATCTGTTGTGTTCACCATTATACCCCAGTCCCCAGCATAGTGCCTGAGGCTCAATCCATGCATGTTGTGTAATTAAACAAAGGATCTCTCTAATTCCTGGACTGAGTGGGGAAATTCAAATTACTTCTGTCTTCTATAATGATCAAGTCAACAAACCAGTAACAAGAATTGTTAGTATATTTCTCTATTAAAATACATTTTTATGTCTCTTTTGGATGGGCTCATTGTCCCATCAGCAAAATAAGGAGAATATTTAATACCTTCCCATTACACATTATTTCCTATTATTTTCTCATTTGAATAAAGTTAAAAACATAAAGGTAGAAAGTGAGACAAATCACAATCTAATTTCCAGATACTGAATTTTCACAAGCTGGAAGAATAAGATGTAACATGGTGATTTAGTAAGTCAGCTGTTTCCTTCCAGATTAGAGACAAATCACAAGAGTAAATGCTTAAGAAAAATTTCCAATCAAACATTGCTAATCCTGTTGATTTCCAACATTCAAGAAACCCAGAAAAAAAATCTAACATTGGAGTTCTTTGTGTTTCTTCTTTAATGAGTATTTGGCAAAAAACAATGAGGTTGGGGAAAACATTTTTGAAGGCTCAGAATTCAGTGTCCCTTGCTTACAAAGCAACCATTGGGACCTGAAGTGATTGAGCATCTGTTTTCAATCTTGGGTCAAAATTTCTTTTAATCCAGGATGTAATTAAATCTCTAGTATGTACAGAGATATCTATTTCACATATATAATTCTGTAGATGTTTAATTATAAAGTAGTTGCAATCATTTGCACAAATCAATTCGTATTATGTTATTTTGACATCAGTTTACATGTTTGGGAAGGAGATAGATGTATGGGGCTCTGAGGTGATGCTGGGCTGGGGGAGGACTTGTCTAATACCTAGGAGTTTGTCCCATTTCCTTCTTTTTCATCTCCCAACAAGGCTAGCTCTCTATCTTGCTTTTTCTTCTGTTACTAAGATAGGAAGTGGTAATTTTGTCAAATGTATGCATACTGTATTTGTAGTCACCCTAACTAGGTCTGAGTTATAAGGGAATTTCTTAAATTCTTTGTTAAAGTATAAGAATTATTTTCCTCAAGCTATTAGTTATGCAGAAACAAGCATTTACTTTAAAAATGAAAAATTTCTTAACCCTGAGTAAGACAGGAGGAAACAGTAGATTATAATTCTCCATGTTACAACATCTATTTCATATAATTTCCTCCTGTGAACTATTGTCAAGTATCTTGGGTTATTTTCAGAAGAAGAAAAATCTGAGACTGTTCTTCCTAATTTCATTGTCTCTAAACCCAAAGTGACATAAAGATATATATCCTCTATTACCACCCACATATTCAATAGTTCATTATATCTTGGTATTCTACATTGTGGAGGCCAAGGCCCTTGGCCCCCTAACAGTTCACTAAAAATCACTGCCATGAGTTAGGTTGACTAAAAAGAGAAAAGGTGTACAAATTTATTTAACATGCATGAGAGCCTTCAGAATGAAGACCAAACTCCTCAGTGAAGTACACAAGCTTACATACCCTCCTGAGGTTACAAAAAGAATGCTGGCTCAGACCCTGGCCAAAAATAGGTGTTAGTGGTAAGACAGGTTATGGGAGGAAGAAGGGAAGAGACTTGGTTAGCAAAGATGGCCTTGTTGTGTAGATGAAGCCTCATAGGTAGCAGCCTTCAGAGAGTGTAGATGGTAAATGTTTCTTTTCAGACCTTTAAAGGTGTCAGACTCTTAGTTAATCTCTCCTACATCCAGGAAAGGCCTAGAAAGGGAAAGTCTGGCTCATTAATGGAGATTCTCTACTGATGCAAATTTCCCCCGCAAAAGATAGCTTTGCAGGCCTCTTCAGTCTGCTGGTCATGTGACAGCCATTTCAAAAGATGTCAAAGAAATGTATTTTAGGATAAAATGTTTTGATTTCACTCAACACAAAGGTATAGAATCAAGCAATATAACTGTGATTGTAGTGAAACTAACAAATAATAAAACTGAGAACCAGATATATTTCTGCTTGTGTTTGAAGTAGTAGCAAGAAAAAATGGAAATAGCAGCAAAAAATTCTTTTGCAAAGACAGTATCATCTGAAAGTCTCATTATACATTCTGTACACAATTCTTTTATCTTGGTAAGGAATCTAAAATATCAAATGAGCAGAGTTTTTATGGATACACATTTCTAATTCCTGGTGAAGTCCTAAAGCTCTCGAAGAAATAAAAGAGAATAAAACAAACAAACAAAAAATGTATGAGAGGGCAATTCATGAGCCTTGGCAACAGATTGGACATGTGATTCGAAAAAGAGAGGCAACATGAAAGTTTTGAGCTAATAGAAGGTAGAGACAGTGTTAACCTGAATTTTAAACAGGGCTTATTTGGCAGGAAAATTTTAAAAATTATATTTTGCACACAGTGAGTCTGAAATTATATGGTGAATCCCATGAGAATGAAGGTCTCTCCAGCAAACACCAAAAATTTGGGATAGTGGTAACATGTGATATTTGAGTCCTATGCACAGAGCAGATAGTTGGATAAATTAGCAGAATCCCTGAAGCAGAAAACAAAAAAAAAAGGAGAAGTTGAATGCAAATCTTTAGGATTAAGGAGCTGTTCATATATTCAGGAAAATATTGAGTGCCAAGTTTGCTCCAGAAATTGTGCGAGGCACTGAGGATATAAAGTAAATAAAAACTCAATCCCGACTTTCATGTACTTTACTGGTCTAACGGAGATGTTGTACAATAATGCAGAGATTATAGTACAGTGTGGAAACACTGTTAGCAGTGTGCAAAGGGTCCTAATGGAGACACCAGCATCTGCAATAAGAATTACAGGGCTAGGGATTTGGAGGGAGGAAAAGGAGAGGGAGGGGGCAGGCTTTCCGGATTAAGCAGAAGGGGCCAGAAAGTGACAATCTAGGAAAAACAAACATGTTCCAAGTCATGCAAATTTGAAAAACCTTGGTGGATTTCAAGAAACTCTAAGTAGCCCAGTACTGCTTGTGAAAGGAAGTGTGTGAGATTTACTGCCAACAATTAAAAAATTCTTGAAGTGAAGACAAGTGCTTATTTGCAGCAGAGAAACCTCAGCTGAGGTTAGCATCTTGCACAGTGCCTGGCACACGGTTAATGCTCAATAAATATTAAAAGAGTGCATTAAAATTTGCAAAACACTTTTGCATACATCATGTGTATACGGAATAATGCTCCACCCCCAAAGAGGTTCATGTCCTAATCCCCAGAACCTGTGAATATGTTATGCTATATGGCAAGGGGGAATCAGAGTTGCAGATGGAATTAATGTTGCTAATCAGTTGACCATAAAATAGGGAGATTATCCTAGGTTTTGAAGTTGGGAGGGAGGGTGCAGTGTATTCAGAAACATCCTAGCTGGGCACAGTGGCTTATGCCTGTAATCCCAGCACTTTGGGAGGCCGAGGCAGACGGATCATGAGGTCAGGAGTTCAAGACCAGCCTGACCAACACGGTAAAACCCCGTCTCTACTAAAAATACAAAAGTTAGCCAGGCATGGTGGTGCATGCCTGTAATCCCAGCTACTCAGGAGGCTGAGGCAAAAGAATCACTTGAACCTGGGAGGCGGAGGTTGCAGTGAGTTGAGATCACACCACTGCACTCCAGCCTGCGTGACAGAGTGAGACTCTGTCTAAAAAAAAAAAAAGAAACATCCTTAAAAATGGAATGGGGCACAGCAGAAGAGGTCAGGGTGATGCAATGTAAGAAAGATTCAACCAGCCTTTGCTGGCTTTGAAGGTAGAAGTGGCCATGAGTCAAGGAATGAGGGAAGCCTCTGGAAGCTAGAGAAAGCAAGAAAACTGCTTCCCCTCTAGAACTCTCAGGAAGGAATGCAGGACCCAGAAACCTTGATTTAAGCCCAGTAAGGTCCATTTTGGACTTCTAACCTCCATAAGTGTAAAATATTAAAAGTATTAAGCCACTAAATTTGTGTTAATTTGTTACAGCAGCAATTGGAAGGTAATACAATCATCTTGTTCCATAGATAAGAAAATTAGCATGAAAAGAAATATCTAAATATGAAGATCAGAAGAAAACACACAAATCATCAATATTGTGAATAAAACAAGAGACAAGTGGGATTTATTCCAGGTTTGCAAGGCTGATTTAACATCGAAAAATCTATCAATATAATCTAGGCTAAAGAAGAAAAATCACATGATCTATCAATCGATGCAGAAAAAGCATTTGACAAAATCCAATACCCATTTATGATAAAAAGAAAAACAAAAACAAAAGATAAAAACACTCTCAGCAAGTTAGGGATGAGAAAGTTGGTAAAGAGCATCTATAACAAACCTACAGTTTACATTGTAATTAATGATGAAAACTGAATGCTTTCTCTCTGAGATTGGAAAAAAAGCAAGAATGTCCACTCTCACTACTTTTGTTCAACATAGTTCTGAAAGTTCTAACCACTACAATAAGGTAAGAAAACATAAATGAAAGGCATGTAGATTAGAAAGGAAGAACTAAACTTGTCCCTATTTAGGTGACATGATTCCCATCTGTGATTTTTATGGGATCTACAAATAAACTCCTAGAACTAATAAATAAGTTCATCAGAGTTGCAGGATAGGACACAAGATTAACATCCAAAAATCAATTGCATTGATATATACTAACAGTAATGTGCAAAGCAACATTTAGAACACAATACCACTTAAGATTACTCCAAAGAAAATTAAAGGCTTGGGTATAAAGTTAACAAATCATGTATAGGATCTGTATGTTGAAAATTACAAAATGCTGATGAAAGACATCGCATAAGACCTAAGTAATGGAGAGACATGCCACGTTTTTGGACTTAAAGACACGACACAGTAAAGATGAAAATTCTCCCCAAATTGACCTATGGGTTTAATGTTATTCCTATCAAATTTCCAACAAGGTGTTTTATAGATATAAGCAAACTTATTACAAAATATATGTGAAAAGGTACAGGTCCTAGAATAGATTAAATCTTTAAAAAGAATTATAAACTAGGAGGAATCACTCTAGTTGATATAAACATCTACTATATAACAATTATAATCAAGACAGTAAGGCATTGGCAGAGGGGTAGACACATAGACCAATGGGAAAGAATAGAGATCCCAGAAATAAACCCACATAAATATACCCAACTTGATAAAGGTGCAAAAGCAATTCAGTGGAGGAAGAGTAACCTTTCAAACAAATGATGCTGAAATGATTGGACATTCATAGGCAAAAAATTAAAAGTGAAAAACAAAAAACCTAAATTCACACCTTATCCAAAAATTAGCTGAACATGGGTCACGGACTTAAATGTAAAACATAAGACTTTTAGAAAAAAAAAATAGGAGAAAATCTTTAGGATCTATAGCTAGGTAAAGAGTTTTTGAACTTAACACCAAAAGTATGTTTCAAAAAAGGATTTATTGACAAATTGGACCTTATCAAAATTAAAAACTTGTACTTTGTAAAAGTCCATGATAAGAGCATAAAGAAACAAATTATAGGAGAAAGTATTTGCAAACCACATATCTGATCAAAAAAACCCCTAGTATCTAGAATATATAAAGAACTCTCAAATCTCAACAGTAAAACACCAAACAATCCAATTAGAAAGTGGACAAAAGACATGAACAGACATTTCACTAAAGAGGAAACACAGATGGCAAATTAGCACATGAGAAAATGTTCAGTATCGTTAGCCACTAGGGAAAGGCAAATTAAAACCACAATGAGATTACTACTACACACTTGAAGGAATGGCTAAAGTGCAAAATAGTGACAACACTAAATGCCAGCAAAGATTCAAAGAAACTGGATTATTCATATATTGCTGGTGAGAATGTCAAGTGGTACAGCCACTGGAAAATGATTCAGCAATTTTTCATAAAACCTAACCATGCAACTACTACATGACCCAACAATTATATTCTTGACCATCTATCTCAGAGAAATGAAGACTTATGTTCACACAGAAATCTGTACAAGAGTGTTCAGGGAATCTTTATTTATGATAATCCAAAGCTGGAAACAATCCGGGGGTCCTTCAACAGGCAAATGATTAAACAAACTGTGGCACATACTTAGCACGGAATACTACATGGCGATGAAAAGGAATGAACTATTGATAACACAACTACTTCAGAAAGAAATTACGCCAAGAGAAAAAAAGGAGGGTCTTTATCAGGGTAAAGAGATGTTATAGTTCATCAGTCTCATGGTTTTTACAGATAAGAACACACAATCCCTGAAAGTCTACATGAGACAGCTTTAGGGGCATACAGACTAGAGCCAGATTTGAAACGCAGTTCTGGCATCCACTACCTGAGTGACCTTGGCAAGTGACTCATCTCTCTGAGTCTTTGTTTATAAAATGGTGACTTTGTTTATAAAATGAAAGGATTATGCCATTCTTGTCTTCTCAGATTTAAATTAGGTATATGTGTAAATTGCCTGAAATACATAAGTGTTCAATAAATTCTTGTTTCCCTCCTCAGCAAAAATAAAACTTTCTTACAGTTACTTAACTAATAAGTACCAAAGCTGGGATGAGACCCAGTTTCTGAATCTCAGTACAGTGGTCCTTCCGTCTTTTAAACCAGAATTTCTAAATTTTAGGTATGAAAACAAAAAGTTACAACAGAAATTATAATACATAGAAAATGTTCAAGTGTACTGCCTTGCTGATCCATGAGAGACAATCACATAGTAACTATTCCATATTCACTAACTATATTTATAATTTTAAGCATTATTTATCAAAATTAGAAAACTAAATTATTGACATATATATTAGTGTATTCTCACACTGCTATAAATACATATCTGACACTGGGTAATGTATAAAGACAAGATGTTTTATTGGCTCATGGTTCTGCAGGCTATACGACTTCTGCTTCTGGGGAGGCCTCAGGAAACTTACACTCATGGCAGAAGGTGAAGGGAAAGTAGGCACAGCTTCATGTTACTGGCAGGAGAGAGTGAGCGAAGGGGAAAGTGCTACACACTTTCAAACAATCAGATCTCCTAAGAACTCACTCACTATCACAAGAATATCAAGGGGAAGTCTGCTCCCATGATCCAGTCACCTCCCACCAGGCCCCTCCTCCACCATTGAGAATTACAATTCAACATGAGATTTGGGTGGTGACACAGACCCAAAACATATCAACATACATGCTTCTTCTCTCTCTTCTTCTCTTCTCTTCTCTTCTCTCTTTTCTTTTCTTTCATCTCACTGTGTCACCCAGGTTGGAGTACAGTGGTGCAATCTTGGCTCACTGCAACCTCCGCCTCCTGGGTTCAAGCGGTTCTCCTGCCTCAGCCTCCCGAGTAACTGGGACTACAGGCACGTGCCACTGTGCCCGGCTAATTTTTTGTATTTTTAGTAGAGATGGTGTTTCACCGTGTGAGCCAGGATGGTCTTGATCTCCTGACCTCGTGATCCACCCGCCTCGGCCTCCCAAAGTGCTGGGATTACAGGCATGAGCCACCACGCCTGGCCTTTTTCTTTAAACAGAAAGCCTTCCTTCCCTCCTTCCTTCCTTCCTTCCTTCCTTCCTTCCTTCCTTCCTTCCTTCCTTCCTTCCTTCCTTCCTTCCCTCCCTCCCTTCTTTCTTTCTCTCTCCCCTTCCCCTTCCCCTCTCCTCCCCTCCCCTCCCCTCTCCTCCCCTCCCCTCCCCTCTCCTCCCCTCCCCTCCCCTCTCCTCTCTTTTCCTTTCCTAAGACAGGGTCTCACTGTTGCCCAAGCTGGAGGGCAGTGGCGTGAACATGGCTCACTGCAGCCTTGACCTCCTGGGCTCAAGCAGTCCTCCTGCCTTAGCTTCCTGAGTAGCTGGGATTACAGGCATGAGCCACTATGCCTGGTCTTTCAACTTCTTAAATGTAGAGTGAGAGCCTTGTGTGACCAATAAAGTGACAGATGAAATAACACTTTGCCTGTTGGAATGAAATAGTGTATTCTATCCATGGATAGCAAAAAGGAGATTTGTTAATAGTTTCTAATTCGTTTTGCTCATTTGATTAAAAACCAATGGGTGATTTCATATTCTCATTTCCTAACCTTCATAAACTATCTTTCACAGATCTTCATTTTGCAGACATTTTAATACATTATTTAGTAATGTCACATTTACAAACACCTGTTATTTCCCTTTTGCCAGAAGTTAAACTTTCATTTCACTTTTGCCAAAATTTACAACAATTAAAATATACACTTAACTAAACTTAAATTACCTAAGGCTTCATGCACAGTTTTGTTTACATTGCTCAGTAATGTGAAAACACCTAAATTTGTTTGGCAATTACTTCCTTTTCTTTTTTATTTAATTAATTAATTAATCAATTAACTTTGAGATGGAGTCTTGCTCTGTCATCCAGGCTGGAGTGCAGTGGCATGATCTTGGCTCATTGCAACTTCCACCTCCCAGGTTCAATGGATTCTCCTGCCTCAGCCTCCTGAGTAGCTGGGACTACAGGTGCACACCACCATGCCTGGCTTTTTTTTTTTTTTTTTTTTTTTTTTTGTATTTTTAGTACAGACACGGTTTCACCATGTTGGCCAGTCTCGTCTCAAATTCCTGAACTCAGGTGATCCACCCACCTTGGCCTCCCAAATTGCTAGGATTACAGGCATAGGCCACCGTGCCAACCTATTACCTCCTTTTAAATGTAGGTTTTAGTACTAGAGAAATGTGCTCATTTATTTAAATCTCCTTTAGGAAAATTACATGAGCTTCATGCTTATGAAAATATGCAGCATAAACTGAGTTCTCAGCAAATTTTAGCTGATAGTCACTATTATTCCTAAGAAGGTTTGTTAGTATTAAATTCATTTTCTCCAACATCCATAGGGCAGAGATAAGAATGTTTAAGATTCACAGACCCCACTCCCAGAGATTATGATGATGGTGGAGGTACAAGAATCTGCATTTCTATAAGCACATCCAGAATTTGGGTGCAGGTAGTGCACGGTCAACTTCCTGAGACAGAGCAGCAACCCTCTTCCAGACTTGGCCTCCACCTTCCTATGCTCTGGGGCCTGGTATGCTCAGCTGGGCATTGTCTGAATCCATTTGTGTTGCTATAAAGGAATACCTAAGACTGGGTAATTTATAAAGACAAGAAATTTGGCTCACAGTTCTATAGGCTGTACAGGAAGAATGGTGTCAGCATCTGCTTCTGGGAAGGCCTCAGGAAGCTTATGATCATGGTGGAAGGCAAAAGTGGAAGTTGGTGCATCACATGTCAAGAGAGAGTGAGAGAGGAGGAGGAGGTACCAAGCTCTAAAAACAACTAGCTCTTGTGTGAACTAATAGAGTGAGAATTCACCCATCACCAAAGTGAATTTTTTATGTGAACAAATTGTTCAGCTATCAATTTGTCTATTATATTCCATTTATCAAAAACTCATTTTGAACGTATTTATATTTGCTGTTGTTTTCTGTTTTCCAATTTATTATTTTCTAATTTTATTTTTATATCCCTTCCTTTTGCATTTCTCAGTATATCTTGTTCTTAAGACAATTTATATTCACTGTGTTTTTGCTTGATGATATAAGCATTTAAGGAGAGGATGTTTCACTCTAAACATTGTTTTAGCAATTTGCTAAAATTGTTGCAAGCTCCGCCTCCTGGGTTCATGCCATTCTCCTGCCTCAGCCTCCCGAGTCGCTGGGACTACAGGTGCCCACCACCATGCCACGCCACCACTTTCATTTGTAAGTTTAGCCTATTTTTGTTTGGGCATTGTTCTGAAATATTACTTTGTGTTTTTTGTTTTCATTGTGTTTTTAGCTCTGTGTGTGTGTGTGCGTGTGTAGCTTTTTTTTTTTTTTTTTTTTTTTTGAGACAGGGTCTCACTCTGTTGCCCAGGCTGGAATGCGGTGGTGCGATCTCGGCTCACTGCAAGCTCGGCCTCCCAGGTTCACGCCATTCTCCTGCCTCAGCCTCCTGAGTAGCTAGGACTACAGGTGCCTGCCACCACGCCTGGCTAATTTTTTTGTGTTTTTAGTAGAGACGGGGTTTCACTGTGTTAGCCAGGATGGTCTCCATCTCCTTACGTCGTGATCCACCCTCCTTGGCCTCCCAAAGTGTTGGGATTACAGGTATGAGCCACCGCGCCTATCATTTGTGGCTTTTTTTTTAGAGATGGGGTCTCGCTATGTTGCCCAGGCTGGCCTTGAAACTTGGCTTAAGTGATCCTGCCAACTCAATTTATAGTGTTGTTGGAAGTCTTCCATTATGTGATTTCTTTTTTTTTTTTCCGCATATTGTTCTTCTAGTATTTAGAAAGGTTCTTAGTTTTGTTCCACGTCTTTTGATTTTTGTAATTATTACCTCATTTACTAACTTTAGTCTTTTATTCTTTAGACAACATCTACTAGTGCCCTATTATAAGCAATGATGAAACAAGTATATTTCCCCTTAGTTTTCCAGGCTAGTTGCTGCCTCTCTGCTGCTGCTGCTCTAGAGATAGATAGACTTCTTCCTGCACATGTGGCTTTTTGCCTGTAACTATCTCTTCTGCTCTTCTGAACCAACCCAGATTCAAGGAGTCTCCTGCTACAAACCCAGCTCATCATAATCACTGTACCTCCTATTGAAAACATTTGTATCAGTTTGCATAGGCTAGGTTTTGTTGTGCTAACACAAGTCCCCCAAATCTTAATGACTTATAAAAAGGTTTATTTCTCACTCATTTCACTGCCATTGAAGGTGACCTGAGGGTTGACTGTGCTGTACAATGCAGCATCTTTATTCAGATACCCCTCTCTGGGATATTGCTGGTCTTTGGTATAGAAGAAAGAGGGGGTAGAATCGTATGCTGGCTCTTTAAAGCTTCTACTCAAAAGTAGTACCTGTCACTTCACTCACATTTCATTAGACAAGGCAAGTTTCATGGCCATGCCTGAGGCGATTGGGGTGGGAAAGATCAACCTTTAGCCAGGATATTCCTCTCCATGGAGGGGCAGAAAGGCCAGGATGACTGGAAAGAGACTAGTGGGGTGGATCGGTCAATATGTTGAACAAATAATACAATCTGTTACACAGAGGGAAAGCTTTCACCCCTCAGGATGTGCCTCTCACCTTCAGTAAGTGTATTTTTGCTGGCACTAACTTAGATCTTCCACCCTGGGCCCTCTTACCCAATAAAGTTTCTCTCTCTACTTTTTCCCTTCTTCCTCCTACTAACAGCTGCATTTGGTGGCCTTTTACATATTTTAGAGTCTGGAGAATATACCTGTCTCCTAGTTTCATAAAAAGTGGAGCATGCTTTCTTTTTTTCTTTCTTTCTTTTTTTTTTTTTCATCATTCTCCTTGTTGCCTTTGGATGATTTCCAGGAGGCAAAGGGGGAATGCTGATGAGTGCAGCTTACATTCACGCAGAAATCTCCATCCCTTCTTGAGCTGCATTTCTTTGGCATGGCAGGCTATAGTGGAATATGAAAGCCCACAAACTGTAACTTGACCAGTGGATTAAATATATGAAAAAAATTTAAAAATAACTAATAAGTACTAGTCTTAATACCTGGGTGACAAAATAGTCTGAACAACAAACTCCCATGACACAAGTTTACCTACATAACAAACCTGCACATGTACCCCGAACTTAAATTTTTAAAAAAAGAAAAAAAAAAGAAAATTGTGTAGTTTTATATTTGCTGAATAAAGTCAGGCCTTTCTTTTTAGGTGAGTAGGAACTGGTAACTTCGCTCTCTTACATTTTCTTGTTTGTACAGTTGGGATATTTGCAATAGATCAATACCAATATTGTTCTGTGATTATAGCAAGACTACAAAATATCCTACCAGAATAAAGTCAATTACTTGTCCCTCTTTTTTCCATTTTTTGTCTGTCCTCCTAGTCCTCCCCTCCAGTTTTGTGAGTAACTGATGCCACTGGGTTTGCATAGTTCACCTGGGCCATCCTAACACCTGTGTGCCTTTCATAACACCATCATCTCCACTCAGCCTTGACTGCCAATCGCTCTGGGCTATGAGTCAATCAATTTTCTGGATGTTACCTCTCATGTTCACTCATTCATTCAATTAACAAATATTTACCCTATGCCTAATTTCTCCAGCAACTACCTTTCTCCCACTACAACCACATATAGACAGGCATTCAAATAAAAAAATTGTAACGTTGGATGGAAAGAGAAATGGCATATTCTTATCTTCAGCTCATTCTCAAATGAAAACTTTGAAGCCTGGTATAGCCACAGATGGATTCAGATTTCTTTCTCGGTTGTAATCGCTTTGCAACTATAAACTCAAGCAATGAAAACAATCCTTAGGACATGAAAACACCCAACATTGTAACGAGTAGATAGTAAATGTGAATATTGTGCCATAGATCATGGCAAACAAGATGATTCTGTGCATCTGTCCTTCTTCCTGCTCCCACACCCCACCCTGAGGATGCTTTACTTTTGCCAAATCACTTCTCACTGAGTGAAGCTGCAGGTGCCAGACTTTTTAACATATTTCAAATATCCATCCTACTCTAAAATCTCAAATTTACTAATTTGAAAAAATAATCTGTCTCACTTAGACAGGATTTTTGTTATGTAGGGACTGCAGAATGAATTGGTTGGTAAGCAAAATACTTTTTATAATAATTAGACAATTCTTCTGGGGTGGAGGAGGCAGGTATGATGAACAATAAACTAGAGATATCTGGTACTAACAATAAAACAACGTGTTGCGGCCGGGTGCGGTGGCTCACGCCTGAATCCCGGCACTTTGGGAGGCCGAGTACACCTGAGGTCAGCAGTTCGAGAAAAGCCTGACCAACGTGGAGAAACCCCATCTCTACTAAAAATACAAAATTAGCTGGGCGTGGTGGCGTATGCCTGTAATCATACTGAGGGAGGCTGAGGCAGGAGAATCCCTTGAACCCGGGAGGCGGAGGTTGCGGTGAGCCGAAATCACACCATTGCACTCCAGCCTGGGCAACAAGAGCAAAACTCTGTCTCAAAACAACAACAAACAAACAAAAACAAAGTGTCGCATGGGGAAAATGTCATGAGGACATCTTAGACTGCAGGGACCAGGCAGGCAGGTGGTGAACACAGGTGAAGGTCCCCAGGTATAAGAAATACACAACCCTCTCAGTCTACTTTCACTTATCTTTTTTCAGAGATATGAGTACTGAGATGGTTTTCTATTCTAACAAAAACAACATGAGCATTCTGATAAGTGACAGTTCTGCAGCCTCAAAGTTAGTTACCTAATTTGGAGTGATGGGGCCTATGGTGAATTCGAATATGCCTTAGTCTGCCCTTTAAAGGAGGCAGCTGCTACCAGCTCCTGCTGAACACCATCATGTGGGAATATGGTACCAGAGTGGGCAGGAAAAAATGTAAATTAAGGTTACTACTAAGAATATTGCACAAAAAAGCTTCTGTGGGCCCAGGCCCCATTACAACGGTGGGGCAATTTACTGGCTCTGACCCTTGGTGAGCAACCTGTGAAATTATCTTCCTGAAGATCACAGTTAAGTACCTGGCTCTAATTCCCCACTTGCAAGCATAATGTTTACAATGGGGCAAAGGGTGGCTTTATTTGAAAGAAGAAAACTTGCCATTTCAGATTTTTGGGTATCAGATAATAGCAGTCAAAAGTTGCTCTGTGCTCCAAGTGCCGCTTGTGGGCCAAGGGAGACTCTCTGTTTAAACAGGAGCTTCCCTGAACTTTCAGTCCTGGGCTGGAGAAACTGCTCCATCAAAGTGGATTGGGTGGTCTTGCAGGGACGAGGGGTGTCCATCGTGTTCTGCCCCAGTCTCCTGCCAGCTTTCTCTGCAGCCTCCAGGTTTACTTACTTCTTAGCACCTTTTGCTCCATTCTCTCTGCTTTCAGATGTCTTTCTTGGTTTTGGCATTTTACAGGAAGTCTTGGGAGCTTGTCCTGAACAATGCCAATGGGGGAATTATATGCAAAGGTTGATTCTATTTCTTTCCCTGAGGTTTACAAACGACTGTTTTCTTTACATGATGCTGATAAAATAGGCCATCCTTTTGAATCTATCCTCTTTGCTATTTGCAACCCTCTCCTTTCATGTCTTCTGGTTTCCACCAGCCTGGGGAATTACATTCTTTAGCATTTCCGAGCAAAAAAAAAACTGTCCTTTTGTTAGATTCTGCCTGTCCCTAACCCCACACCCAGAATGCGTACAAATCCACCCCAGCCCTGCTGTCCTTCTACTATGACCTTCAATGGCCTATATGCAAGGCACGCCCTTTATTTTTCCAGAAACTGTCAGAGTACCCTAGTTTTCCTCTAAGTTAATTTTGCGTTGTGTTACAAAGTGGCAATGCCAAGTTATCAGAGACGTTGTGACCCACAGCCCTATGGAAGCTGTGCTTTGTATAAAGGAATTACCTGCCTGTTCCAAACTAGCTATCTACAGCTTCAGGAAACATGGAATTTACATGTTATATTCATCAGAGATCTCCAGAGAAACAGAACCATAGGATATTTATGTATTTATTTACTATGAGAGATTGGCTCCCATGATCATGGAGGCTAAGAAGTCCCGTGATCTGCCGTCTGTCTGCAAGATGGAGGTCCAGAAAAGCCAGTGATGTAGTTCCAGTTCAAGGGCAGAAGAAGACAGATGTCCTAGCTCAGAGAGAGTGAATTTGCTCTTCTCCAACCCTTTTGTTCTATTCAGGGCTTCTTTTCTAAGTCTACTGATTCAAATGCTAATGTCTTCTGGAAATATCTTTCCAACATACCCAGAAGAAATGTTTTAGCAGCTATCTGGACATCCCTTAGTCCAATCAAGTTAACACATAAAATTGACCACTACATGTATAATACCCATTTATTTAACTAGATCAGAAACTCCACTGAGGAAAGAATAACATACACAGATTTTTTTATACTAGATCATTTAGCAGACTGCATGCATGATTCACAGCACTCAGTATATTTGAGTTATACTGCTTATTATAAAAGCAAGGGTTATGATTCGATCATTCAAAACAGGATATGGCTGCAAAAAGTTAACGGAGTCTTTCCTAAATTGACACTTGCATTAACTAAAACCTAACAGAGTGAAACTGATACAGATTGCAAGATACCTACATGTTCTTATTTCTATGACCGATTCTGATTGTGGCTGTTTGGAGCTATACAAATTAATAACTTGTAAAAAACAAAACCTTCAAATTTGTCTTCTGGATATCCTTCATTTGTCCTTTCTGGATAATTCTCTTTTGGATTCATACAATTTCCTTATTTTGTACAGGATGATTAAGATAACATGTGTTTGGCATTTGTTTACCATGAGTCATGTACCATGATCTTCCTGTCCAATTCAGTTTATTTTTTTTAAGTAGAAAATGTTCAGACAGCTGGAACTTTTAAGTTCTATTTTTTTCTTTCAGTCCAAGGAAACTCACACATTGAGGCAGTTTTTTAAAGCTTCTACAAATGATCCCACAGTAAGGAAAAAGCTGATAACTCATGCTACTTGGCCAGTGGCCAGATTTGGGCAATCTTTGTGGAATTGCTCTGGGAAATTAAATATCTACATGAAGAATCGTCAGCTTCATGGTAAAGACGTCTTGTGGGGTCACCTTGTTGTAAGAACTATTGCTACCATGTCCCTTTATCAAGTCCAGGAGGTAGTGTGTGAACTTTAGATGTCTTAATAGTCAAACCAGCAGCCTACTCCACACTCTCCTGGAGGCTATTCTTTTTTTTTTTTTTTTTTTTCTGAGACAGAGTTTCACTTTTGTTGCCCAAGCTGGAGTGCAGTGGCATAATCTTGGCTCACTGCAACCTCCACTTCCTGGGTTCAAGCAATTCTACTGCCTCAGCCTCCCAAGTAGCTGGGACTATAGGCATGTGCCACCACGCCTGGCTAATTTGTTGTATTTTTAGTAGAGATGGGGTTTCTCCATGTTGGTCAGGCTGGTCTCGAACTCCTGACCTCAGGTGATCCACCTCGGCCTCCCAAAGTGCTGGGGTTACAGGAGTGAGCCACTGCGCCCAGTCTCTGGAGGCTATTCTTAAAGAGTGGCCAGCCCTGACAGAGGTGGGTAAGGAAGTAGCTCTAAAGTTTCAATAGAAAAATAAGAATTCAGGAAGCCCCAAACCATTATAGAAATTCAAAAGGCATCGATGCATTAGAGACTCACCCTCAGAAGCCAAGTGTCTGAGAAACTGAGCATAGACACAGACAGGTATAAATCATGGGTCCATTTGGTGTTTAGAAAGGGGAAATGCTGGCAAGTGTGTGGTCAACAATATTACCCAATGGCTCACCTGCCACTGACTAGAGAAAACAAGGACAGTCATAACATTCATGTTTAGCCAGGCGCGGTGGCTCTTGCCCGTATTCCTAGCTACTCGAGCGGATGAGGGGAGAGGACTGCTTGAGCCCAGGAGTTCAAGTCCAGCCTGGGCAACATAGTGAGACTCCATTTCTTTAAAAAATTAGTAAAGTAAAACACTCATATTTATATATTGAGGTTTCTTTTATCCTGTGAGTTCAAGTATTCACTAATATGGTTTCGGTCACCTTCACAATATTAAAGCTAACATCCCCTTTCGTCAACTTAAGCCATCTCTCATTGTTTGTTCTTAATAGAATTTCATTTTCATTATGTCAGAGCTGAAGGCCTTCCATGTTTCAGCCTCCTAAGAGAGGAAGGAAACTGACACTATGGGAGCATCTTCCAATTCAGGCCCCCGTAATAGGCACGGTTACTGTTCTGGCAGCTTAGGGGGCCCCCTAGATTTGTGCAACCGTGGTTTTCTGCTCATGACCAAGAGGGCCCAGCAGCAGCTGCATTCTTGGAGACTGCAGATGAAACATTTTGTTTGTGGTAGGAAGGAGGCTTGTTGCTGCCGTCTGGCAGGATCATGCTGTTGCAGTGTTCCACCTGCTTAGCAGGCTGGTCCAGTTGCAGCAGCTATTTGCAATTCCTCATGTCACTCATGATCTGCCACTACCTCAATTCACACTGCATGGACCTCCCCTTTCCTGCTCTGGGACTTCTGGTTGCCACTGAGCTGTGAGATTCTGTGATATCTCTTGGTGCCCATGCTCTTGCAAGAGTTCATCTGGCCAGCCCATCATGCTGCAGACTGCAGAGAGGCAGGCAGGGAATGCTGATGACTTTTTGTGGCTCACATTGTGGAGCCTCCTGGGTCAGCTTCTAGAAAGATTAGGTCATGCACCCTGAAGTGCAGAGAGGTAGGCTTTGTTGTACCTGGAAGCGAGCTGTTGCTCTCCTGATGATGCACTCTGGCATGTCTGTCCCCTTCCTTCCCGACCTCTCTGCCCTTTAACCCCCACACATGATTTCCTGGATTGCACTCCCCCATAAAAATGTGAGTACACAAGCCTTTGCCTTAAGCTCTGTCTCCAGTTATATACATTATCTCAAAAAAATCCTCAAACAGTTCTAGGAAATAAGTGGTTATTATCTTCACTTGTGTGGAATGATAAAAATGGAAGTACGGTGGTAGATAACTTGGCCAAGCTATTAAAAAGCTGAATCAGAATTCACCCAGATCTGACATGACTACAGAGCTTATAAAGCTGCAACAAGCCCCTACTAAACCCAGAACTGATGCTTGCTTTCTTTGAGTCCAAATTCTTCCACCTGGAAAATGGAACCATAAGAAGTACACTCTGAACTCTACTTAAAAGTAGACTTTTGCATCTATTTTTTCCCTCCATCACTACTGACATTGCTATTATCTTATGTTGCTCATATAGATTATGCTGGGCCACATAGTCAAGTATTAGATGCACTGTTTCATGCAATTATTATGTGCATAGCAGGGGAAAATAACTGTATTGAATTACCTACAGCTTAGAATATGAAGTAAGTCTATATTCAATCAAATGCATGTATTGGCCTGAAAATTAAAAAATATAAAGTACGAGACAAAGACTTTCTATGTTACATGTGACAGAAACCTAACTCAAACCAACTTAAGCAAAAAGGAGAACTTTTTGGAAGGGTAGCTTGTGGAATGAAAGGACAAGCTAGAGGAACCTGAAAGGTGAAGTCTTGGGAAAGGCCTCGAACTCTCCTTGGATGGGTCAAATACTCATTCTTGGCCATTCTCTGTGGCCAGGGTATTGGGGTTCTGTCACTGACCCAACCTGGGCCTTGTGTTCACCTCTGTGGTCTGGGGAAAATGTTAGGTGGGATGAGGTGACAGGTATATTTCTAGAACAAGTGGGGAAGGAAGTTTGTTGGACATCCACACACAAACACAACAATCCTACAACACAGAAACAAAACAAAACACATGAAACAATTAAGGCCTGATTAAGCACTAAACAGACCAAAATGTATAGGTATTTGCAGGCAAAAAAAAAAAGCAGTGCGAGGAAGAACTTTATAGACCAAATGAAATTTCACTTATTGATTCAAATATTTATTGAATGTTGTTCAATATCGAATATGTTAAATATTGAATATTGTTCAATAATATTTATTGAATATTATTCTAGGCCCTGAAACTATAGCAGTGAACAAAATAGTAAAAAACAAACAAACAAAAACCAAAAAAAGTCCCTGCTATTGTGGAGCTTCCATTCTATGGGGAGAGACAGACAATAAACAGGATGAATAAATGAAGTACAGCACAGGGTGCAGTGGCTCATGCCTGTAATCACTATGCTTTTGGGTCCTAGGAGGATTTCTTGAGGCCAGGAGTACAAGACAAGCCTGGGCAGCAAAGCAAGATCTCCATTTCTACAAAAAAATTTTAAAAAGTAGCTAAGCATGGTGGTGAACACCTGTAGTCCCAGCTACTTGGGAGGCTGAGGTAGGAGGATTGCTTGAGCCCAGGATTTTGAGGCTGCAGTGAGCTACGATTGCATCACTGCACTCCTGCCTGGGTGACAGAGTGAGAACTCGTTTCTTAAAAAAATAAATACATGGCCGGGTGCGGTGGCTCACGCCTGTAATCCCAGCACTTTGGGAGGCTGAGGTGGGTGGATCACCTGAGGTCGGGAGTTCCAGACCAGCCTGACCAACATGGAGAAACCCTGTCTCTACTAAAAATACAAAAACGAGCCAGGCATGGTGGCGCATGCCTGTAGTCCCAGCTACTTGGGAGCTTGAGACAGGAGAATCACTTGAACCCGGGAGTGGAGGTTGCGGTGAGCTGAGATCGCACCATTGCACTCCAGCCTGGGCAACAAGAGCAAAACTCCATCTCAAAAAACTAAATAAATAAAAACAAATACTTGAATAAGTGAAGTAAAGTATATCATATTAGATAATGAGAAGTGATGAGAAGAAGAAAATGAAATTTAAGACAGTCTTTGAAGTTCTTTCTTAAGTAATCAGAAAGGAAGAAGGAAAAGCAGGGGGGGAAAGGAGAGCCTAACCTAATGTTTTAAAAAAAGCAAGCACCAGCGAGAAGTATATCATAGTAGGGAACAGGACAGATGCAGGCCTCAGCACTGGGAGGAGTGGGGAGTAGGCTGGGGCTGGCTTTCAGGAGGATTTGAAAAGTAGACAGAGGAGTTTGGATTTGATTTGGAAAGGAACACGTAGGCTTTAGAGACGCCCAAACAAGGGAGGGGCCAGATGAAAGTGAAGTTGTAGGACGATCATCCTGACAGCAGCAGGCAGAATGGTTTGGAGGCGATGCCAAGGGCCACAAAGAGGTGGGAGGTGGGAGAGCCGGCTGGGGTGAGGGCAGTGGGACTAGAGAAAGTGGGACTGAACCTGACCACAGAAGGACTGGCAACGTTTGGTGGTTATGAGAGATAAAGGAAGGATATGCCAGAAAGAGCTGGAACCAGACACAGTGTGCTGCCTCTAACCCTAATAAGCTTTGTGTCATGCAACCTCTTGAGAACTCTAGTGCATTTCAACTGTAAAATAAACAGATGCATAGTTTCTAAGATACATTTAAAAATAATAATTTATCTGACAGAGGCCGGTGTGGTGGCCCAGCCCTGTAATCCAACACTTTGGGAGGCTGAGGCAGGTAGATTCCTTAAGGTCAGGAGTTCGAGACCAGTCTGGCTAATGTGGTAAAACCTGTCTCTACTAAAAATACAAAAATTGGCTGGGTGTGGTGGCAGGCACCTATAATCCCAGCTACTCGGGAGGTTGAGGCAGGAGAATTGCTTGAACCTGGGAGGTGGAGGTTACAGTAAGCCGAGATTGTACCTCTGGACCCCAGCCTGGGAGACAGAGTGAGACCCCATCTCAAAATAATAATAATATTATTATTATACAAAATATAATATTATATATAATAATGTATATTATTATAATATATTATATATTATACATTAATTAATATTATATATAATAATATATATTATTATAATATATTATATATTATACATTTATATATTATATTATATGTTATACATTTATATATTATATTGTCTATAATATTATCTATATAATATATAATAATATATAATATATTATATATAATATGTAATAATATATAATTGTATATATTAATATATTATATATTATTAATATATAATTATATATTAATTATATTAATTAATATAATTATTATATTAATTATATTTAATTATATTTATATAAATTATATTTATATAAATTATATTTATATAAATTATATTTATATATAATTATATTATATTATATTTATATATAATTATATTTATTATATTTATTATATTTATATAAATTATATTTATATAAATTAATATATTAATTATATTAATATATAATTATATATCATTTATTATATATTATTGATATATAATTATATATTTTATTTATTATTAATATATAATTATATATTTTTATTTATTATAAATATATAATTATATATTAATAATATATAATAAATAATAAATTATATATTAATATATAAATATAATGTGTTAATATATTATATAATACATTATATAATAGATAATATTATATAATATATAATATTATGTATACTATATCATCATTATTTTATTATATAATAATACATTTATTATATTAACATTATTAATATACATAATATACATAATATAATGTATTATAATATTATAATACAATTATTATACATTACTATATTAACATTATTATACATAATATACAGAATATATTATAATATAATTATTATACATTATTATACATAATATAGTATTACATATAATAGTAATAAATGTATGTAATGTATGTAAATAAATTATATGTAACAAATAATATAT
This sequence comes from Chlorocebus sabaeus, assembly GCF_047675955.1. Lineage (NCBI taxonomy): Eukaryota > Metazoa > Chordata > Mammalia > Primates > Cercopithecidae > Chlorocebus > Chlorocebus sabaeus. Next base: position 74,354,696 of record NC_132910.1, on the reverse strand, counting down.
TATTATAGGTAATATTATATTATATATAATATATTATGTATAATATATATTATTATTATTATTATCTGGCAGGAATAGGAGAGTTGAGCAAGGTAACCAGTTTAGAAGATAGACAACGATGTAATCCCAGCACTTTGGGAGGCCGAGACGGGCGGATCATGAGGTCAGGAGATCGAGACCATCCTGGCCTACACGGTGAAACCCCGTCTCTACTGAAAAATATAGAAAACTAGCCGGGCGAGGAGGCGGGCGCCTGTAGTCCCAGCTACTCGGGAGGCTGAGGCAGGAGAATGGCGTAAACCCGGGAGGCGGAGCTTGCAGTGAGCTGAGATCCGGCCACAACACTCCAGCCTGGGTGACAGAGCGAGACTCCGTCTCAAAAAAAAAAAAAAAAAAAAAAGAAGATAGACAACGAGTTCAAAAAATCATTATTGCTGAACCTTATTTTTTAAATGAATTTATAATTTTGTAAGTGTATTTGTCACAGTATCCACTGGAATAGAATTAGCCTACACTTTTAAAGATATTGAGGACATAATCTTCTTGAGTAGGGGATTGTCTTCAAAGTTTACATTTGTTAATTTTTAGAATTTTTTTCATCTTTATTATCTATTGCTGCATAACATATTACCACAAAATTAGCAACTTGAAACAACAGAGTTTCTCACAGGCTCACATAGCTGGGCCAATCAGTCACCAGGACTGGGGGCTCATCAGAAGATGAGGGAACCAGGGAAGGATCCACTTTCAGGATCATGTGATTGTTGGTAAGGCTCAGTTTCTTTTGAGCTGTTGGCTGCCCTCAATTACTTGCCATGTGGTTCCCCCCAACATGGCTACTTGCTTCATCAAAGCCCAAAAGACAGTCTACTGGGAAGGCAATAGTCACAGCCTTACATAGTCTAGTTACAGAAGTGATATCCAAGTTCCTTTTCTGTATTCTATTCACAGAAGCAAGCCAGTAGGGCAGCCCACCCTCAAGGGAAGGGGACTAGATGAAGGTGTGAACACTGCAGGTGGGGATGGTTGGAGGCCACGTCAGCGGTTGCCTGGCAAGCCTTACTTGGAAACTGTCCCGCTGTGCTCCTTGTTCTTACCTATCTGCCACAGGCTCATCTTGGGGCTTGTTACGGCTATGCCAAGGGTGCCCTCAGTCTTGATTAACCTCTCTTTAGTTACCCAGGTTATGTAGGTAAGTGTGTCTTAATAAAACTGATGGATCACCCTGGGACAGTGGCTCACACCTGTTATTCTAGCACTTTGGGAGGCTGAGGAGGGAGGATCGCTTGAGCCCAGGAGGTCGAGGCTGCAGTGAGCTATAATGGCATCACTGCATTCCAGCCTGGGTGACAGCAGAGTGAGACCCTGTCTCAAAAGGCAAAAAGAAACAACAACAACAACAACAAAAACCTCATAGGTTTGAGATTATATTATTGAAGGTGAATATAATGCATAAGTTAGTGCTTGGGGCAGGCCAGCATCAGGGACTCAAAGTCAAGCATCTGTCCAAGAAGAATAAAAAGGAATAATAGAAGGGGCCATGGAACCTTTTGCTGGACTCAGGGCATAGATTTCAAATCATGTATCAGTGTAAATTCTAAATTATGACTCAAAAAAAAAAAAAAAGAATGAGTTGAGTTGAAAGAACTCAGCTGGACAGTTAGTACACACAAATATTTTTAAAATACAGATCTTTGTTTAAGAAAAAAACAAGCATATCTGGATAGTCCTTACAAGTTTAAAAAATATTTTTACATATATTAGATCATATTAATTCTGACAACATCTTGCGAGTTTTATTATTATTTCTATGCCCATTTCATAGATAAAGAAACTGAGTAATGTGGTGGCTAATAGCATGCCCAAAGACATGTAAGTAGCAAATAGCTGAGACTGACCTGAAGACATAGATGAGTTCTACAACATCATACTTCTTTACTAATAAGACCCCACAAACAAACCTTCCTTTTTTTTCTTGGGGTCATAGCAGATCATTTAGGAAACAAGCAGTGCAAGGGAAGACCCTGGGAGCAAGAAGGCTGATGGACGAAGCCCTACCTTGGTAATCTTAGTAACATCAATACCTCCCTTCCACCCCAGAGAGCCAGGCCCCACGCCACAGGCAGTCCTGCACTTTGGAGCGGCTTCCTGGAAAATTTCTGTCTCCTCGTGGTTCCTAAGACCTGCCAGAGTCTGCAGAGCCATTCAGAAAGGGAGACCCAAACTCGGATCAGGAGGCGTATGTGCCCCTTTCTTCCCTTTGGGCATTCTCTGATCCTCTACTTTGCTCTTGAGGTGGGCCAGATGGCATGAGGAGTTTGGGGACTCACATGTATAGCATCAAACTGGAGCCCTGTGACAGGCAGGGTATTTTATTATGAAATCATCCCTGACTGATCAGGCAGAATGGTACTAACACCCTGATTTGGAGTGACTCTCACTCATGTCAGACACAGGAAGAGTTCAGGACTCTGAGCTACTGAGGGTCCTTGGACTTGGGCCATATGTGTGGACCTGAGCATTGGCTCTTGCTCATCCATATTTCCACTGTGGAACTGCCTTTGATCCTAAAGGCAATGGAGATGGCAGCAGGCACCCTTAACTCTATGCATTGCTGGTACCTAGGGCAATCCCCACACCCTCCCACATGTCGGGCACTACTCCAGGGGTGACAGCACTTATCTCATCCAAGAGCTTTCTTTCCCTTGCAAAGTAAAGCCAACAGGTCTTGCTGATAGATGTTTTCTTTTGCCTCCAATTGATGTGGCAACATGCTCTTCTGGGTTGGTATTAGGCTGTGCCAGAGGAAGGACAGACATTACCTTGAGAATGGAACCCTTGTCTCTGCTCATGGCACTTCACTATCCTCCCTGCTGGTGGGCATGGGTAGAAGGCAGGGGTGTAGTCAGCACTGAAGGAGATCTCATTTTATAAATGCAGTGATTATGGTCTTAGAGTTCAAGAAAATCAGGGTTGGAAGATGCATCGTTTTATGTGACTGCTGTGAAGTTTCTAATGGTAAATGTAACATGACCAGAAAACAAGACATCATTCACAACTTCCCACATTTGCGAATACCATCAACAAGGCACAGTAGCTTGGAGGGTGTCATTGTAAGCTGGTATGCACAGATGTCACTGTGGATGATGCAGCATCACAAGTAATAACCTCACTGGAATTAAATAAATGACATTGGAAACAAGCAAGAAGAGTTCTATTGTTTCATGATTCAATCTGGCAGAGTCCTGGCATATTGTGAAAAATAGCAGCATACTACCTTTTCTTGCGGGGGAAATGCGAAATTAGCCAGAAATGGGACTCTTGACCATAAAGAACAGGAAGAGATATTTCCTTGACCCGAAGAGGAAGATACAGTGCCCGGACACTAGTAAGAATTGCCAGGTGTACTGGCTAGGAAACAAACCAGCCCTTCAGTACTTTTCTAACCATTCTTATAAATCTTTATGATTAATCACCCATTTCATATGACACCATGAATTTTGCAGTACATTTTTAAAAGTCAAATTATTTATATAGACAGGGACCTGGCAAAAAACGTATGCCCAACTCCTGCATGTCCTAGGGGTAGCCCTGACCCCCACCCAGATTTCAGCATCTGACTCAGTAATGTGACCAACACATGCTCCCCAACTTCCCGATCTCTGTTTTAAAAACATGGTTAAAGTAGGGCCCTTCTAGATCATGATGGTAAAACAATCAGAACTTCGGTTTAGAATCAGAAAAATCAATGAAACCTCTTCCATAGAGGTGTTAGTGGTCACCTTTGGGGAAGAGGGGTAGTTGTAGTACCTGGCAAGGCGGTAAGAGTTTCCAGTCATGTTCACTTCCTGACCTGGAAGTGGTTACGTGGGTATATTCTCTTTGTGGTAACTTTTCAAGTTGTATACTTAATGATCTGTGCACGTCTCTAAGTGCATGTTAGACTTCAATAAAAAATTTACTACATAAAAATTGAAAAAAATCACCCATCGACATAATTAGATTCCGGAGCAAAGTTATTTACCAATACAGAGTCCAGTGGTCTGGAGGACCTGGGCTTGCCTACGGACTAATGGGGTGGATTTCAGGATAAGATAAGCTCTTCCCTTTAGCTCCCCCATAACAAGTCACCTTGCAATTGGACTCAGCTCTGTCTCTGGGCATTTCCCCACCCTGCTTTATAAAATAGAAATTCTTGTAGAGGTTGTGTCCAGACAAGTACAATGGAGACTGACACACAGGGCTTGGAGAACTTCCCAGAGGTGGTTTAAGAGTGATTATATAACATGTTAAGTCTGTGTTCCTTTTTGAGGCATAACTGAACCTTTGCCAAAATAACTAATTGCCAGCCCTTTCCCACTGACCCAAATAAAAACATGGTAAATAAATTACAGTTTTGAAGCATACTCTAAAAAACAAACAAACAAAAAACTCCCACAAACCTGATACTCAGAGGACATCCCAGCTTTCTGTGTGGGACGCCACACGCTCACCGAAGGGCATGATACTGAATTATGTCTTTTTAAGTCATACCACCTGTTGCGGGAGCTGCGGGAAGAAAAGAAATGAATGTAGTGAAATAAAAGAAACCAAAACAGCAACAAAAGAACGACTTCCTTTTTGCACATTGATTTTGGCCAGAGGAATAAAAACAAGTAATTGTAACAAGCTGACGTGTTTTGGGGAAGCCATGAAAGTAGGCACCTGTCCACATGCCCAAAGGCCTAATGAGAAGTAGGCAGTAGACCTACAAGAAATTTAGTACCTTTCTTCCTTTCCTTCCCTTCCCACTCCGCTTATTTCTGTTTTTGTTTTGTTTTGTTTTCATAAAACTCTGGATTTATAGGGAAGCTCAGGGTGGGCATGGGGCAGACGCATGGGTTCTGCCAGGTGCTCTTTCTCAGGGAACACGGGAGGCTGTTGGCTGTGGGGACTGGCGGGGCTGGAGCAGGCTCTGTGACGGTCAGAGGCTCTCCCCAACCCCGGCCAGCGACCTCCCTTGGGTACCTTGAAATCAGCCGGGGCGGGAGTATTTACGCCGCGGAGATGGCAGCATGGACACAGCCCTGCTTTGCGGGTGGGAGTGAAGAGAGCCACTCGCTAAACATTAACTAGCACCCCACGGAGCGGGAGTCCAGGCAAAATCCGAAGCGACTGGAAGGGCAGATTGTTAACTCATTCAGCCGCCTCCTCGCCCCACAGCTAACAAATTCTTGGGTGCCAGTCTGGACAGAAAGGGGAGGAGACAATCCTGCTGTGATGATACTTTAAGGATGATACAGGAAAATGACAGAATAGGCACCATGTCATAGGAAGAATACTTGGAAGACCTGGGCTCATTTTATTGAGGCATCTGTGCACAAATGCCTATGGAGCATTCAGGCTTTCCAGAAATATTCTTGGAATACTTTCTGTGTGTAAAGTGGGCATTCGATGGTGAGTAAAGTGGCACAAGGTCTACCTTCCTGAGTTTACATTCAGAGGAGGAGAATGGTAAAAACAATAACCAGATATATACTTTTCTGCGTTTTTTAAAATTAATTAATTAATTTTATTATTATTATTATTTTGAGACGGAGTTTAGCTCTTGTCACCAGGCTGGAGTGCAGTGGCGCAATCTCAGTTCCCTGCAACCTCCACCTCCCGGGTTCAAGCGATTGTCCTGCCTCAGCCTCCCGAATAGCTGGCATTACAGGCATGTACCATCACACCCAGCTAATTTTTTGTATTTTTAGTAGAGAGGGGTTTCGCCATGTTGAGCAGGCTGGTCTTGAACTCCTGACCTCAGGTGATCTGCCCACCTCGGCCTTCCAAAGTGCTGGGATTACAGGTATGAGCCACTGCGCCCGGCCAGCACATATCCTTTTAAAACAAAAGCTTAAACATTTGGGGATGGAAATAAACAAGAGAATGACATAGAAAAGGCCGCGAGAGATAGGAAATGCTGTAGGAACACTTAAGAATCGTGGCCAAAAAGACTGTGATATGAACTGAGGCCAAAGCGTCAGTTCACTTGAGGGAGGAACTTTTTGTGTGTAACTCCCAGCCCTGCTACTTGCTGCCATGTGCCTGCCATGATGGGTTGTGTGGATGAACTTAGGTAGCACATGGCATTGGAGACGCCCAGCCACACAGATCTAGGAGATCCCATTCATGTCAGCATCACTGCAAATGCAGTGTGCACCCTGCGCAGGACACCTTGAGGCCCAGGACGACACAAAGAGGATGCTATATAAACATTAGCTGCAATCAGTGGCACTGTATATGAAACTCCCCGTCGTAGTGGGAACTTGTATTGAGAAAAGATGGCCACTTCTCAGGGTCATTGTAGCTGATAGCAAAGGTAGAGGCTTGAACGTGGTGTCCTTGAGGTGTCCATCCAGGATAATTTATAATTCTTTTATTTTATCACTGTTATTACCCATTCTACCATATTCTCTATTTCTAACTGGTTCTCCCTCCTTTCTTTCCTGTTAAAACCTTTTTGCCCTTGAGCAAAGCAAAGGCAAATTCTCACTTGTCTTCCCACTTAGTTCTATGTCAGTCAAGACCTGTTTGTTTCTGCTAGTAAGTTACTTCCTAGGGCCTGTGAGATAACCTGGACTTTGAGTGTGGCTCCTTTGATAGAGCAATAGCACCACCTGCTAGAAATGTCATCTTGTGGAACAAAGAAATATACACACCCCGCTCTTTTGTAATCAGGCTCTGACAGAAGCTTTCAGGTGTGGTGCTTACAAGGTCAGACTCACTCACTCACTTCTCTCTGCTCAGTCACTACACTCCCAGTGAGTATTTCTTGAGCTCCCACTAGGTTCCTAGGTACTAGGGACACAGTAGCACCATCATGACCAAGACAGACAAGGTCTTTACCTTCATGGAGCTTAAATTTTCTAGATGGAGAAGAAAGAGACTAAACAATAAAAAGGCAAAATTATTTCAGATAAGGACCAATGTTTCAACAAACAAAATAAGATGAACAGTTACGGGTCACTGCTTTAGATAGAGTGGGCATAGAAGTTCAAGTTTGAAGCAGCAGCTAGGTCTAGTGCTAGGAGAGAAACAGAATAAGACTGTGATAGTAAAGGTACCAGAGAAATGGGATGAAGAAGATGGGGGAAACAGTTTCAATTCCATGGTGCAAATAAAATGGGTGCACACTCAGAGACGTTTTGAGAACTATCTGGTAAGTAAATGGGCATGGTATAGAGCATCCTTGACATAAGTAACTCCATCTTAGAAAAAAAAAACTTTATCTTGTACTTCATATGGCACTTTCTGCCAACAGGGACAAGATATTTTGCTTAACAAATAATGACTACATCCAACCAGATAAGGACACAAACAAGCACATTCTTCCACTATCAGTCCTCACCAGAGGACTCTGTGGCCATAAAAAGAGTAAGGCTTCAGCAGCTCAACACAACTGACGCAGTCCTGCTATCAGTTGCGATAAGCAACTGGCATCTGTTTTTGTAGGCATCTGCCTACAAAGGCTCTGCCCACATCAAAGACTCTTCCTTGCAAGACTGAGGGACTGCTCAGGCCAAGCCAGGAGAGTCTTTTTGTCTTCGTTGTTCTCCCTGGACTGGTTCATTAATTCTTTTTTCTCTCCCTTTTCTCTTGATATTAAATGTTACTTTGTGAGCTGTGGAATGTTTAACATGTATATATTGACCATGTATACTATTATGTATGGTTTGCAGTATTGACTGACTTCTGGAGTGGCTTGAGCCTGTGTGCCTGCTATTCTGACTACCGAGTGAATGGGAAGTTCTGAGGAGAACTGCATTCTTGGGAACTCCATGTAGCTCCTGGTTTTTGTGACTGAAACAGCGTCAGTAAAAGTCTGACCTTGTGGCAAGATACAAATGTATGTGGACCTTGCATAGCTCAGGAGAGGCATAACTCTGAAACATGGGTCAGAATTCCTGTCTTTCTGTTTCAAACTGCTCAACGGTGCTAAGCATATTGTTTTAGACATAATAGGAGCTTAGCAAATGAGTATTTGTGTATTTGCTGGCTTCAGTTGCCTTGAATTAACCCAAGAAGCAGAATAGACTGGGGGAAGAAAGTTATTTGTATAGAGAAGTTCATGAATGGCAAATCTGTAAGGGGCATTATGCTTACATTCCCCATCTCTCTGCATGCCTCTAACCAAAGACAGACCAGTCCAGACAGCCAAGCTGGACCAGAGAGTAGCCAGGACACATGGAGGGAAATAAGGTAGCCCAAATACATGGACATACTCTCTGAGAGAAACAGGATATTTGCAATCAGCCATCTGCAGAAAGCACCCAGTTGGAGACTGGAAGCATCAAGTCTAGATGATCCAGATAATAACCAAGTGTAACCCTGACAAGTAGAGCGTGAAATCAGGCCTGGAACCTGGTCTGGAACCCTTCTGCCTTCCTTCCCAATAGGAGTAGTCTTCAAAATGCAGTGAAAGTGGATCTCACTCAGGAACACTATACAGTGTATCTTCAGGAGACAAGTATGTGTGGACCCACCAGGGTAGTTATTATTCTATTTGGCAAGTGTGCAGCTCTAGTGAACACCACCATCCAATGAAATTCCCTTGCTCAGATTTCTTGCTCATAAAACAATCTTATGATGATAATTTCTGGCTTCCTATGCAGCTTTCCCATGAAGAGAGTGTACTGATTAGCCACTATGACCGTATGACTGCCCATGACATGTCTATTATTACTAGAGAACAATCATCACTTTCTAGTTTATACATCAACCTTGTGTGATGTTTCTTAATGGAAATCAGTTGTTTTGAATCTGATCACCTCTGAAGGCACTAATCAAATCAAGTTTTTTTTCCTATCTTTTTTATTTTTACTTTTGGAGACAAGGTTTTTACTCTGTCACCCAGACAGGAATGCAGTGGCGTGATCATTGCTCACTGCAGCCTCGAACTCCTGGGTTCAAGTTGATCCTCTCACTATAGCTTCCTGAGTAGCTGGGACTACAGGCACACACCACCATGCTGGGATAAATTTTTATTTCATTTCTGTAGAGATGAGGTCTCACTATGTTGCCGAGGCTGGTCTCAAACTCCTGGACTCAAGTGACCTGCTTCCCAAAGTGCTGGGATGAGTATAATCGAGGACCATATCTCAGTATTGTTTCTTTAAAAGACCATTCTGGGGTCAGCTGGCTTTATTCTACAACATTTTCAGTTTGGCTGTTTCTAATTTCACCACCAAGATTTGATTCATTGTAGTTACTGTCTTTTCTCAAGTACAACAGCCAGATGGTCTCTGCATAATGGGGCTTGAGGATAACAATCCAACCTGAGTTCTAGGTATCATCTACTTCAGAATGACAGTGTGAAAGTTTAAACATAATAGAGATTACTTCCATCTCCAAGAAACCTGATTAAACAGTTCTGTTAAATTACTATGACTTCCTTGAGCCTTGAAGGTAGCTAGAATACTTTAGGACAGCAATTCCCGAAGCCTCTTCCAGGGACTACCAGTGTTATGCAACAAATGAACACAAATTATCTGGAAGTTCTTGGTGAGATGAAATTAAACCTAGTTTAGTATTTGCTGTTGTTGTGGTTGGTTGGTTGGTTATATTTTAAGCACAGGGCTCCTCCCAGGCTTATTTTAACCTTGATTGCTGAGATCAGTTGACTATCCAAAAGTGAGATGTGTTATGAAGCTTGTCTTAGTGTGTGTGTGTGTTGCTACAAAGGAATACCTGAGGCTGGGTAATTATAATGATAAAGAAAAGAGGTTTCTTTGGTTCTCGGTTCTGCAGACTGTACAAGAAACAGGATGCCACCATCTGCATCTGGGGAGGGGCCCAGGAAGTCTCCACTCATGGCAGAAGGGAAAGGGGAGCCCATGTATGCAAAGACCACATGGTGAGACAGCAGAAGCAAGAGAGAGCTGGGGGAGGTGTCAGGCTCTTGTGGGAACTAATGAAGCAAGAACCCACTCATTACCAGAAGAGGCCAAGCCATTCATGAGGGATCTGCCCCCATGACCCAAACGCCTCTCATTAGACCCTATCTCCAAATTGGGGATCAAATTTCAACATAAGTTTCAGAGTAACAAATATCCAAACCATAGCAAAGCTTCTTCCCCAAATAATTCGACCAGAAATCCTTTTCATTGAGAAGCATTTCTCAGAACTTAGTTCCCAAGGTAGACTCTTTGTCAAACATGACTCTTTCATACTTTTCCGGAGTCTCCTGACATTCGAGTCTCATCTAAGGAGAGATGCGGTCTAGCTGGGGTTCAGTGAAGAATGCCAGTCTGTCATGAAAGGGGAGACTTCACACGAGGGAAGGAAAGAAGAGTTATGTGGGGCTTCGTAAGTCATAAGGGAGTAGGATCAGAAATCAATCTCATGGTAGGGAGATAAAGGCAATTGCCCTTGTTCACCATTAGGCTCTTTGCAGAGCTGTATGGCACAGAGACACCACGCATATGGAATCCACTGGGAACTGTGCCCTGGAGCCGTGCAGCACAGTCACCCTGCAGAATGGGCAAGAAGAGATCTGAGAGAAACATTTGAGAAGAAACGTTAATTTAAATTTCTAGCAAAAAATACATAAAAGACCTCTTTATCTTTTATTAATTACCAAATCAAATAATCCCTAACAGAGAGAGGGGGTACCCCCACAACCCCCAACCCCTCTCCAACCCCCGGGAGTTACTCCCATTGTGCGATCTGTCTGAGCTGCTTCTGTGCCTAACATGAGCTGAATGAAATAAAAAGCAGAACATTCTGTTTAAAAAGTTATTGTCTAAAATGTCATATCTCCCTTTTATTAGCAGAGTAGAGCTCATCGTGAAGTGTGTTTCAATTTCTATAAATACACAAAGAAAAGCAGGACACATTTCCCACAATAAGCAACTCCAGCGTTTGGCCACATCAATCAAAAGAGCAACTAAAGAGGAAAATGTAAAGAAAAACAAAGAAAACCTCTGTAACCCCCAAAGGAAGTTTCCATGTGTACAATATAAGCTGAACAACTTTTGACCTTTTTTGAAATCCGATTAGTGAAACTTTGTAGAATATTTAAAAGCCAGCCTATATGCCCCCCTAAGTCTGTCCCACGCAAATGTTTTTGTCACTTTTTTAATACAAAAAGATAATCCTGGAGGAAAGTGCTGCTCAGCAATCTGCTCCTCCTGATTTTGAAACCATTAAAGCGCACACCAAGCTGTTCCCAGAGCCCGGACACCCCTTCGCTTGTTTATAGATCAATAATTTAGAAACTTTCTCAGTTTCAGAGAAAAAGAATGATCTCAAGCTGAAGTTCTGCAGACCAGCTTTCAGTCTAGTTAATTTTTATTTATTTGTTTGCTTGCTAGCTAGAGAGTTATAAAAGTCTTGAAAAGGCTTGGCATGAAAACTGATGCAGCCAAAGGACACCAGCTCTGAGCTCTTGTTTCAAGTAATTCCTGCCTAGAATAGGCCTGTACCTGGTCCAGACAGCTGTACTCCCTTCGCCAGGCTGACTCCCGAACGCATGAACTGTCTTATAAAGTCCCAGTGGACATTTGCATCAGGGTGTCCTAATCACTAGCAGGGTGTGAAAATGTCACACATGCTCACTCACTCCAAAACCAAGGAGAAAAAATCCTACAAGAATAAAACTTAGGAGAACATAATCCAGTTCTGTCCTTCTCCTCTTAGAGGGAAATCCTCAGAGCCAGAGGTCAGTACAGTTGCCCAGACAAATAAATTTTCCCCTTACCTCTGGCTACACCAATCTTGGTTGCTTTTAGTGTCATGCATGTCCTGGTACAGCCAGGACAGGGAAAGCTCTGCAGAGACAGGTGCAGTTTCTGGCCACTCTTGCTCTAGGAAGTGCTCAGCCCATCATGCAGGGAGACGCAGAGACCCTCTAGGAAAATACACTCGGCCCTGCCCCATCCCGGCCCCATACTGCACTAGGAGGGAAAAAGCATATGTTACCCAACACAACAGAGGACAGCTGAATTTGCTTATGACAAACACATATGTGCTACACAGCTATTTATTGAGTACTTGGAGTATGTGAGACTCAGTACTAAGTGTTGAGAGAACTCGGGAAAATTCAAACTATGGCTCTTGTCCTAGTACCTGAGCTACACAAATAAAACAAATACATGTAGAAATACTATACTTCCTTGATTCAGAGACGGCATTTATAGAAAGACATATTATTAAGTAATAACTTTTTGGGAAAAGCTAACCCTCATCAAGTGTATGCATTGATTATGAGATGGAACCTCAGCAATTATGAGATAGAAAGTGATTTCTGAGATACTGGCACGTGAAGAGCAGGTGCAGCCGCGGAGTGGGGCCATGTGGCGATGGTGGTGATGCTCTTCCGGCAGCTGCCTGGCGCCCCTGCTCTTCACTAGGAATGGTGCTACCTGCTTCCTAAACGCGAAGGCATTTCATTTGCATAACAACCCTGGTGGTGTTGATACGGTGATTCTCATTTTTACAAATGAGGAAACTGAGAGACAGGGAGCAACTTTCCCAAGGTCAGAAAGCCCCTAAGTTAGGGAGCTGGCATACAAGCTCATGTGTGAGAAGCAAGAGCAGACGGTGGGTTGAAGTCAGGCTCTGGGGTCACAACCCTGGCCTTCCGACCTGCAAGCTTTGTGGTTTTAGGCAAAGTCCATGATCTCTTTGTGCTTCAATTTTTATATCTGTAAAATGAGAACTAAGAATAGCCCTCACCTAGTAGGGCTGTTTTAAAGTTTAAATATGACAATGTCCTCCAAAAGCTTAACTGGGTACCCTGTACGTTGAAAATGCACAGTAAATATAAGCTAGTGCTGTTTTTCTATTCTGATGCAGGAAAATGCTTAATCAATTTTAAATACTTAATAGGCCACGTAGGTGGTAACGGTGATCAGGTTCAGAGGTTCAGATTTTACTAGGAGTCTTGTTCCTCTAAAAGTAAACCACGTTTACATAAATCCTTGCCCGTCTTCGTGATGCTCTCGTCACCCAGAAGGCAGAGGAAACAACAAGGGAACTTCTATTCTTGACTTCATTCTGATGAAAAAGAACCTGATGGCTATTGTGTAACTTCCAGGAACCTAGAGAAAAACATGACTGTGTCGTTCTTCATTAAATTGAGGAAAGGAACCACCAGGCTGAGGTGACCTGAACCTGGACTTTGGAAAATAGGCTTCAGAAAGTTCAGAAATACTATAAATGTGCCCCCCTTGGCCAAGGATATGATTCACACGAAAGGGAAATTCTTAAAGAACAAGGGAACAAAACAAAAGAATGTTAGTTTGTACACTTAGAAATAATTCCTGTGAAAAAGAACAGATGACGGCTGCCGCATAAACACCTCTGAAGTTGTTCAGATTTCAACAGGACATGTGGAAAAGGCAGAGGATGCGTGCTCAGGGAGGTCGTGCCCTGTGCTTGGAAGGAGGCAGGAAGTGTAGGCCAATGAGCCCTCGTTAAAGACAAGCCCTGTGTCACACTTTATAGACATCATTTCATTTTATCCTTTGCAACCTGAAAAGGTAGACGTTATGAGCTTTGTGTTTCAGAATAAGAAATTTGTACTGAGAGGCCGGGTGATTTGCTGGGAATCACACAAATCGTCGATGGTAGAGCTGGGATTGGAATCCAGAACAATGTGGATTTGAAGTCCACGCTCTTCTCCCTGGCTCTGTTGTCTTCCTCCTCAGCAGAATGACCTTCATCCTAAATGTCTGGAGTAGGGGGCCAGGAGTGCTTTGGTGCCACATAGAGATTCCGATTCCTCTTACTTGGGTAGGTGTCCTCTTCACAGCCTGTCAACTAGCTAGGATGGGTTGGGCAGACCGGGAAGACCAAAAGTCAAGGTCGGTATGCCTGGGGGTAGAGGGCACCCCTGTCCCAGTGCTGCAGGCTCAAAGCCGGGGCCCAGCCTTGGCTCCCTCCTGGAGTGCTTGTTCTCACCACCATGGTCCCTGCCCTGACTCTAGATATCTTCACCCAATGATTTCAGGCTATCCTGTGTCCTTTCATTAAGAAAATGTCCTATCTAATCCTGAGCCCATACTCAGTGGCATTTTGAAGATTGTCATGGAATGACTGTATGTGACACCGAGTAAACAAGTTAATGTATCCATCTTGATCAACGTCAGCGGACAGTTTCACACTCTAACTCTGGGAGTGACTACTCATCTTTGTGTGGGGACTAAGACTACTTCATACAACAAAATCAATTCTACTTTACCAAGCCTTGCCCATCTGATAACTGTCTCTGTATTTACTTATTTATTTTTAGAGACAGGGTTTCACTCTGTTGCCAAGGCTGGATGCAGTGGTGCAATCATAGCTCACTGCACACTTGAACTTCTGGACTCAAACAATCCTTGTGCCTCAACCTCTTGAGTATCTAGGACTATAGACACATGCCACTATGCCGGGCATATTTTTAAACTTTTTTTTTTAGAGATGAGGTCTCACTATGTTGTTCAGGCTGGTCTCCAACTCTTGGCTTCAAGCGATCCTCTCACCTTGCCTCCCAAAGTGCTAGGATTATAGGCGTGAGCCCCCATGCCTGGCTCGTCTCATCCTTTATTGAGAAGATATCTGTTATCTGTTTTCCTTCAAGCCTCCCTAGCAATATCTTTTGTAATCTTTGAAAACTTCTGGTTGTTCTATTTCCTCCAGTCTAATTAAAGCAATGGTCTGGTTTCTGGCTACGATTGCTCAGAGAGGATCAGTAGTTATAAAGGCCAAACTATGTACTGTTGGGATAGTTTTCTGGGCATACTCACAGAGAAAGGCAAGGTTCAAACGCTGGGCATGCGAGTAAAGACAGAAATGTGTTATCTGAGATTTCATAATTCTCTACCGTGAATCTCAAATTAGGTATGAAACCAGGAGATAAATCAGTATAAGGAAGGGATAGATGGAGAGTAATACCATTAACTCAGGTTTAAACTTAGTCCCTTGGGAAGCCAAGGCAGGCGGATCACGAGGTGAGGAGTTCGAGACCAACCTGACCAACATGGTGAAACCCCATTTCTACTAAAAATACAAAAATTAGCTGGGCATGGTGGCAGGCGCCTGTAGTCCCAACTATTTGGGAGGCTGAGGCAGAAGAATAGCTTGAACCCGGGAGGCAGAGGTTGTGGTGAGCTGAGATCATGCCACTGCACTCCAGCCTAGGCGACAGAGTAAGACTCTGTCTCAAAAAAAAAAAAAAAAAAAAAAAAAAAAAAAAAAAAAAAAAAAAAAAAAATTAAACTTGGTCCAAAAATTCAGAAGTGAACCTCTAAAAAGAAGTCAAGGGGGCCAGACGCAGTGGCTCACGCCTGTAATCTCAGCACTTTGGGAGGCCGAGGCGGGTGGATCACGAGGTCAGGAGATTAAGACCAGCCTGGCTAACACGATGAAACTCCATCTCTACTAAAAATACAAAAAAAAACTTAGCTTGGCGTGGTGGCGGGCGCCTGTAGTCCCAGCTACTCTGGAGGCTGAGGCAGGAGAATAGCATGAACCCGGGAGGCGGAGTTTGCAGTGAGCCGAGATTGCGATTGCGCCACTGCACTCCAACCTGGGTGACAGAGGGAGATTCTGTCTCAAAAAAAAAAAAAAGAAAAAAGAAAAAATAGTGTCAAGGGTAGCTGCTGTAGAAGTCCAGCCAAGCAGACAGTGGCACAAGGAATCTGGAGCAGCTGGCATGGGGCCTCAGCCATGGAGAGAGTTCAGTTTAAGGATGGGAAAGCCAGTTATTGGGGAACTGGGGAAGAAGCAGGAATGAACGTCCCTTGGAAAAGAGGAAGAGACTCGGTTGTAGAAGAGAGCTAGGATACCAAGGTTGATGTGATGAAATTGATTTTAGCCACTAACCCATGTACCATCTGTTGCTTCTACTTAAACACTGAGGCATGACTGAACTTAGAGGTGAGAGCCTCAGTTAGATGAGCCATAAAGCTTCATCAGAGCATCACAGGTCATTTCATCACAAACCTACCCCAGGTCAGGCCAACATTTACTATATATCATGCACTGGGGGCAATGTTTGTGCTTTGTATTTTACCTTCATGTAAGCTATCTATTATTTTGTTTATGGTCAGTTTGTATTTTAAACATATCAGCCTGGTTGATGGTACTCTGTCACAGCAGCCCTAGTAAACTAATACAATCGTCAGTTTTGTTTTTAATTTGGTGTGTGTTAACTGGCTTAATTATGATCCTTAAATTGTCATCATTGGGTTGTGGATGTCCAACTTATAGTCAGTTATTTATTTATTTTTAGTAATACAATAAACATCTGCAAGCCCATCTCCTAAACAAAAGTCGGTCTGGAAAATAAGTCAGAGCTAATGACATGTTCCCCCAGCAACCTCACCCCATCCACTCCAGCACCATCCTGGTTTTCCTCGCTTTTCTGTCGATGTAGATTATTGTAGTCCTAAACTACGTGTATTTTAAAACATTTTAGCTACTTTAAACTATATATAAGGTATCACGTGGCGTATGTTTCGCAACTTTCATTTCTATCACATTGCAAAGAGTCACCCATCTGCATGTAGCTGTAGTTCATTCGCTATGCTACTTTGCTGTTTCGAAATAAAATTGTCACGACTGCTTTTTAGAAATATACTTACATTCTCGTTCTTATCCCATTGTTTCTACTATTTTAGTATAAAGACCTGGCGAAGACCCTGTTTCGGGAAGGAGGAGTCTCTCTGGTCCGTGTGCCGTAGGGACGTTTGGGGCTCACAGCTGCAGGGGTGTTCCGGCCTCATTGTGACTCTCAGAGCTTCACCCACAACAGCTACGAGGACTTACTTCTTAAAATGAAGCATTTCCCTTTGGTCACCAACCAAGAGGATAGAACAGTAAAGTGACTCATGTTGCTCTGATTTCAAAGGGTGAGTAAAGGAAAACGTTAATATGAGTCAGAATTTACCCAATGGTTTTGAGTAAATAACCCCAAAATAGTCTTTTTCTCCTGGGGTTGCTGAAGGAGAGCAGCGTGGCCATACTTTCCTAAAGGAAGCAGTGTGGCTTGGGAGGTGCAGGACAGCCCTGGCGGGCTGACAACCTGGTAGATGCAAGCCACCCACCTCCTACTTTGTGACCTTGGGCCAGTCACTGAATGCAATGGCGCAGAGAGATACCCCAGTTCTAATTCTAGGGTCAGAGACTACACTGTCTGCCTTCTGTGTTCACATAGAGCCATTTCTAGTTCTTAAAATGTCAAAACTGGGACTGTGTTTTTCCTCATTACAGTAAACATTTTTTGAAACAGGTATTGGTGGCTGTATAGTACCTGTGTTTGGCCATGATGTTGGATCCTCAAACCCAGGGCTGTGTGGCCAGCCCCAGGCCAAAGCTCCCTCACAGTCACCTCGCAGGCTCTGGAGAGGGACCTGCTGGGGCCAGTGGAAGGCAACTTAGGCTCCACATCCTCTCTGTCTTCTGGCTTCTCTGTGAAGCACAGGTTATTGTTTGTACCCTTTGATGCTTTTCTAAAGGCTATGTAAGGAGCATTTTCAAAGATAGAAAATGGAGAGAGCTGGAGATGCTGTGGGAGGGAAGATTGGAGAAAGAAAGTCTAACCAGTGCAAACATTAAAATCAAATGACCCTCTTGCCATAAATTAGGGGGTTGGGGAAATGGCTTATTATGCAGCTGAGGTGTTTGAAATGTAGAGTTTGCTGGTTGGCAGATTAATCCCATTTATGCTGCGGAAAGTATTCCATGACATTAAAGGATTTATCTATTTGCTAATCTGCTTCAGACTCCACAGACCTTGTTATAAAATAAGGAGGTTGGGGAGAGGAAAGGGCTAGAAAGAAAGGGGTTAGGAAAAGGAAGATCAGGGATTTTGCTCCCATTTATGCTATAAGTTTTGTTAACTAAATGCCTAAAGGGGATTTCAAAAACACGGTAGAATCCATTCCTTAAATGCAACATACATTACTTATAATATGGACAAAGTAGAGTTTTGTATTTGGTTTGTTTTTGTTTTGTTTTTAACAATGTTAATGTGATCATTCTCTGTAAATGCATAAGCAAGAATATATTTTTTCTGCTACTTTAAACCTAGGATATAAAGTACTTTTTAGAGAGAAAAGCAAATGAAAAAATGTGTGTAGGATTCTAACAAGCTTTAATCTTCATTACTAGATTTATTGGGAGCAACCATCAACAATTATTTTAATTTGGAACAGTTCCCTTTTTTCCCCATTTTTAAAACCCCTTCCCCCAAAATGCAAACAAACATTTGCCTTTACTGTTGCCTTTTCCTCCTGGATGGACTACACAGTGCAATAGCCAAACATCCTCTTAATCTCTTTTTCAAAGACTCTAACCTTCTTTTGCGTAAAGCAGTCATTTTGTTTTGTTCCACAGCACCTTGACAATGCCGAGAAAACATAATCCTTTACTTACAATAGAATCTCAGATTTGCTGTTCCATTACCGGGTAGCCTAAGCATTTGTATTAAAAGACGGTTCAGCTTTTTTTTCAAGGAGGCATTTCCTTCCTTACCTTCCTCACAGAAAGTTCTGCTTTATTTTTAGTAATATCCTGGCTTCTGGTATTGTATTTGTGCACATAATCCCTTCACAATAATGCTTAGCACTCTGGTGGCACCTTCCCTCCATGGAACTCAAAGGCCTTTACAAACATTAATTAATTCTCACAGCACCCCCACAAGATGGGTGAGTATTCCCTTCCAATTGGTGTATTATTATCCCCATTTTGTGATTTTGCCAAAATTCCTTTGCCTTCTTCCCCAGTGTGCTTTTTAATAGAATTCATCTTTAGTCCACTGGGGCTGGCCAGTTAAGACCATGGTAAAGAAACGAACTAGCAATAAAAAGGAAACAAAAAAGAAGAATGTGAACTGTGATACAGGCAACCTCGGAGATATTGCGGGTTTAGTTCTGGATCAGAGCAATAAAGCAGGCATTGTGATAGAGTCACATGAATGTTTTTGGTTTGCCAGTGCACATATAAGCTACATTTATATTATATTGTAGTCTATTAAGTGTATAGCATATGTCTAAAAAAAGTATGTCTTTTTTTTTTTTGAGACACAGTCTTACTCTGTTGATCAGGCTGGAGTGTAATGGTGCCATCTCGGCTCACTGCAACCTCTGCCTCCCAGGTTCAATTCTCCTGCTTTAGCCTCCCGAGTAGCTGGGATTACAGGCGTGTGGCACCACGTGCAGCTAATTTTTGTATTTTCAGTAGAGATGGGGTTTTGCCATGTTAGCCAGGCTGGTCTTGAACTTCTGACCTCAGGTGATCTGCCCGCCTCGGCCTCCCAAAGTTCTGGGATTACACTTGTGAGCCACCACTGCCGGCCAAAAAGTATGTGTCTTAATTTAAAAATATTTTATTGCTAAAAAATGCTAATGACCATCTGAGCCTTCAGTGAGTTGTGATCTTTTTGCTGGTGGAGGGTCTTGCCTCCACGTTGATGAGGGCTGACTGATCAGAATAGTGGTTGCTGAAGGTTGGGGTGGCTGTGGCTATTTCTTAAAATAAGACAAAAATGATGTTTGCCACATAGATTGACTCTTCCTTTTGCTAAAGATTTCTCTGTAGGATGAGATACTATTGGATAACATTTTACCCACAGTAGAACTTCTTTCAGAATTGGAGAAAATCCTCTCAAAACCTGCTCCTGCTTTATCAACTAAGTTTATGGAATATTCTAAATCTTCTGTTGTCATTTCAACAATGTTCGCAGCATCTCCACCAGGAGTAGCTTCCATCTCAAGGAACTGCTTTCTTTGCTCATCCATAAGAAGCAACTCCTAATCTGTTAGAGTTTTATCCTGAGATTGTAGCAATTCAGTTCCATCTTCAGACTCCACTTCTTATTCTAGTTGTCTCCTATTTCCACCTCATTTGCAGTTACTTCTTCCACTGAAGCCCTGAACCCCTCAAAGTCATCTAGGAGGGCTCAAATTACTTCTCCCAAACTCCTGTTAATGTTGCTATTTTGACCTTCTTCCCTGAATCAGGAATGTTCTTAGTGGCATCAAAAATTACGAATCTTTTCTAGAAGGTGTTTTCAATTTACTTTGCCCAGATCCATCAGGGGAATCACTGTTTGTGGCAGTGATATTTACAAAATACATTTTATAAATCATAAAACTTGAAAGTCTAAATTACTCTTTGATCCATGGGCTGCAGAGTGGGTGTTCTATTAGCAGGCATAAAAACATTAGGGGATCTGGCAAGATGGCTGAATAGGAACAGCTCCGGTCAGCAGGTCCCAGTGAGACCAATGGAGAAGGTGGGTGATTTCTGCATTTCCAACTGAGGTACCCGGCTCATTTGGGACTGGTTAGACAGTGGGTGCAGCCCACAGAGGGCGAGCAGAAGCAGGGTGGGGTGTCGCCTCACCCAGGAAGTACAAGGCATCAAGGGAAGCCATGAGGGACTGTGCTGTGAGGGACGTTGCTCTCTGGCTCAGATACTACGTTTTTCCTATGGTTTTTGCAACCCTCAGACCAGGAGATTCCCTCAGGTGCCTACACCACCAGAGCCCTGAGTTTCAAGCACAAAACTGGGTGGCTGTTTGAGCAGACACTGAGCTAGCTGCAGGAGTTTTTCTTTTGTATCCCAGTGGCATCTGGAACCCCAGTGAGACAGAACCTTTCACTCCCCTGTAAAGGAGGCTGAAGCCAGGGAGCCAAGCAGTCTTGCTCAGTGGGTCCCACCCCCACAGAGCCCAGCAAGCTAAAATCCACTGGCTTGAAATTCTCACTGCCAGCATAGTAGTCTGAAGTCAACCTGGGATGCTTGAGCTTGGTGGAGGGAGGGGCTTCCACCATTACTGAGGTTTGAGTAGACGGTTTTCCCCTCACAGTGTAAACAAAGCTGCTAGGAAGTTTGGACTGGGCAGAACGCACCGCAGCTTGGCAAAGCTGCTGTAGCCAGACTGCCTCTCTAGATTCCTCCTCTCTGGGCAGGGCCTCTCTGAAATAAAGGCAGCAGCCCCAGTCACAGGCTTATAGATAAAACTCCCATGTCCCTGGGACAGAGCACCTGGGGGAAGGGGTGGCTGTGGGCGCAGCATCAGCAGACTTAAACATTCCTGCCTGCCGGCTCTGAAGAGAATAGTGGATCTCCCAGCACAGCACTTGAGCTCTGCTAAGGGACAGACTGCCTCCTCAAGTGGGTCGCTGACCCCCGTGCCTCCTGACTGTGAGACACCGCCCAGCAGGGGTCAACAGACACATCATAGAAGAGAGCTCTGGCTGGTATCTAGTGGGTGCCCCTCTGGGACAAAGCTTCCAGAGAAGGAACAGGGAGCAATCTTTGCTGTTCTCCAGCATCCGCTGGTGATACCTAGGCAAACAGGGTTGGGAGTGGACCTCCAGCAAATTCCAGCAGACCTGCAGAAGAGTTAGAAGATCAGCAGCAGACTGTTAGAAGAAAAACAAACAAACAGAAAGCAATAACATCAACATTAACAAAAAAGGATGCTCATGCAAAAACCCCATTGAAAAGTCATCAGCATCAAAGATCAAAGGTAGATAAATCCACAAAGATGAGGAAAAACCAGCACAAAAATGCTGAAAATTCCAAAATGCTTATTCTCTTTCAAAGGATCACAATTCTTCGCCAGCAAGGGAACAAACTGGAAGAAGAATGAGTTTGACAAATTCACAGAAGGAGGCTTCAGAAGGTGGATAATAACAAACTCCTCTGAGCTAAAGGATCATGTTCTAACCTAATGCAAGGAAACTAAGAACCTTGATGAAAGGTTAAAGGAATTTCTAATTAGCATAACCAGTTTAGAGAAGAACATAAATGATCTGATGGAGGTGGAAAACACAGCACAAGAACTTCATGAAGCATACACAAGTACAATAGCTGAATCAATCAAGCCAAAGAAAGGATATCAGAGATAGAAGATAAACTTAATGAAATAAAGTGAGAAGACAAGATTAGAGAAAAAAGAATGAAAGGGAATGAACAAAGCCTCCAAGAAATATGGGACTATGTGAAAAGACCAAACCTATGATTGGTTGTTGTACCTGAAAGTGATGGTGAGAATGGAACCAAGTTGGAAAACACTTCAGGATATTATCCAGGAGAACTTCTCCACCTTAGCAAGACAGGCCAACCTTCAAATTCAGGAAATACAGAGATCACCACAAAGATGCTCCCCGAGAAGAACAACCCCAAGTCACATAATTGTCAGATTCACCAAGGTTGAAACAAAGGAAAAATGTTAAGCGCAGCCAGAGAGAAAGGCCAGGTTACCTACAAAGGGAAGCCCATCAGACTAGCAGCAAATCTCTCTGCAGAAATCTTACAAGCCAGAAGAGAGTGAGGGCCCATATTCAACATTTTTAAAGAAAATAATTTTCAACTCAGAATTTCATATCCAGCCAAACTAAGCTTCATAGGTGAAGGAGAAATAAAATCCTTTACAGACAAGCAAATGCTGAGGGATTTGTCACCACCAGGCCTGCCTTACAAAAGCTCCTGAAGGAAGCACTAAATATGGAAAGGAAAAACCAGTGCCAGCCACTGCAAAAACATACCAAAATATAAAGACCAATGACACTATGAAGAAAATACATCAACTAATGTGCAAAATAACTAGCTAGCATCATGATGACAGGATCAAATTCAAACATAACAATAGTAACCTTAAATGTAAATGGGCTAAATGACCCAATTAAAATAACAGACTGGCAAATTGGATAAAGAGTCAAGACCCATTGGTGTGTTGTATTCAGGAGACTCATCTCATGTGCAAAGACACACATAGACTCAAAATAAAGGGATGGAGGAATATTTACCAAGCAAATGGAAAAAAAAAAAAAAAAAAAAAAGCAGGGGTTGCTGTCCTAGTCTCTAATAAAACAGACTTTAAATCAACAAAGATCAAAAAAGACAAAGAAGGGCATTACATAATGGTAAAGGGATCAATGCAACAAGAAGAGCTAACTGTCCTAAATATACATGCACCCAACACAGGAGCACCCAGATTCATAAAGCAAGTTCTTGGAGACCTACAAAGAGACTTAGACTCCCACACAATAATAGTGGGAGACTTTAACACCCCACTGTCAATATTAGACAGATCAACGAGACAAAAAATTAACAATGATATTCAGGACTTGAACTCAGCTCTGGACCAAGTGGACCTAATAGACATCTACAGAACTCTCCACCCCAAATTAACAGAATATACATTCTTCTCAGCACCACATTGCACTTACTGTAAAATTGACCACATAATTGGAAGTAAAACACTCCTCAGCAAATGCAAAAGAATGGAAATCATGACAAACAGTCTCTCAGACCACAGTGCAATCAAATTAGAACTCAGGATTAAGAAACTCACTCAGAACCGCACAACTACATGGAAACTGAACAACCTGCTCCTGAATGACTACTGGGTAAATAATGAAATTAAGGCAGAAATAAATAAGTTCTTTGAAACCAATGAGAATAAAGACACAGTGTACCAGAATCTCTGGGGCACAGCTAAAGCACTGATTAGAGGGAAATTTATAGCACTAAATGCCCACATGAGAAAGCAGGAAGCATCTAAAATTGACACCCTAACACCACAATTAAAAGAACTAGAGAAGCAAGAGCAAACAAATCCAAAAGCTAGCAGAAGACAAGAAATAATTAAGTTTGGAGCAGAACTGAACAAGATAGAGACACAAAAGACCCTTCAAAAAATCAATAAATCCAGGAGCTGGTGTTTTGAAAAGATTAACAAAACAGATAGACTGCTAGCCAGACTAATAAAGAAGGGAAAAGAGAAGAATCAAATGGACACAATAAAAAATGATAAAGGAGATATCACCACTGATCCCACAGAAATACAAACTACCAGCAGAGAATACTATAAACACCTCTACACTAATAAACTAGAAAATTTAGAATAAATGGACAAGTTCCTGGACATATACACCCTCCAAAGACTAAACCAGGAAGAAGTCGAATCCCTAAATAGACCAATAACGAGTTCTGAAATTGAGGCAGTAATTAGTAGCCTACCAACCAAAAAAAGCCCAGGACCAGATAGATTCACAGCCGAATTATACTAGAGGTACAAAGAAGAGCTGCTACCATTCCTTCTGAAACTATTCCAAACAATAGAAAAAGAGGGACTCCACCCTAACTCATTTTATGTGGCCAGCATCATCCTGATACCAAAACCGGGCAGAGACACAACAACAACAACAAAATTCAGGCCAATATTCCTCATGAACAGCGATGCAAAAATCCTCAATAAAATACTGGCAAACCAAATCCAGCAGCACAGCAAAAAGCTTATTCACCACGATCAAGTCGGCTTCATCCCTGGGATGCAAGGCTGGTTCAACATATGCAAATCAATAAATGTAATTTATCACATAAACAGAACCAAAGACAAAAACCACATGATTATCTCAATCGATACAGAAAAGGCCCTCGATAAAACTCAACACCTCTTTATGCTAAAAACTCTCAATAAACTAGGTATTGATGAAATATATCTCAAAATAATAAGAGCTATTTATGACAAACCCACAGCCAATATCATACTGAATGGGCAAAAGGCAGAAGCATTTCCTTTGAAAACCGGCACAAGACAAGGATGCCCTCTCTCACAACTCCTATTCAACATAGTATTAGAAGTTCTGGACAGGACAGTCAGGCAACAGAAAGAAATAAAGTGTATTCAAATAGGAAGAGAGGAAGTTAAAGTGTCTCTGTTTGCAGATGACATGATTGTATATTTAGAAAACCCCATCATCTCAGCCCAAAACTCCTTAAGCTGATAAGCAACTTCAGCAAAGTCTCAGGATACAAAATCAATGTGCAAAAATCACAAGCATTACAATACATCAGTAATAGCCAAGAGCCAAATCATGAGTGAATTCCCATTCACAATTGCTATAAAGATAATAAAATACCTAGGAATCCAACTTACAAGGGATGTGAAGGACCTCTTCAAGGACAACTACAGAAGGAAAAAAGAGAGGACAGAAACAAATGGAAAAACATTCCATGCTCATGGATAGGAAGACTCAATATCGTGAAATTAGTCATACTGCCCAAAATAATTTACAGGTTCAAAACTATTACCATCAAGCTACCATTGACTTTCTTCACAGAATTAGAAGAAACTACTTCTTTCACATGGAGCCAAAAAAGAGCCCATATAGCCATGGCAATCCTAAGCAAAAAGAACAAAGCTAGAGGCATCACGCTACCTGACTTCAGACTATACTACAAGGTTATAGTAACCAAAAAAGCATGGTAATGGTAGCAAAATATAAACCAATGGAACAGAACAGAGGCCTCAGAAATAACATCACACAAGTACAACCATCTGATCTTTAATGAAACCTGACAAAAACAAGCAATGGTCAAAGGATTCACTATTTAATAAGTGGTATTGGGAAAACTGGCTAGCCATATACAGAAAACTGAAATTGGACCCCTTTCTTACACCTTATACAAAAATTAACTCAAGATGGATTAAAGACTTAAACATAAGACCTAAAACCATAAAAACCCTAGAAGAAAACCTAGGCAATACCATTCAGGACATAGGCATGGGTGAAGACTTCATGACTAAAACACCAAAAGCAATTGCAACAAAAGCCAAAATTGACAAATGGGATCTAATTAAATTAAAGGGATTCTGCACAGCAAAAGAAACCATCATCAGAATGAACAGGCAGCCTACAGATTGGGAGAAAATTTTTGCAATCTATCCATCTGACAAAGGGCTAATATCTGAATCTACAAAGAACTTAAACAAATTTACAAGAAAAAAACAAACAACCCCATCAAAAAGTGGGCAAAAGATATGAACAGACACTTCTCAAAAGAAGACATTTATGCAGCCAACAAATATGAAAAAAAGCTCATTATCACTGGTTGTTAGAGAAATGCAAATCAAAACCACCATCTCATACCATCTCATGCCAGTTAGAATGGTGATTGTTAAAAACTGAGGAAACAACAGATGCTGGAGAGCATGTGGAGGAAAAGGAATGCTTTTACACTGTTTGTGGTAGTGTAAATTAGTTCAACCATTGTGGAAGACAGTGTGGCGATTCCTCAAGGATCTAGAACTGGAAATACCATTTGACCTAGCAATCCCATTACTGGATATATACCCAAAGGATTATAAATCATTCTACTATAAAAACACATGCACATGATGTTTATTGCAGCACTATCCACAATAGCAAAGACTTGGAACCCACCCAAATGCCCATCAATAATAGACTGGATAAAGAAAATGTGGCACATATACACTATGAAATACTATGCAGCCATAAAAAAGAATGAGTTCATGTCCTTTGCAGGGACATGGATGAAGCTGGAAGCCATCATTCTCAACAAACTAACACAGGAACAGAAAACCAAACACTGCCTGTTCTCACTCATAAGTGGGAGTTGAACAGTGAGAACACATGGACATAGGGAGCGGAACATCACACACCAGGCCCTATTGGGGGATAGGGGTAAGGAGAGGGATGACATTAGGAGAAATACCTAATGTAGATGATGGGTTAGTGGGTACAGCAAACCACCATGGCACATGTATACCTATGTAACAAACCTGCACATTCTGCACATGTATCCCAGAACCTAAAGTATAATAATAAGGCCTGGCATGATGGCTTACACCTGTAATCCCAGCACTTTGAGAGGCTGAGGTGGGCAGATCACAAGGTCAGGAGATGGAGACCATCCTGGCCAACATGGTGAAACCCCATCTCTACTAAAAATACAAAAAGTAGTGGGGTGTGGTGGTGGGTGCCTATAATCCCAGCTACTCCGGAGGCTGAGACAGGAGAATCACTTGTATCCAGGAGAGGGAGGTTGCAGTGAGCTGAGATTGCACCACTACACTCCAGCCTGGGCAACAGAGACTCCACTTCAAAAAAAAAGAAAAAAAAAAAAAGAAAAAAAAAAGAAAAGAAAGTATAATAATAATAATAAAACAACATTAACAACATTAATGCCCTTGTACACCTCCATCAGTGCTCTTGGGTGATCAGGTGCATTGTTAATGAACAGTAGTATTTTAAAAGGAATCTTTTTTGCTGAGCAGTAGATCTCAACAGTATACCTGAAATATTCAATAAACCATGCTGTAAATAGATGGGCTGTCAGCGAGGCTTTGCTGTCCATTTTTAGAGCACTGGCAGGATAGATTTAGTATAAATCTTAAGAGCCTTAGAAGTTCTGGAATGGCAAATGAGCATTGGCTTCAACCTAAAGTAACCAGCTGCCTTAGCCTTTAACAAGAGGGTCAGCCTGTTCTTTGAAGCTTTGAAGCCAGGAATTGACTTCTCCTTTCTGGCTGCATAGTTTTAGGTAGATCTTCTGGATAACTTGCTGCAGCTTTGACCTCACCACTTGCTGCTTCACCTTACACTTTTGTTACGGAGATGGCTTCTTTTCCTAAACCTTATGAACCAAGCTCTACTAGCTTCCAACTTTTCTTCTGCAGCTTCCTTACATCGCTCCACCTTAAGAGAATTGAAGAGAGTTAGGGCCTTGCTCTGGATTAGGCTTTGGCTTAAGGGAATGTTGTGGCTGGTTTGATCTTCTATCCTGACTACTCAACTTTCTCCAAATCAGCAATACGGCTGTTTCGCTTTCTTAGCATTCACGTGTTCACCGGAGTAGCACTTTTAATTTTCTTCAAGAACGTTTCCTTTGCATTCACAATTTGGTTAATTGTTTGGTGCCAGAGATATGAGATATAACTTTTGGCCTGTGTTGGCTTTCAACATGCCTTCCTCATGAAGCTTAATCATTTCTAATTTTTTATTTAAAGTGGAAGATGTATGACTCTTTCTTTCACTCGAACACTTGAACATTGTTGGGTTATTCATTGGCCTACTTTCAATGTTGTTGTATATTAGGGAACAGGCAAGCCCAGTTAGAGGGAAAGAGGAGCTGGTTGGTGGAGCAGTTGGAGCATACACATTTTGTGATTAAGTTCCCTATATCTTACAGATGTGGTTCATGGGACCCCAATAAAATTACAATAATAACATCAAACAGCACTGATCACAGAACAACATAACAGGTATAATAAAAATTAAACAGTTTGGAATATTACTAGAATAACCAAAATGTAATACAGACACAAAGTGAGCAGATGCTATTGAAAAACAATGCCAATAGACTTGTTCAATGCAGGGTTGCCATAACCTTCAATTTGTAAAAATTTAGTGTCTATGAAGCACAGTAAGGCTAAGTGCAATAAAATGAGATGTGCATGCATACAGAAAGCTTGACAGCTAAACTGGTGGTGGAGATGGGAAAGTCCATCATTCTCCACCTCCAGTGAATCACCAGTGAAGGGGAGAAAAGAATAGGGGCATGTGGACCTTCCCATTCACTAAAACCAGAGGAGAAACTGACACAGGCAGATAATGATGGACAACTTCTGCCCAGAGAATTGGACAAATGTCCTTGATCCTACTGGACTGTTTCCAGGGCTAGTGGGCTCTGCAATGATGAACTCGCACCCACCCCAAGAGGGTGAAAAGTACGAAGTACACCCAAAGCCACTGGAAAAATCCTTACAATTCTTTGGGTTAGTATAGCCCAACTCTGTGCTATAACATCACTGTAATATATTTTTAGGTAGATCAACTTTTTGTGAGAAAAACCTACCCAAATCTCAAAATTTTACAGAAGTTGGGACTTTGTGATTTAAGAAATGTTTAAAAATGTGTGGTAATGTTTTAATATCTGTTTGAATGATTCCTCCAACTCCTAGCTTTTACTTAATATTTTATTGCTAAAATGAGAGTGATGTGGAGGGATAAAGTGGTGACTTGTTCAAGGTGAATCTGGGAGGCACAGGACTTGATTTCTCTCTAGACTGAACCTCAGAAGTCTTAGTTGGAGCAGCTGGAATGGCAACATCCTTCTTTGACTCTCAGCCAGTGGGTTCTTTTCCATTTGCTCAATCAGTCTCATCAACTTTTCTGAAGAACTCCTACTGAGAAGTTAAATGGAGGAGGTGAAGCAGAGAAGGCCACAGAAATATTTTTCTGGAAATATGCAAAGAAAAAAGAATGTCATGTTTTAAGATTTGGCATAGAGGCCAAATAACTTTCCTTCACTTATAATGGAAATTGGAGATGAAATTGGGGACTGGTTTCAGGAAAACTAAAGAAAAAAAAGACATGAATTTGAGATGAAATGTAAGAATTTGATCAATGACAGGAAATTCTTGGTGCCCTAATTTCCTGACCACTGACCTCAGCAGGCCCTTAGTGCTGCCTGGCCATCTTCCTACACATTTATGGGCCATTCACTCTCTCTTCTCAAACCTCCAAAGTCTCCTCTTTCATCCGTATACTCAGCTGAGAGCTCTGCTTCCTATTTCATTGAGAAAAACAGTCCTATGTTTCTGCCAAATGCTCTCCATCTGCCCCATTATCCTCTACCCTGCCTTCCCCACTGTAACCACAGGAAATTTCTTTGTGCTCTCATCCAGGGTCAAGCCCACCTGAGGCCCTGAACCCTGTAATCTTTCCTGTCTCTGCCACTTACTAGGTCTGGATCTAGGGCTAGCGTCCTTTGTCTTCATTATGCCAGGAAAGCTCTGGGGTCTCAGTCTTATTAAACACAGGCCATTGCTGAGCCCAAGTTTCAGACAACCAACCAAGTGAACTCATGGTCTTTCATGTGAATACCAAACTGAAAACTGGCATCCTGGGGAGAGGAAAGACATGCTTTCAGCTAAAAGAATGCCATGAGATTAGAAACGGGAGAAGCGCCATAGATGGTAGACGGTAGAACTCAGTACCTTAGTTCTACCATCTAAGGTACTTAGAACTCAGTACCTTACGCTGACTTTCTACTGGAAACTGGATAAAGTCTAAAGGTTCAACGTGTTTGGCAATGTAGGAGACACTGTTTGAGGCTGGTGGGAAATAAAGATGTATACTTATGGTGGAACCAGCTTATATAACTTACTTCCAAGTCTGAATATCGTCGAGTATATTTTTGTTTGTTTGTAAGTTGTTTATGTCATGAGAGCCTTCAGAAAAGCTTTTGACCGTGTGCTTTTTAAAGGCAATATTTGAACAACTGATGAATGTAGGAAACAAATTAATTTCTTCTTTTTTTTCTGTTTACTTTAAGTTCTGGCATACATGTGCAGAGGTTTGTTACATAGGTATACATGTGCCATGGTGGTTTGCTGCACCCATCAACCTGTCATCTAGGTTTTAAGCCCGGCATGCATCAAAATACTTCCTAAAATAAAAGGGCACATATATATTAAGATCATCACGAGCAATAATTATTACAGCCAAATAGTTAATGTGGCATGAAATTATTTGGCAAGCCTTTTCAGAAGACTAGAAAAGACCAAGTAAATATTTCCCCTAATTTTACTTTCAGCATAGTGTTCATTTATTTATTCCTTTAACAAATATTTATTACGTACTGTATATCAGGTGTGATTCCAATGCCGAAATATAGCAGCAAATAAAACAGATAAAAATCCCTAGCCACATGGAGCAGTGAGGCAAAATAAGCAACAGACAAACAAGTAAATAAGTAAATGAAAAAGTAACCTAATAGAGCCACTTGCAGCTATCCAAACTAAAACATTTAATCCAGAATCTCTGGTGAATGCAACTATATCAATAAATTCAGCTGATTCCAGTGTTGCATTAAATCCACCTTGGTCTAATACCTTTAGAATCCACACCCACAAACATTCTCTCTCCCAGTGTTGGGATGTGTAGGGGAGGGGAAAGCACAGTAAGGCTGAATTTGCAAAAGCTGGATTCAGTCATTGCTGTGGGAGGGGACTGCTACTGTCAGGGTTAAAAAGGGGAAAAAAATACCATGGTCAGGGGATGCTTAGGAAACAAGCAGGAAAGACCCGTGGGGTCTGCAGGAAACAAAGAGGAACAAGTTCCTCCTTCCTACTTGTCTAGTGTCCGCATTAGCACCCCAAAGCAAAGTTTAGAAGCTTGGGTTTGGGGATAGGAGAACTTAATAACTGACACACTTGTTATATTAACAATTTTTGAAAAAACAAATTATGTAACTCATAGTGCAACCCCTATTTACCCTTTATTCATTATCCCATTGATACTGCTTCCTTAAAAGTCACTAATGAACCACTAGGAACTACATTCAAGGGCCTTTACTGGATTGGTTCATCCTCATGATCCTCTGTTACTGCTTCTTGAATAGGCCTTTCTCAACTGACGAGGTGTCCTTTTGATGTGTCCACATTCTCTTCCTTTTCGTATCCACTTTGTGGAGACACTAGCCAAGAATCCAGTTTACTGAACTCCAGGGCTTATAAAGGGAACATGCTCCTTTAATACTGAAATACAAAATACAACATTTCTGGAACCGTGATAATCTAAAAGCAGTTTTAAAACTTCCTGATGTTGTTTACTGTTGTTCTCAAGATAGAGAAAAAATTTATCTTGGAGGCAAAGATTCTTGGTTAAAAAAGTCAACGTAAATTTTAGTTATTAAAAAATAAAAACAAAGATCTCTTTCTACAATGAAAATGCTTGAGACAATTGAATGAAACGACTCTGCACCATAACATTATGATGTTCATGGTGGGCAGACCTGGAGAAGCTTGTTAGCAGGCAGCACCAGGGGCCTGGGGATACGGAGTGGCTTCTCAGGCTGGGGAAGAATGTGGAATGGGGGTGAAGTTGGCAGTGGAGAGCAGGTGTTAAGCTCCTGCCAACATATACTTAAGAAACTTAAAGTACTAATCAGGGAGTGAGTCCCAGAAAGTATTTGAGGAAGTGAAATTGGTAGAAGGCTTGTGGTGATTGGTGGGAGAAAGACTCAAAGACATACATTGAGTATGAAAGGAAATGTGACCTTATTTTGTTACAACAGTTAGGTATGGGGACATATTTACATAATCCTTCAGTTAATTATTTTGGGGTTCTGACTCTATTCCCTGGTTGGACTGCATGGACTTGTGCTCAAAGAATAATGAACAAAAGTGGGGATAATGGACCTTTGTTCTAGCTTCTGATATTTATGTTATTAGCTATAGGTTTAGGAATGTTATTTTTAACATGTTAATGTTATCCTTACTTTTTTTTTTAAATGAGAAATGATGTTAAATTCCAAGACCGACTTATTGTTTTCTACTCGGATTTATTCATATGTTAAATGATTATTTGATTTGAGTAATAATTTTTTAGGTCCTTCTTTTAGAGACTTCGATACCTAGTTACTGAAAGGGGGCTTAGCACCATTTTAGTCATAACAAGAACTAGAAAAACTTGCTTTCTCTTTATGCCATCAACAGTTAAAATAGCATAACAATGACTGGGTTGAAAAATCTGAATAAATTTTTGCATATAAAGTCATCTGTGCTGAAGGATGTTTTGAGAAGTAGCTGTATAAAAATCAATTTCAGGCCGAGCGTGGTGGCTCAAGCTTGTAATCTCAGCACTCTGGGAGGCCGAGGCAGGTGGATCACCTGAGGTCAGGAATTTCAGAGCAGCCTGGCCAACATGGAGAAATCCCATCTCTACTAAAAATACAAAAAATAGCCAGGCGTGGTGGTAGGCCCCTGTAGTCCCAGCTACTCAAGAGGCTGAGACAGGAGAATCCCTTGAACCTGGGAGGTGGAGGTTGCAGTGAGCTGAGATCGTGCCACCGCACTCCAGCCTGGGTGACAGAGCGAGACTCTGTCTCAAAAACAAAAAAAACAACAAAAAAATCACCAGTGTTTTTATTAGCATAGGTAACCAAACTTTTTATTTCCTTCATAAATGTGGTTCCTTCTTAATAATTTTATTTGTGGTTTTATTGTCTTTATTTTTGTATAAATTTAGGGACGGTAAGTGCAGTTTTGTTACAGGGATTTGCCGCATAGTGTTGAAGTCTGGGCTTTTAGTATAAACATCACTCGAATACTGTACATTGTACCAATTATGTAATTTCCCATCCCTCACCCCCTCCCACCCTCCTACACTTCCAAGTCTCCAATGTGTGTGCTTTATTTAGCTTTCATTTAGAAGTGAGAACATGCAGTATTTTTCTGAATTTTCACTTAAGATAACAGCTTCCGGTTCCATCCATGTTGCTGCAAAAGATATTTCAATGTTTTTTATAGCTGAATAGTATACCATGGTAAAATATATGCCACAATTTATTTATCCACTCATCTGCTGATGGGCACTTAGGTTGATTCCATACCTTTGCTATTGTGAATAGTCCTGTTATGAACATGAGTGCAGGTATCTTTTTGACATAACGATTTCTTTTCTTTTGGGTATATCCCCAGTAGGGGGACTGCAGGATTGAATGGTAGTTCTTTCAGTTCTTTCAGAAATCTCCATACTGTTTTCCACAGACATACTAATTTATATTCCCAGCAACAGTGTATAAGCACTCCCTTTTCTCTGCAGCCTCACCAATGTCTTTTTTTTTTTTTTTTTTTTTGTCTTTTTAATAACAGCCATTCTGACTGGGGTAAGATGATATCTCATTGTGGTTTTAATTTGGAGTTCTCTGATGATTAGTGGTGTTGAGCATTTTTTCATATGGTTGTTGATCATTTTTTTTTTTTTTGAAAAATGTCTATTCATGTTCTTTGCTCACTTTTTATTTATTTTTAAACTTTTTTATTTCCATAGGTTTTTGGGAAACAGGTAGTATTTGGTTACATAAGTTCTTCAGTGATTTGTGGGATTTTGGTGTACCCATTTCCCAAGCAGTATACACTGAACCCAATTTGTAGTCTTTTATTGCTCACCCCCTTCCCATCCTTTCCTCCTGAGTCCCCAAAGTCCATTGTGTGATTCTTATGCTTTTTCATCCTCATAGCTTAGCTCCCACTTATAAGTGAGAAACATATGATGTTTGGTTTTCTATTCCTGAGTTACTTCACTTAGAATAACAGTCTGCAATCCCATCCAGGTTGCTTTGAATGCCATTAATTCAATCCTTTTTATGGCTGAGCAGTATTCCATGGTATATACATACACACACACACACACACACACACACACACACACACACCTCCCACAGTTTCTTTATCCACTCGTTGATTGATGGGCATTTTGGTTGGTTCCACATTTTTGCAATTGTGAATTATGCTGCTATAAACATGCATGAACAAGTATCTTTTTCGTATAATGATTTATTTTCCTCTGGGTAGATATCCACTAGTGAGATTGCTGGATCAAATGGTAGTTCTACCTTTAGTTCCTCAAGGAATCTCCACACTGTTTTCCATAGTGGTTGTACTAGTTTATATTCCCACCAGTTTGCCCACTTTTAAATGGGGTTATTTTGTTGCTGTTGTTATTTGAGTTCCTTGTAAATTCTGAGTATCAGTTCTCTGTTGGATACGTAGTTTGCAAATATTTTCTCCCATTCTTCAGAATGTTTGTTCACTCTGTCCTTTTGTTCTGCAGAAGCCTTTTAGTTTACTTAAGTCCCGTATGTCTATTTTTGTTTTTGTTGCTTGTGCTTTTGAGGTCTTAGTCATGAATTCTTTGCCTAGACCAATGTCCAGAAAATTTCCCTAGGTTTTCTTCTGGTATTTTTACAGTATCAGGTCTCACATTTAAGTTTGAGACCCACCTTGAGTTGGTTTTTGTATATGGTGAGAGGTAGGGGTCCAGTTTCATTCTTACATATATGGCAATCCAATTTTCCCAGCACCATTTACTGAAAAGGGTGTCCTTTCTCCAGTGTATGTTTTTGTCAGCTTTGTCAAAGATTGTTGGCTTTATCAAAGATATGTGGCTTTATTTCTGAGTTCTCTATTCTGTTCCATTGATCTGTTTTTATACCAATATTATGCTGTTTTGGTTACTATATCCTTGTAGTATAGTTTGAGGTCAGATAATGTGATGCCAGCAGCTTTGTTCTTTTTGCTTAAGATTGCTTTGGCTATTTGGACTCCTTTTTGGTTACATATTAATTTTAAGATTGTTCTAATTCTGTGAAAAATGATGTTGGCATTTTGATAGGGATTGCACTATGTCTGTAGATTGCTTTGGGCAGTATGGTCATTTTTACAATATTAATTCTTCCAATCTATGAATATGACATTTTCCCCATCTGTTTGTATCATCTATGCTTTCTTTCATCAGTGTTTTGTAGTTTTTCTTGTGGAGATTTTTCACCTTCTTGGTTAAGTATCTTCCTAGATATTTTACTTTTTCTTTGTAGCTATTGTGAATGGGATTGTGTTCTCCATTTGATTCTCAGCTTGATTGTCATTGGTATATCAAAATGCTACAGATGTTTTTGTTATCTTTTAAAAAGCAATCTAGAAAGTGTAGTAATTTTCAATTTCTGCTGTAACATATCACAAATTAGTGGATTAAAACACAAATGTATTATCTCACAGTTCTGGAGGTCAGAAGTCTGAAATGAGTCTATAAAATGGGGCTGAAATCAAGATGTTGGTAGAGCTGTGGTTTAGAAGCATTAGGGAAGAATCCCTTTCCTAGACTTTTCCAGCTTCCAGAGGCCACCTCCTTTCTTTGGCTTGTGGGCACTTTCTCCATCCTCAAATCCAGCTGTGGAGCATCTTCAAATCTCTCTCTCTGACCTTTGCTTCATTGACTGATTCTCTTGCCTCCATCTTTCCCTCATAAGGATCCTTGTGACTACACTGGGCCTACTAGAAAAATTAAGGCGAATCTCCTATCGAGATCCTTAATGTAATCACATCTGCAAAGTTCCTTTTGCCATCTGAAGGCTATATAACAAACACATGCATAGGTTCTGAGGATTAGGACATGGACATACTTGGAGGATCATTCTGTCGAACACGAAAAAGAATGATTTGTTTTGTTTTAGAGTTTGTTTTTCAAAGAATGAGCTGTTGGACTGACCACTTCTACTGTTTTTTAATTTATTGATTTCAGCTTTTACATTTTTTTGAGGTTGCGTAGTTTTTTAAAAAATGTAAGTTTTTAGTAGAATGCTTAATTCAGTTAATCTTATTCTATTAAGGAAAGCGTTCAGGTGTACAAATTATCCTGTGTAGAATGTTAATTGTGGCCCATAGATTTTAACATACAGTACTTTCATTATTATTTTCTAGATATTCTCCAATTTTGACGTCGATTTCTTCTTTAAGGAATCACTTAAAAATTAGTTTTGAGCTTTTAATTGGTTGATTTTTGTTGTAATTGTTGTTTCTACATTACTTAGTTTTATGTCATGGTAGTTATAAAGTACATTCTGCACCATATCTACTTTAGCAAATACATTGTTATATACGTGTGTGCATGTACCCTATAGTTATATGTATCATGAGTATAAAATGATGTGCATTCTCTATTTGCAGAGTTTAAACATATTTGTTATTAGTTAGTATTCAGATCCACTGTATCTTGGAGATAATGTCTATACTAGGTCCTAACTTTTTCTTTTTTATAGCAGCATAATGTTCCATTATATGGATGTACCATACTTTATTTACATAGCCCTTATGGATAATTGAATTGTGTCAAATATTTTAACAAAGCTGTAATGAAAAATTTTTATACATATCATTTTGTAATTGTGGAAGTATATCTGAATGATAAATGGTTTGATGTGGAACTTCTGAATCAAAGGCTACATTAGAGTATTATTTTTCTTCTTAATCCTTTTCCTTTGCTGTTAATTCTCTTTAAATCTGACTCAATTATTTTATCTTCTGAATCACATCATCCATGTTTTCTTAACTTTTTTTGGGACTTCAAAGCCATTGTATTCTAAACTTTTTTCCTCTTTTCTCAGAAAATATTCCTTCTTCCAAATGTACCCCAGCTTTCTTTTGATGTTTTGTTTCTCTCCTCCTCCCAACCTTCCCCCTCGCCCCACATTTTTGGCATAGTTCCCCTGCTATTTTCATTTGGGATATTTCGCTTTGTGATTATTCATTGCCCCAAAATAATCTGCATTCAGTATCTTTAATTCTCCTATTTGCTTGTTGCAATTTTCTTATTGCCTATAATTATGTTGTGTGCAAGTAATATTTAAATGGCTGTGGGTGTATGATAAAATATTTGAATGTATTATTACATGTCAATTTCCTTTGCATTTAACTGTATTTCATTGATTTTTATTGTACATATTGTTCACATTTTAATGTTTCTGGAATCAGTATGTAATATTACTAACATGCAAATCAATATTATAGTACTTTATCTTTTTTCTAGAAGAAGATGTTTTTAAATAGTGAGGCTTACAATTGATGGTGTATTGAAACCAAGTAAACAAGGTATTTCCTATCACACTGAATGTGTTGTCAAGCACAGTACATGTAAAACTTCCTGGATCCTTTTTAAGTTGGTCCAAAATTGAAATCTGTAATATGTGTTATATTTGTTCCCTATTTTAAGCATAGATAAATTCTGTTTCTATTTTTGTTTTTAATTTTCATATCCTTGGGTTTTGCTGTGTGTGGGTGTGACACTTAACTATCTCTCCAGAAATGTTTATCACTAAATCCTGAAAAAGGAACCATCCTTCCAGAAATGTTTATCACTAAATCCTGAAAGAGGAGTCTACAAATTTCCATATGATTTTGCAGGACTCTCAAAACCCTGTAACATCTCTTTCTGCTAAAATTTACTGGAGTAAGGGGTATATTTGATAAAGACATTAGGTAAAAGGTCTATGTATGCACACAACTGTTAAAATGAAAATCCAAGGAAGAAAGGCAATTTTGTAACATTAGAATTTCTATGTGGACCACATTTGGAAACCAGTGTTAATTTAATCCATACATAATATCAAAGGATGCTTTGCTGTGTGCTCATCATCAAAGGAAGCATTCAGGAAAACATGACACAATAAGCCAAGACTCTAATAACCTCACATTCTGGAACTTCAGTAAAAACAGACCAGTACAACACTTTTATTCTATCTTTACAGCAACTTTTTCTGTAACCTTCTGATTAGGCTAAATTAAACATATGTTCAAGTTTGGTTCTATAAATTAAATCTTTTTTTATAAATGCAAAATCTCTATATTATTTTTAAAACCTGTTTTACACATTAGAAATAAGACAGAACTAAATATTTATCAAGCTGAGTTAGGATAGTTTCTTGGCCATGAAGAAATAAGTTAGAAGCCACTCTAAGTTTTGTTGTAAGAAGAAAAAATTGTACTATTCAAACTAAAATCTCCTGGAACACTGAAAAGACATGTCAATGTGAATATCCCTGACATCCGAAAGAATCTGGATCAAAGGCAAACTTTCGACCAAACAGATGCCAAAAAGTAAATTGTCTTCCTAAGACAGGAAGCTGGCCATTTTCTTTCCTTGCTGAACTTAAATTTTCTGTGAACTACATACCATGTATTCTATCACACACAAACCTAAATAATAGGATCATATACTGTTTTCCTTTTTTTTTATTTTCAAGAGATAGGATCTCGCTACATTGACCAGGCTGGATTCAAACTCCTGAGCTCAAGTGATCCTCTCACCTCAACCCCCTGAGTAGCTGGGACTACTGGTGTGTGCCAACATGCCCAGCTTTCATACACTCTTGTAAATACATAAACATGACACTCTGGGATTAGAAGTAAAACCTTCATAGAGATGAAGCTGAGGTAAACTGTTATTAGTGACACCTGACCTGCTCTTTTGTGTGACTCAGATTTTTACCAGTTCTTTTGTAAAAAGGGAACAAGCTTCAAATAGAAGAATTGCATGCCTTTTCAATGGTAATAATGGGCTATGTGGAGATATAAATAACTGGCTTATGAGAGACTAAAGATATAATATTCTAAAATCTTTAAAAATTCATAACTTCCAATTCCTTTGCAGGGCTACAGTGCTATGGAAATAGATGTCTTATTCCCAGACATAATGTCTCCCATCCTGTCAGGTAATGAGAGTGTCATCTAGACATTACTTTCAGCAACAAATTTCTCTCAATTTGTTTCCTAGGTCCTGAAAGCCTGATCTCTTATTTGCCTTCTTGCATTTTATTCCATTGTACCCAGTACTCCTGATTTTCCAGAAACATGGGGTTGTGGGCACTGTGGATTGCATTGTAAATTCATGGAACTGAGTTAAATGGTATGACTGTATTGGTTTAAGGCCCATCTTTAAAAAATTATCATGCAATATTTAGGTACACAAAAAGTACAGACTATATTAAATCAGCACCTATATTCCCATCGTCCACCTTAAGATATGAAACATTACTGACACAATTGAAGCAGCTTGACTTTTCTCCCCTGAGGAAATTCTTTGCCAGTATTTGGTGCTTTTCTTTTCATTTATTCTTCCACTATATATGCCCCCATAAACATATATTTTTCATGCTTCAAATTTTAAATATCAGATTCTTCTAAAACATTATTCTTTGTTAATCTGTTTCATCCCTATTTCATATGTAGCTCCAAATATTTTTTATTGCCACAGTATTCCATTGTATGCCTATCATATGAATCTATTATTGATGGATATTTAGATTGTTTCCAGGTTCTTACTACTTAAAAATAATGGTGCTATGAACTTTCCTGTTCGCTATCGCACTGCACCAATGTGAGACTTGCTCTGGGATATGCACCTAGGAGAACCATTAGATTGTAGGGTCTTCAACATTGCTAGATAGCTAGTTGCCTTCCAAAGTGGTTGTACCAATCTATGCTCCCATCAGCAGATCTGAGGACCCACTGCTTCACATCCTGTGAGATTACAAGCCCTTGGTAAGCCGGGCATTAGCTTTTGGAATCCTGTAAGATGAGGATACATTCCTTTAACTAATGCAAGTGCTAGTTACCTCCAGGGCATTTGTAGGTTGGCTCCTCGTTTTTAAGTTAATTTGTAGGTTTTGAGGTTTCATGAATTTGAAGGCAGTGTGAATTCAAATCCTGAAGTCATGGGCAGGTAAGCTCATAGTCAGAATTCTCAGAGAGGCCTCTTTTTTTTTCTTTTTGAGATGGAGTCTCCTTCTGTCGCCCAGGCTGGAGTGCAGTGGCGAGATCTCAGCTCACTGCAAGCTCCGCCTCCCGGGTTCACGCCATTCTCCTGCCTCAGCCTCCGGTGTAGCTGGGACTACAGGCGCCCGCCACCATGCCCAGTTAATTTTTTGAATTTTTAGTAGAGACGGGGTTTCACCGTGTTAGCCAGGATGGTCTTGATCTCCTGACCCCGTGATCTCCCCGCCTTGGCCTCCCAAAGTGCTGGGATTACAGGCGTGAGCCACCGCGCCCGGCCTCGAGAGGCCTCTTTTAAAAAATGTTTTAAAAATCAAAAGCACAGGCCAAGTCAGAAAGGCTCCTTGTGGTCTTCCTGGCCAGCAGGAGATTTTTCTTTTCTTGTCTACCCTTGTGCTGAGAGTGCTGGTTATTAAAGAGCTTGAGCATTATGTGCAGAGCTCAGTTGTAACTTCATGTTATATGGGCTGAGGGCTTTGAGTGGCCATTAATATCTAAACTTGTTGATTGGGACTGCTACCCTCCTCCCCACCACCCAGCCTCCTGCCCCAGGGTCATTTCAAGCTTCTGGTTTTTATTTTATTGGGAATGAGATGTCTTTCATTTTCTTGTTTAGGCCCTGAGGGATAAGTTTTCCTCTTATTTTCTTATGCCCTTAGCCATATATTTAATAGGGAAGAAGGTAAGGTCCTCTCTCTTTTCATGATTTTCTATGTAAATAACAACTAAAGGGAACACAGAGCATAAAAGTTTTGAGGTTGTATTTATTTCGATATGGAAGTCTTATTTTCCAGATCTGCAGCGTCCAAGAGAACCTTCTGAATGATGGGAATGTTTTCTACTCTCTCCAGTGAGGCAGACCCTTGCCATATGTGGCTACTAAGCATTTGAAATGTGGCTGATATGTCTGATAAACTAGTTCATAAATATTATTTAATTTTAATTAATTTAATTAAAATTGTCAGATATAATTAATGGTTATTGTATTTGACAACACAGTTTTAAATGGTAATATTCTTTGACCCCTGGGTGGGTTTATGTACTGGTAAACCAGTGTTGTCTTGAAAATCTGGTATTTTTGAGGATGTAAATATATTTGAGGATGAAATATTTGAGATGTGACTTCAGAATATATGTCACCACAGGCTGGGCATGGTGGCTTACACCTGTAATCTCAGCACTTTGGGAAGCTGAGGCAGGAGGGTCACCCGCAGCCAGGAGTTGGAGACCAGCCTGGACAACACAGCAAGACTCTCTCTCTGTTTAAAAAAAAAATTAGCCAGACATGGCAGTGTGCACCTGTTTTCCTAGCTATTCAGGAGGCTGAGTCAGGAGGATCACTTGAGCTCCAGGAGTTTGAAGCTGTAGTGAGCTATGACCTTGCCACTGCATTCCAGCCTGGGTAACAGAACAAGACCCTGTCTCTAAACAAACAAACAAACAAACAAACAAACAACAAGGAACATATGCCACTACAAAACTGTGTAGCCCATTATTTTGATAATCAGGTATTTCTTGTCTGATCTGTCTTTCTGGGAATTTTCAAAGAGCTACAGCGATCAAGTTTAAGTGCACATTCTTCCCATTGCCAGTTTCTGATCTGAAGTCAGAGAATCACTTTCTGAAAGCTTTTTCAAGAGTATTTATGAAGTAATAAAGTGTGAAGAAATCCTGAGGATAAACAATAAGAAGCATAAATATACATATTTAGAATGCAACTTAATATGCTTAAGAGTACAATTTGGCAGCTGGGCGTGGTGGCGCATGCCTGTAATCCCAGCACTTCCGGAGGCCGAGGCGGGTGGATCATGAGGTCAGGAGATCGAGATCATCCTGGCTAACATGGTGAAATCCCATCTCTACTAAAAATACAAAATAAAAATAAAAATAAAAATAAAAATAAAAATTAGCCAGGCATGGTGGCGGGCACCTGTAGTCCCAGCTACTCGGGAGGCTGAGGCAGGAGAATGGCATAAGTAAACCCAGGAGACAGAGCTTGTAGTGAGCCTAGATAGCGCCATTGCACTCCAGCCTGGGCGACAGGGCAGCGAGACTCCTGTCTCAAAAAAAAAAAAAAAAAAAAAAAGAGTACAATTTGGTCTATCTTTGAACTAAAAAGTTTACTAGTACCCTGAAAATATGTTAAGTAAAAACATGAGTGCGTCATATGATTTATTAATAGCATTTTATTAAAAAGAAAAATAACCTGACCAGGTGCGGTGGCTCATGCCTATAATCCTAGTACTTTGGGAGGCTGAGGTGGGTGGATCACCTGAGGCCAGCAGTTCGAGACCAGCCTGGCCAACATGGTGAAATGCTGTCTCTACTAAAAATACAAAAATTAGCTGCGTGTGGTGGTGCAAGCTTGTAATTCCAGCTACTCAGGAGGTTGAGGCAGGAGAATTGCTTGAACTCAGGAGGCGGAGGTTGCAGTGAGCTGAGATCTTGCCACTGCACTCCAGCTTAGGTGACAGAGTGAGACTCTGTCTCAAAAACAAACAAACAAACAAAAAAACAAGACAAAACAACAACAACAAAATCCCAAGCCTACTGCTCTAGGCTTAGAGTGGGCTTACACTTACATTTTGTTTTCTAACTTTCAAAGGGCATTGTATTATTCAAAATATCTCTCAAAATTTTTTTTTGGCCATAGGTAGAGATTAAGAAGACTAAAGTAAAAATGCATCTATGAATTTTAATAACACATATATGCATATTTGAAAACAAGGCCACATAAGCCTGGCTGGCACATTGGGCCAAATTACTGACTGGCCTTCAAAAATAAAGATTAAAAAAAATTTATCCACATACATTTTTTAATATCCCTGTATAAAATTGATGCCAACACGTTTGGCATTTTAGAAAGACACTCAAAAACAGATTTTTAGAAAGACACTCAAACAGATTCTGGAAAAATAAATCGCTTCATGGGATGAACAGACTAGGTCACAAATGAAAACGCTAAACATTTGATTTTTAAACCGCACCACAAATTTCCAGATAAAACTGATTGAAACTTATGCTCAGAGATATTGTCACTGTACTTACATGAGTTGAAAATCTGTAAGAACCAAAGCCCCTAAATTCTACTGAATATACTTCAAACATTTTGCCTAGTAAAAATTTTTTTTAACACTCTCGAAAATTTTAAAAAGAAACAAATTTTCTCTGGAAAGGATTTTCATCATTTTGAATATATATATTTTCTCAGAGTGTATGCAGCCCACTCTTCTCTTGATAATCTTCATAAAAACGTCTCAATGACTCAGGAATTCTAGGTGTCACAGTGCTCAAGGCCTGAGTGAAATGTCTTTTCATGATGAGATTGGCTTGAATGTCTTCTTCCAGAGCCAGAAGAGCTGCCTCTCTGCAGACGGCTACAATCTGAATTTTAAAAAAATAAGTAAATAAAAGGAGGTAGAAAACAATCAATACTCTTTTAGAAACATAATATTCCAAATATTCATCTGTGGTAACGTCTACAACTAAATGCCCATTGCTAAAATTTATCTGCAAGAATTAGTCCACTCAAGTTTTCAAAAA
Source organism: Chlorocebus sabaeus (assembly GCF_047675955.1). NCBI lineage: Eukaryota > Metazoa > Chordata > Mammalia > Primates > Cercopithecidae > Chlorocebus > Chlorocebus sabaeus. The sequence continues at coordinate 74,311,270 of NC_132910.1, read as the reverse complement.
GATAAAACGTAATCATATAGAGAGCATTCTGTTCTTTCCTTCATCCCAAAGCAATGTATTAAGTACTCAGAACCAGGAGTGCCAAAAGATATCTAAGAAGTGGCATTTGCTTTTAAGGGCATTTGCTCTTAACTGTAAGGGTAGGTAGCTGTGCACGCACATACTTTTAACACGGGATAGCAGGAGCCAACGGTCAAGGGAGGGCAGAGCGGGGAGATATTCTGATACAGAGTGAGGCCCTGCTCATCAACACACCGTGTCATAGCAGTTTCCACATTCCTTTCAACCTTTGATGTATTACCCACATGTAAAAGCATTTCTTTATGTGTATCTCTTTAATGAGTTCTTAAATCTCAGGAATATCAGATAGGGTTGTCAACATTTACTTTGGAGAGCTGCATTAGAACAGAGAAGTGAATGCTGTTTACTCAGCCAGGAAAGCTGGAAGAATTGAAAAGAATCTGAGGAGGGGGCGGAATGGATGCAGAGGGAGGAAGGAGGAGGCAGTAGGAAAACGGAAGGGGAGGAAGGTTCAAGAATCCTGAAATGTGTTTTTAAGCTTTCTGGACTTCAGACAGCGGAAGCAGGCTGATGCCAGTGTCATTCTAAAGACACATTATGGTAGTGAAAAGAGCTTGGGGGATGAAAAGAGATATTGTGATTTTCAGGGCAACAGGGAAAACAGTGATTGATATTGACTGCGCCCTTATATCGGTAAATGAAAGGGCCAGCTGAAACACATTTGTCCAGCCATTCAGCATATTTTCTCTGTTTGTTCACTCACTGAAAAGAGTTCCTCTGCTTATGCTAGGCTAATGGCTGCCAAAGCAGTTTAGTAGCTTTTTAGGGGATTTAGCAGCATGTTTAGGGAGCTTTCAAAAACATGCATAGATTTAGATGGCTTTGTCAAATTACCACAATGTAACTATTAGTTCTGGGCTTCATTAATGAGCACTGAAGTTAACTATAGTGGTTATGCATGTTAATGTTTTTCTGAAAAAAGAGAGTGGCTATCATCTTGTTGAAGGAAAAAAACAAAACTTCAAGGGATTAGTAAAACCACTTTATCACATGTTCTGGTGCAAAAAGAGCTCTTTTGAAAACAAGAATGTGATAATTAATAAGCACAGTAAAAGCCTGTGAAATGCCCAGCATGGTAAACTGGCTATCCGATGGTTCCACTGTGTTCTAAGGGGATCTCTACAAAGGGAGGTGAAGGGACCAAGTGGGAAGAGTCTCCTCCCACACCCCTCTGAGCAGCACTTCTTTCATCTGGACAAGAATTTGAAGCAATGGTTGCAAGGCTAAAAAGGCTGAAGAATCACTGGAAGAGGCAAAGAGCACTACATTTCCTGCCAGGTGGCGGAGCTCTCTTTCTGTCTCCTGCATACCTCCCCCAACCTCATAGCTGAGACTCCCTCAGAGAATACGGAGCCTGGCACATAATGGTTGGAAACATTTATTGAGCACCTACTATGTGAGTGCACAAATACTAATTACTGTACTAATTCATTTGCTATATGACTGATGTCTCCCCGTTTTTGCACAGCAGTGGTCTTGCTAATAGGGGTATGTGTAAAGTCTGATGGAAACACATCCAATAGAGTGGTCAGATGAGCAAGTGTACCATGGTGGCTAGGGTGGGGCGTGGAAAAAGAAGGGGTTGAGAAAAAAAGAGGTAACCAAAAGGCTGCCTGGAACCTCTCCAAGTTTCTGGGTTTTGGTTCACATGGCCAGATGGGTGGTTTGCCCAGCTGGCATATCTGAGGAAGGGAACCAATTGTCAGATAGGCTTCTACTCTCAACACAAAGTAATCAAACTGGCAGAAGAAGAAATGATTATACTCCTGTAATCACTGGAACCTCAGGAAGCCCAACACAGCATGGTAAATAAATGTAGGTAGTGGGAAGTGTTATATCATTAGGGACTAGAAGGCTGTCCTTAGGGTCAGTTCCCCTGGGCAATTCCTCTTAGAAGATCCACTTTCTTTCCTTCACATTTGCTTCTATATATTTTTCTCTTTTTTGAGACAGAGTCTCGTTCTGTCACCAGGCTGGAGTGCAGTGGTGCAATCTCGCTCACTGCAACCTCCACCTCCTGGGTTCAAGCGATTCTTCTGCCTCAGCCTCCTGAGTAGCTGGGACTACTAGCTAGGTGCTCGCTACCACGACCGAGTAATTTTTGGTATTTTTAGTAGAGACGGGGTTACACCATATTAGCCAGGATGGTCTCGATCTCCTAACCTCGTGATCCGCCCGCCTCAGCCTCCCAAAGTGCTGGGATTACAGGCGTGAGCCACCACGCTCGGCCTGCTTCTATAGATTTTTCTATGAGCTACAAATTGTTGTTTTGTGGTAGCTTACATGGTAGTGACAAAGCAGGTATTAGTGATCAGTTATGGTTAGAGAAGTAGTGAGCACTTGAAGTGTGGATGTTTGTAACTTGCGGCCTCTAGTATATGTCAACATTTGAGAAAAAATTCCCCTACTATATTTAGTACTCCCCTGACTCTTAATAAACCATTCCATCTAGCTTGGAGAACTATGAAACTCTGAGATATAGAAAACCTGGACAGAGTTTTGACCAGATCACTAATGTTTGGATTAGATAGGGATGACCTAGAGAACTTTTGAGAGTTAATGAAAAGAGAAACATGAGTACTCAAGGACCTCATATGAACGTGTCTTCTTCTGCGTAGAGGAAGGAGTGCAGCTGTCTGTATGTCCTAGGGTGGGAGAAACACTGCCTGAATTCAACACTTGCTTCAATAGACATTACTCTGTTTATTTTTATTTATAAAGGATGCTCTGAAGAACTAGTCAATAAGGTCATCTTCTTCTGCCACTCTTACTTTCCTATCACATTTACTTAGCAATATACAGCCAGTAACTGAGGGAAATGTAAACAGGACACTACAAATAATTAGCCAGTCATTCTTTCATTAATCAACATCCAGTGAATAGCTACTCTGTGCGATAACTATATGAAGCCAGGTGGAAGATCCAGGCATGTCTAAGACTTAGCACCTGTCTTCCCATGCTCACAAACCAGTAGTGAATGCACATAAGTTAAATGCCGTGTGTGCCATGGTATTAGAAGTACTGTCAGGGAGGCAAATGGAAAGGGCTTTAGTGTGGAGAGAAGGAATAAATTACAGCTTTGGAAACTAAAGTGTGAAGAACAGAACTGAGACATGCATACAGGTAAGGAAAAGGACTAGCGGGAATAAAACGAGCAGAAAAACAGCAAGGTGGGAAGAAGAAAACACGGATTACACTGAACTAGCCTCAGTAGACGGGAGAAATTTTTTTTAAAAATAATAATTCTACCATCAAATATAACTAAAATTAACAATGATAGTGTTTTCAAAGTCATGTGGGCCACAATGACAGTGAAAGCTAGTCAATGCCAGTCCTCTCTAAAGCTCTGAACCAAATCCACAAGCAGCTGATGCACAAGCAGCTGACAGAGCGCAACTCCTAAAAGTTCCTTTTGTTTTTATTTTTTCCTCATGAAAAGGCTTCTTAGTAGAAATTCCAAAAGCAAAAGCATTGACTGGATTATTGGTTCTTTTCTCCTACCCCAAATAAAATGGTAGATCTGGAAACAGATCAGTTCTTAGGATGTCCATGATGGCTGGTTTCTATTTGCTCTGGGAGCCACTTACTGTGGCCTGAGTTCCAAGATATGACATAACACCTCCCAAGAAAAGTGCAGCTCTCCTGCTCTTCTCATGGCCCATGCCAGCATTTCCCTTAAGAAATCAGTGTCTGTTCAGGAGAAGTGTTCCATGGTCAAATAAGTTTTGGGCAACACTATACAGGTTGATTATTCCTTATCTGAAATGCCTGGGACTAGACATGTTACATATTTTGGAATATCTGCATTTTACTTATTGGTTGAACATTTGTAATCTGAAAATTTGAAATCCAAAATGCTCCAATGAGCATTTCTTTTGTGTGTTATGTTGGTACTTAAAAGTTGTGAATTTTGGAGCATTGTGGATTTCAGATTAGTGACACTTAACCTGTACATATTCTGTTCCCCATGGTGCACAATAGAATTTTAAAGGTTTTACAAAGGCTAGTAATGATGATCAGTTTGATTTTCTTTAAGCCAATGGAATGGTCTGAATGTTTTTCTCCAAAATTTATATGCTGAAACTTAATCTCCAATGCTACTAGTATTAAGAAGTGAGGCCTGTGGGAGGTGATTAGGCTGTGAGGGTTCTGTGCTCATTGACAGAATTAGTACCCTTACAAAAGAAGCCTGATGGAGCTGTTTGGCTCCTTCCACCATGTGAGGACACAGCTAGAAGGTATGTCTATGAGGAATAGGCCCTCACCAGACACCAAATCTGCTGGCACCTTGATCTTGGACTTCCCAGTTTTCAGAAGTGTGAGCAATAAATTTGTATTATTTATAAATTGCCCATTCTAAGTTATTTTGTTATGGCAGCCAGAATGGACAATGACACTCATTGTTTCCCATAGAACTCTTCCCTTCCTATTTCTGGCAGAGTATCTGTAAATGGTTTACTGGTGATCTTTGGCACATACTTTGGGAGATACCAAACAACTCACTCAGGGCACATTATGGCTCTTGCTTATTAGCATAGCTTTTTACTTTTGCTCTCCCCTGTTCCAAAATAGGAAAAGGAAGGGGGTGGAGGACAGAAACACAAGGAATAAACATATTCTTTGTGTTTCTGAGAAGATGGGGAGAGGCTCGGGGGACAGAAGGAAGGCCAGTGTGTTTAATGGAGTCAAAGGGCAGCAACAGTGGCAGCAGCCAAGGCACTTGTGCTCTGGATATGTAAATAGTCAAGGTATGTTTGCTGAACTGAATAGTTACTTAACTACAAGTACATTTTCAAAAAGATGCATGCTATGTGCATCTTTCCCAGATATGGCCAATCTACAGTATTTTTATTACTTATGTTTCATACAATCTAGGTAAGTAGTCCCCAACCTTTTTAGCACCAGGGACTAGTTTCGTGGAAGACAGTTTTTCCATGGACAGGGGGTGGGGGAGTGGGGGTGGTTTCAGAATGAATTTGTTCCACCTCAGATCATCAGGCATTAGATTCTCATAAGGAGTGCACAACCTAGATCCCTCGCATGCCCAGTTCACAATAGGGTTCCCACGCCTATGAGGATCTAATGCTGCCACTGATCTGACAGGAGGTGGAGTTCAGATGATAATGTTCGCTTGCCCACTGCTCACCTCCTGCTGCGTGGCCTGGTTCCTAACATGCCATAGACTAGTACCGGTGCATGGCCTGGAGGTGGAAACCCCTGATCTAGATGTTGTCAGGTCTTCTTAAGTTCTTGGAATGAAGAGAAAGTAAATAACTAAAATTGTTTAATACTGTGATATATGTTCATCTCAAGCTATGTTTTCAGTTTGGAGCACTACCCTGCATTTAGTTCTTTCTGTAGAACTAATTTCTAACATTAATTAGAAATTCTAGCAAGAATACAACTATGCTTTTGTTATATTTGAGAGATGCTTTCTTAGGTATCAAAATATATCCCACAGGAACAGGAGCTTCTTTGTTGTACTGTCATAGAAAATAAAACTGCATTGGAATTGAGCACGACTTCAGAAAATTTACAAACAGTGCAGTAACATATAGTCATGTGTTGCTCAACAACAGGGATATGTTCTGAGAAGTGAATTGTTAGGTGCTTTCATTGTTGTGTAGATAGTGTCCTTACACAAATCTAGATGGTAATAGCCCATTCCACACTAGGCTATAGGGTCTATCCTATTGCTCCTACACTACACACCTGTACAGTATGTTACTGAATACTGTAGGTGGGCAACTGTAATGCAATGGTAAGTATTTGTGTATCTAAACATAGAAAAGGTACAGCAAAAATATAATATTGTAATCTTATGGGACCACCATCATGTGTTTGGTCCATTGTTGACTGAAATGTCATTATGTGGCGCATGACTGTAGATTGTTTTGGAGGATTAGAATGGAATCTTTGCTAAAATAAAATTATGCAAATGGAGATTTATTGTCTCACTTGATGAAACTAACCTAAGATTATGGGATTTTCCTTTCTGTGTTAAGCTTTGGAAAAGTGAGGTCTTTTCAGATAAATTTGTCAACATCTCTCTCTCTATTTGGGAATGAATACTACAGAAACTGAGGGGAAAAAACCCTTCAATTTAAACTAGGACCTTTCTCATTACTACCTATAAAGTTTATAGGAAAACCTAATGAGATAAGACTGTGTATGTGTGCGCGCGCACACGCGCGCGTGCGTGTGTGTGTCTCCACCGAACCCAGGGACCACCACAAGCTCATCACTCTGCTGACATCACATTCAAAATGCAGATGGAGCTGGGTGTAGTGGTGTGGGCCTGTAGTCATGCTACATAGGAGGCTAAGATGGGAGGATCATCTGAACCCGGGAGTTCAAGGCCACGCTGGGCAACACTGCAAGACTCTGTCTCTAAAAAACAAAAAGCAAAAGTAGATAAAGTCTGGAACAGTTTCAGTGATGGGGGAATTCAGCTGAATTTTTCCCATGAGGCCATAAAGAACTCTGCTGAGAAGATGTATAAGTGAATAGATGAGTTTGAATCACAGACTATCTGGAATGTTAAACTGACTCGTTTAGAGAGAAAACCTCGGTCACTCAAGCTCTTTAACTTCTTTGGCAAAAAGGATTTTGGAAGCTTTCCCCTAATCCCTTCACCATCTTGTCCTCTTCCCCCATAGGCTGCAGACTAGATCACAGAAATGAATTATTAGCCAGCTACCAGCAAGATTGCTTTTGCTATTAGGCTGTAAAAACAGAAACGTTTTGGTCGGCTCTGTAAATCTGAGTATTTCATCTTACTCAATTTTGACTAAAAAACTGATACCCAACCAGCCTGGCCAACATGGTGAAACCTCGTTTCTACTAAAAATACAAAAAATTAGCCAGGTGTGGTGGTGCATGCCTGTAATTCCAGCTACTTGGGAGGCTGAGGCAGGAGAATTGCTTGAACCCGGGAGGCAGAGGTTGCAGTGAGCCGAGATCGCACCATTGCACTCTGGCTTGGGCAACAAGAGTGAAGCCCCATCTCAGAAAAAGAAAGAAAGGAAAAAAAATTGATACCCTAGCTTTAAAATATATATGCACCTTTTTGCAAAAGTAAAAACACTACCTGCTTGTGGAAATCAGAAAATGAGACAAAAAACTAGCAGAGTGGGCCCAAGATCTCACTGTCAGGGCTGGACGAAGACATGCCTTTGTTTCAGTGGCTATGACACTAATTTATGTGGTGCCAACACGTCACAAATTTTTTTCCATTTGTTCAACAGTAATAATAGATCTGACGATCAAATATCTGACAAAAACATAAAACAACAAAGGCAGGAGCTCACAATATGAAGGATTTAGGCATATTTGAAATGAATTCCTAAGATGTAGGAAAGGAAAAGATTTTTAACAAAAATGTTAGAAATCCTCATAGACACTGAATAAAATAGTAATTAGTTTCAAATGTGGGGAAAAAAGTTAGTTAGCAATGCAAGCAAAGGGACATATAAGTATAAAGTTTCATGCTATGCTAGCTCTCTGAAAAAGCAGTCCCTTTATAATAACAATATAGCAATAACTGGATTACGCGAGACAGCTCCACTTGTGAGCAGTGTGGGGAAGCAGCTCCGCGGGATGAGAAGGCTCTTGACCATTGAACCTTGGGAAATCTAATTACCTCACTTTTAAATGCAAAAGGGCAAAAGAGGCAATTGTGCAGAATTCTGAATGCCATGAAGAATAAGAACAATGTCTTACTTCACTGTGGAAAAAAATGAAACCTCTTATACATTGCCTACGGTTCTTTCCCTCAATTCATGAGACAAGAAGAGTTTAAACAGGTGGCTCAGCTTAGCAAAACAGAAACAGGCGTATTGTGAAAATTAAAACCAACATGGTTTCTAAGCAAGCAGTAATAATTTAAAAAAATGACGTGATAAAGAGTAACAGTCAAGGCAAAGACTGTTTACCAAAAACTAATCAACAGGAAGGAAAAGCTGAAAAACGTTGGGCCCTATTCTGGGTATTCATTCCCGCTGTGCTTAACTCTTCCCGTGTTCTTTTCAGTTTCACAGTAGTACTAGGGGCTTTTCTGGTGCACTGACGGATTAGAAACCCAATTGTAAATTTAAGCAGTTGCTTCCATTTCCAGATAAGACCTGGGTAGCGTCAGCATGTCCTTGCTATTGGCTGCAAACAGTTTACAATAATGACAACAGGCAAACATACCCATGAGAGTGGCACGCTGGCGTGGGAAGAAGGGATGCCGCTCTAAGTGCGCCTGTAGAGTAGGGGAACTAAGAACCACTCCCCTTCCCAAGTCCAAGTGATCTCATTGTTCAGTTCCCACCTATGAGTGAGAACATGCAGTGTTTGGTTTTCTGTTCTTGTGATAGTTTGCTAAGAATGATGGTTTCCAGCTGCATCCATGTCCCTACAAAGGACACAAACTCATCCTTTTTTATGGCTACATAGTATTCCATGGTGTATATGTGCCACATTGGGAAGGGGAACATCACACACTGGGGCCTATCATGGGGAGGGGGGAGGGGGGAGGGATTGCACTGGGAGTTATACCTGATGTAAATGACGAGTTGATGGGTGCTGACGAGTTGATGGCTGCAGCACACCAACATGGCACAAGTATATGTAACAAACCTGCACGTTATGCACATGTACCCTAGAACTCAAAGTATAATGATAAAAAAATAAAAAAAAGAAAAAAAAAAGAAAAGGAAACACAAATGTATTGAGACTATATGATTATATACATAGAAAATCCTAATGAATAGTATTGATATTCAGTATATCTCTAATGTCAAATTAATTATGTGCCTAGTAGCAAGAATAATATCCATTCATTTCCAATGCATTTTACCAATTACCATATTCATCAATAAATTACACATTATATTTGACCATTATGTGTATCTATGAATAAAAGAAGAATATTAATTTGGGAATAAAAAAAAAAAAGAACCACTCTCTTCCAATAGGGATGCCGAAATTCTAACTTGACTTTCCCCACTACATTCCCAACTGCCTCTCACAGATTATCGAGATCCTCAAAGAAAGGTGGAAGGGTAACAAAGGTCCGAAGGTGACTTAAACAGCTACCTAAATTCTGCTTGGATTCTGTCATCCCCTCCCCACACTTCTGGCAGGCACAGGGAGCATTTGGATCTGCGGAGAAAATGAAGCCAGCACTTTAAAATGTGTCAGAAGATGAAAAGTAGTTCCTGATAGCTGAATTCATACACCTAGTTTAACCAGCGTGTGGCAGGGCTGCTTAAAAGTTCATAGGAAAACTACAAGTGCGTCCTAGAGACTGTAATTTAAGAGTACACACAAGGTCATGGCCATGCAGCAATTTCTTGCGTGAGTGAGTGAAATGCACAGTTCAGGCTACAGTATCAGAAGGGACCAAGCTGGAGGAGGGAGACATCCTCAAGACCGTATTCTGCAGCTGCAAACTGATTCCACGCATTGGCAGAGATGCTGTCTCTGGGCTCGGCCACGGCAGCCTGGCTGCTGCCCCCGCTGTTTTGCATGAAGCAAGCACGCCTTCCACGGAGGCTGAAATGTATTTCTCAGCTTCTTTGTATTTCAAGGGTACTAAATAGCTTTAAAGAATCTACTAAAAGAAATGGGCTGCAGTGCTTTAAAAAGTCTTAGGTATTTTCAAGAAAGTGGTTTTGTTAAAAGCATCTTCTGTCTGGAACACCTGTGACCTGTTGAGCTTAATTGGGCTGCAGCTGGCGATGATTGTGGAGCAGCCGCTGGAGGGCCCAGGCGCTGACATTGTGTTCCCTCTGCTCACCCGCCCCCTCGCTTTTCTTTTCACTTTCACGGCCTTGCGACCTCCTTCCTCTGTGTGTCTGAGGGATTAGGAACTCAGTAGAGAGTGATGTCCTGCTGTTTGCGAACACATGCGCTGGAGGTGCTTCAAGGAGGAGGCTACCTGGGAGATTATGTGCTCATGTAGATGCAGCGGGGAGGGCCCTTTACCCAGGCCCATTGAGACCTGATGAAAGGTGCTTGAATGGCCAGGCATGAAAGATGTGACTGAAGGGAGCACAGCAGGCTCCTGGCTGCAGAGCGGCAGATGGAAGTCAGACTATCACAGGCACAAACAGCAAGGGGTGCCCCAAACTGCCAAGAAAGCAGCTCAGGGAGTAAAATGGCGTTGGAGAAGGGAATTCAGAGGTAAAGCATGCAGCGCTTATTTTTAAAGTGCCACTTCGCTGAAAACCATTTAAGCGGTGAGTAGAGGAGTGAGTATTTCGGAGGACAGATTTCAGATTTAAGGAATTACCTAACTTTTGCTCTTGGGCTAAATTCTCTTGAACAGTCTGCAAAATAGGCTTCATGATAATAAATCCATCTGGAATTATGTTAAAGTCATACAATCTAGGATGCCATACATAAGAAAATAAAAATTACTGTAAAAACACACTCAAAGCTTAATGACATTAGAGAAGGGAAACACACTTGGTTGCTTAATTTTGCTGATTCAAAGTTGGTTTTGTTTGTTTGTTTTTGTTAAAGACAGGGTCGCTCTCTGTCACCTAGGCTGGAATGAAGTAGTTTGAACATGGGTCACTGCAGTCTCGACTTCCTGGGCTCAAGTGTTCCTGCAGCCTCAGCTTTCCAAGTAGCTAAAACTGCAGGTGTGTGCCACCATGCCTGGCTTTTTTATGTTTTATAGAGATGAAGTCTTACCATGTTGTCCAGGCTGGTCTCTAATTCCTGGCCTCAAGTGGTCCTCTCCAGCTGGCCTGCCAAGTGTTGTGACCATAGGCGAGAACCACCATGCCTGGTCTTAACGTTATCTTGAGGTCTTTGAAATATATAGCTAAAGTATATATTCAGTGCATAACTTTTTATTATAAACTTGCACGGCAAAGCCTAGTTTTTGCTTTTTAAAATTTTATTTACGTATTTGTTTTAGGAGACGGGATCTTGCAATGTTGCCCAGGCCGGCCTTGAACTCCTGGGCTCGAGCAGTCCTCTTGCTTCAGCCTTCCAAATAGTTTTTGTTTTTTAAAAACTTATAAAATTGATTATTCCACAGAGCTTTGGGGCAGAAAAGATCTTGAGCTTTTATTTCATTGTTCTAGCATTCGCATCTGTGGGGATTTTAAATGTTTCTAACTTTAATTGAATAATAATAAGATAAAAAGGAGTATTTTTAGTTTTAAAAATAACATACCAATTGGTATGGGAATGGAGAGAACAGGAACCACTGTGGTAGGAAAGGAGAGGGATAACAGAGCAAACAGTTGTTGGGAGCCCCTTATTCTTTCATTTATTCAAGAAAGCTTTATTGATCACCTACAAGGAAGCAAGCAATGGGTAATACAACAGTAAAAAAACAGTCTTGCTCTCATGGAACAAGGTGTGCAAAAGCACTGGCTCATCTACCTAATCCTCAAGGTTCAGTGCAAATGTTTCCACTGGGGAGGCATTCCTAGAGGTGACCTCACTACCTCCCCATGCCTGCTTGTTTTAGGATTGGTTTTGTAGTCCCATAGGTGCCTGTACTTCCCTACCGTATCGCAGTTGTCAAGATATAGAGGTATTTGTGTCAAATGTCTATCTTCCTTCCTAGCACAGAAATTCCATCAAGGCCCTGCAGCCTTGGTCCTGCTCTGCTTCCCAGACATACCAGGTTAGCACATGGCTTGACCTACCAATCAAGTCCAAAAATAAGGTCTCCTGCTAAGGTCATCTTTGAACAAAGATATAAACTAGTTTTTGCCTTAGAAAAAACACACGCACATATACACACATACACAGAGGCAGCTCCTGCTGGCATAACTATAGTCAAGGTAATTGTCTACTATGGACTAAAAAGGCAAAAAAGTATCAGGCACAATAAGTCATCCTATGCTGAGGTTTGCATTTGTGGGCCCTTGTGGGGCTGATGACCAAGCTATAGCCAGAAAGCTGACGGCTCTGGAAGAGGAACCACACTTTGGGTAAAAGCACTCATGTAATGGGAGAGCTTGAGGTTGGCCCTGGGCAAAGAGGAGAGGAGGACAACGGATGTCCTTGGGAGAGAAAGCAAGCAAAGTTCCTGAAAAACTTCAGGACTCCTCCCCAAGTCTAGAGTGTCTCAACCTCCCTGCCAGTGCTCTGGGAGCTTGGGAGGAAGCGGCTCGGGGAAAGGTGTGGGCAAGTGTGTTAAACTGGTTTTAATATTCCCCATATTTCCTCATCTTTCAGACTTCTTTACTGCCAGCCCTCACATCTTGCCCTACTGACACACACACATAAAGCTGCCTCCTGTGAAACTCTGTAGTTTCACCTGGGTAGTCTAGTTTGGAACTCTAGTCTCTCTGAGCATTTGTGTGGCATATTTGGTGGGGGTGGGTTGTTAGAGTCTTCTCTTTATACCCAGTCTTAATCTGTAATGGGTGTCTTTCACTACTTTCCCATTCTCCAATCTGGTGTAGGCTGGCCTGAGCTAATCAGCAGATTTGCTTGGCATCTCTAAATGATTTTATATTTAAAGAAGATGGCATGGTGTTAATGGCTATCTGTGTTATATAGGGGGGAAAAATGACTTGACAGTCTATAGCTAGGTAAGGGGCAGGTGAAGATAGGTCCTTGTGAATAACCAGTAAGTACACCATTAACACATAACAGAGTGAGAAGAAAATACGATTATTTATATTACACTTATTTTATGCATGTCATACTCATTGAAAGTGGTATTTTTTTTTCTGGAAGAAAGCTCTTTTTTCCCCATCTACATATAAACAAATATGGATGTAAATTAGGTGAAATCACATCATCCCCATTACATAAGATATTCTGAAAATATCCAGTATATACTCACGTATCTTCTTTATTTTTATATTTTTAAGGTGGTCTCTGCTTCCTCTGACTTGTAATACTTATGTTATTTATAAGTCATTTATTTAGAAACTCACATTGTATTACTTTATTTTAATTTCAAATAATAAAGCAATCTTGTCTTTGTTACATGAACTAGATACTATTTTAATTGGTATTTCACTAATTTTGTATGTTTGTTGGCCATATAGTAAAGATTCTTAACTGAGAGTCTACGGATATCTAGATGGGTCTAAGAATACATTGAAACTTATGAAAACATATACCCATGTATACATATTATATATTTTTCTATAGAGAGAAGGTTCAAAACTTTCATTATAGTCTAAAAAGGATCTAAAACCAAAAAAGGGTTAGGAACCACTGCTCTATAGTAACTACATTTCAAATCTTCTTAATTCCTCTGAATGCTTCCTAATAATACCTGCTTTCCCCTTTCCAGATCAATAAGGCCAGAATACAGTTTGGTTGGAATTATCATAGTTGGGGAGTACAGAAAATACAAAATGGAGCTGATCATGCTAGAGGTGAGTGGGTTTTAATAGATCCTCTCTTGTACCCTAGAACATTTCAACAGCTGCCCCTAAGTATAACTAAATGCTTGTTTAGATCTTTATCGACATGAAGCGAAACCTAAAGACCTGTGTCTTATTTTCATCTACTTTAAAAAAAAAAAAAAAAAAAAGATAGGATAATACAACTGCAAATTTAAGCGCACTAGTTAAGGAATGCAAAATCCGAGTTCCCAAGATAAGATTAGACTTTACAAGTGGCAGGTATTAACTATGTGTAATTTCATTTAACCCATGAGTGAATTTAAATGCATATAGGTTTTGATGTTTGATAACAACACTATATACTGGGTATTTAGAAACTGAAGGAGTTGTTTCCTTATCTGCAAAATTATATAGGCTGTTGTCTTATAAGGAGTGAGGTACACACGCTCTGAACTCTATTTCCTGTAGGTCCACTAAAAAGGAAACAAACAAAGGGCAATCTCTGATTTTACTGATCTGAAAGCCAATAGTGAGATCCAGCTGTTGCATTTTAATAACAACAAAAAATTATATATATGATGTAACTGAAAGAAATAACACTTTGTGTGAAAGCCACATAGGCCAAATTTTCATTATAGTTATTCTTTGTTCAGGCCAAGGTGGAGAATAAAGATGATTCAGGTTTTGAAAACCTTAACCAAAATACCCACACATTTTTTTTTCCTCTTCTGATCATTGTCTATTATTTAAAGTACTATCAAACTTAAACATTCTTTCTTAACTATTATTACTTAAACTCCTTTGCAAGAGTGCTAATAAGAGAATAAGGTTTGTGTTGAGTTCAGCAATGAGAAAAGCCAGACAGTCTCCTAAGGAAAGATTTAAAACTGTATGCTTGTTAAGCCTGCACTAAAAAGTATGAGAAAGGCTGTAATAAATAGCAGGCCTACAGATATGCAAATAGTTGTAGAAAAAGAAGGGTGGATGAACCTTGTTGATCATGAATAAATCGTGTTTTAAAATTTCATTTAAAAGCTGTAATTAAATGATCACTTGATAAGGTTGTTTTGGTATTGGAAACACAGCAGTTGGTATTCTTGAAGAACTAATGGTGAATTTTTAAAGGATAGATTATTAATCTAGTTTTTAAAATCTGATGACCTAAAGTTGAGTAAATTTGAGTATGTACATTTAGTAAATTTTAGGATAGTATTCAAATACTTTATATCACCATTTTAACTAAGTGAACTTTCTTCAGATTTCCAACCATCAAACAAACAAACAAACAAACGAAAAAAGTATTGTTGGAAAGAGACCAGAAGACATTTGTAACTGAGCAGAAATTTTTCGGAGATGTGAGTCAACTGGACACAAGGGGATTACGATACAATGGAAACAATTTTGCAACCTTAGTCAATGTACTCTCTATTATGAATGACAATACATACACATAAAAGCACCCTATAATGTTCTAAAGAGGTGATAACTGAAACAAGTGCCAAGAATTTCCTCTTTAGGCTGTACTTTTTCATTTGGAGATCTAATTACTAAACTTTAGACAAGCTACACCTTGGTAACAAGCATCTCCATTTTAGCATGCTGGCATCTAACTGGAAATAAAACCAGACCAGCTTTGACACAGTGTATTCAAGATACCTTTTGTACACATTTTAAGTTACACTGAAGAATGTGAGAGCCAGTAGAAATTCTTAATTACTTCACAAGTCTGTTCTACTTCCCACCAACTCTATTCTCTTTGAAATAAATATATGTGTATCTATATGCATGCGTGTACATAGACACAGACACACACACACAGATATTTGCAGATGCATATAAATTCACAAGATGTGGTGTAAGTTTAAGCATTATACTGAAATGTGATGTACATGTTGCCATCAGTAGTTCCAAGGCCTAGCACTTGTGAATCTTTCAAAATTAACTGGGCTGTTATGATCCTATCACGCTGGCAGCAACCCGGCATAACTGTGCCTTTAACAAAAGAATTCTGTAATAAAATGAGATTTTACATGCTGAAACGAAATATTTTAAAACATCTTTCTGCTGATTGCTCATTTTAATATTTGTGGAATTAACCCCCACACACATCAACAAATGTTCCCATGGAAGATTACATTAAGTTTCGGGTTAACTTCAGAATTATTGATATTTTTATACCAATCTTTTAATGAACACTCTTGATTTGTTTTCTTTAAGAAAAATCCCAAGTCCTGAAAAGACTTTAAGGCTATGTACCTTTACATGCTGAAATAAACATGACTGGGGTAACTTTAAGCAAAGGGGACTCATGAGTAGTTTCATACTGTATCTGTGAATGTCTCTGAGCAAGGTAGACTAAATTCTGCCTCAGCTACTCCTATTTCTCCAAATACGTGCAATCAGTTGTGACATCTGCTGTATGTTAGGGCTGAACTGCTAGGGATGGAAAGCCAATTTGAATCCAAAAGGAGGAATTTATTGTAATGATATTAATGGGTCGAACTGAACTTAAAGAAAGCAGTGTGGCTGGGCCTCAGCAGACCAGCTGGAAGCAGGGCCTGGGATGCCATCGGGATTTCGTCTCCATAGTTTTTGTCTCTGCTTCTCTCTGTACTTTGGCTTCACGTGACCAGGCACAGTAGCTGTGTTTTACATCTCACAGCTTCACCCACCAGAAAGCCCTCATTTTCTCAATTCCAGTAATCAAAACCCCACAGAAAGTCTCTGATTGGCTCAGTCTAGTTGTCACTATGATGAGGACAAATTGAATTAGGTCACTTCCTATGCACCAAATCAAGTGTGTGTGTATGTGTATGTGTGTGTTTTCACACTATGACAACACAGTGACTCTAGTGTTTTAGGGGGAGGAAGTGAAGATCCTTAGGAGGGCTAGATAGGTAATCTGAGTCAGGCCTATTGTTGGTTGGTGGAGGAAATGAGAGAGAGGATGTAAAAACTGCCCTCTGTCATTTTCTATGTATATGTAAATCTGTGGTGCTTATACACTGCTTCTTCTCTTTCTGTCTTGGCAACACAATGCCTCAAAATGTACTATTGCAAAGGTGCCATTTTGGAATTCCTGCTCAGTGCTTCTAAAAAACGGTGTTCAGCGTGCTGCAATGGGGCTGTTTGTTTCTAGTTGCCATTTTCTTTCTTTTTCTTTTTTTTTGTTGAGATGGAGTCTCACTCTGTCCCCCAGGCTGGAGTGCAGTGGCACAATCTCGGCTCACTGCAAGCTCTGCTTCCAGAGTTCACGCCATTCTGCTGCCTCAGCCACCCAAGTAGCGGAACTACAGGCACCCACCACCACGCCAGGCTACTTTTTTGTATTTTTAGTAGAGATGGGGTTTCACCGTGTTAGCCAGGATGGTCTCGATCTCCTGACCTCGTGATCTGCCCGCCTTGGCCTCCCAAAGTGCTGGGATTACAGGCGTGAGCCACCGTGCCCGGCCTCTAGTTGTCATTTTCTTAGACCATGCTGTTCGTTAGTAGTCTAGGTAACATTTTGGGCTATATGACTGATTTCCAGGCCACAGATATCATCCAAAATAGGATAAAGTTGAAAAGCCTCAAGAGCCACTAATCAACTTCTTTGAAAATGATTATGAAATTTGTAGGAACAATTCAACTATTATTTTTGAATGATGATTCCAGTATGGATTATGGTCAAAGTTAGAAAATGCTATCTTTGTGTTAAATCTATTCACTTCTGTGGCAAAGAATGAAGTCTAAATGAAAATCAGAAGAAAAAGCAAACAAAAACAACTTTTTTGTGGGTGCGAGAGGGGTCATGAATGGCTAATAGTTTACAAAACTCCAATCTGGAGCTGTTCAGTGTGGAAATGTTATTTGAAAATAATTCTCTACAGTCAATTAAAATTGTGCATATAACTGGAAATGTGTGTTGACAGGGCTTAAGGAGGGGAGGAATGAGGTATATAGCATTTCAAGCCTAGAGAACTAACTTCATGCTACAATTCTGAGTAGCTAAAAAATGATTTGAAGTATCTTTCACAACAGCTCCACCCCACTTTGTAAACTTGCCCAATTCTTTCTCCTTAGAAAATAGGAGAAAGGGCTGACAGAGGAGATTGTGAACATTTAGGGAAAAGATAATGCTATTTGTTTTCTTCTTGCTTAATATTTTTTAACGATAGAAAATTCAAACACATACAACAGTACAGAGAACAGTATACAGTGAAATCACTCACCTGCTACCCAGCTTTAACAATGACCAACTCATGGCCAGTCGTGTTTCATCTACACTATAATCCTATCTCCCACACTGCACTGATTTTTTTGAAGCAAACCTCAGAATCACAATATTTAACCCATAAATAGTTCAGTGTATATCTCTCTAAAGATATAGTGTAACTATTTTATGCCACATTAAAATTAGCAATGTTTCCTTAATATCAATTAGTTATCAATTTAGTTAGTGTTAAAATTTACCAGTCAGTATATATCACAGATGGTTGGTTTCAATTGGGATCAAAATAGGTGTGACACATTACATTCAGTTACTTTATCTCGTATCTAAGGGATTTATCTTTCTCCTTTCCCTTAAAATTTATGTTGAAGAAACAGAATTATATATCCTATCCAGTCTCCCATATTCCTTATTTTGCTTCCTGCATCCCTCTGGTGTTATTTAACATCTCCTACCTCCTATATTTCTTATTAACTTGTAATAAGATCCAGAGGCTTGAGGAGTTTCAGGTTTGATTTTTTTTTTGAACAAATAATTCATAGGTATTGCTGAGATGCACATAATGTATGGCTACTCTTTTCATGTGTTAGTAGACACTTATGATTGTCTGGGTCTCTTCATTCATGAAGGGCTGCAAAATGATGCTATCCTATTTCTGTTATTCCTTCTTCATTTATTAGCTGGGATATATTGATAAAGGGACGCTTTCCCACCTTTCCTGCCACCTTCCCTAAAAATGTTAGCATAGTGTTTACGCTTTTCTCTGCTTTACCTTTTTTTTGTTTTGTTTTGCTTTTGAGATAAGATCGTGCTCAGCTGGTGAGATGGTGGGATCCTGGCTCATTGAAGCCTTGACTTCCTGGGCTCAAGCCATCCTCCCACTTCAGCCTCCAGAATAGCTGGGATTACAGGCACGCATCACCATGCCTGGCTAATTTTGTATTTTTGGTAGAGACAGGGTTTCGCCATGCTGGCAGGTTTTCACCATGTTTGGTAGAGTGCAGAAGGCTTTGAGTCCTAGAACTTTCTGCTTCTCAACTTTCTCAGACTCCTGGGTTCAAATGATCTGCCCAACTTGGCCTCCCAAAGAGTTGGGATTATAGGCATGAGCCACGGCATCTGGTTCTGCTTTGTCTTTTTCACTTAACAATTTATCCTAGAAACAACTTCATAGCTATATAGAGAGCTATTTCTCATTCCTTTTATAGGAGCAAAGTTTATTTAACCCATAGTTTATTTGAGCTGTTTTCAGTCTTTTGTTCCCTTTTCGTTTTAAGATTTATTTATGTCAGTCAAAGTCTCACAACAGGCAAGTAGGACAAAATTCAAATTCCAGTAAAGAGGAAAGAACCTGGTAAAATCTTGCCTTTTCTGGCTTCTTTACCTGCTTCTGTTCTTCCCATTTTTCACCTTGCCCCAACCAGCCTTCCAAGGCTTATGCCTCTGCCAGCTCTAGTCACAGCTCTACCTTTCCATATGTCCAAGTGGCTTCATGCTGTCGAAATGACCTGCCTTTTCTCCTAAGCTTGGCTACTGGAGCTGACTCACACTCAGTCTTCTGGTTATCACCATTGCTGCTAATGCTCTGTTGTAATGGTAAAGGCGGTAGCAGTGCTAATGGGGCTGGTCATGGGACTAAGATCAGCTCAGATACAGCTTCTAAACTGTGAGAAGCAGCAATCACGGGCTTGAGGAAGTGAGATAGTAGGAAAATTAGGATGATTATATTTATACACGTGCTGCAAACCAGTATGGTTCTCTTATATCAACTTTTCATGTACATGATAATGTGCTAGGACTAGCTTCTAATTCTCCTAAGATCACATACTTATATGCCATAGACATATGATGTATTATCCTTGGCCCCTGGTTTTTAGTCTTTACCTATAATCTCTCAAAGAACGAATTTACTCTCATGTCTTTTAAGTATCACTCCTATGCAAATAACTGTGAAATGTTCGTCTTTAGCTCAGGTATCTCTCTGGGTACTTACAACCCACAGTGTTCAACATTAGATGTGTCATCTTGATTTGAAAACTGCCTGCCCTAAGAACTCAGTTTCAGTGATACACTATACTCCCAGGCATGTTGGCTTCAACACACTGGTAATATGCCCCTTTTTCTTTGTTTCATACCATTTAATCTGACCAAGTCTCCTGGATTTGATGGTGAGTTACCTGGGATCATGTGAATACTAAGAAATTACAATCCTGTCTAGATAGGGTTAGCTAATGGATAAATATAGGTTTGGACGGGATTCTGTGATGGTTGTACTTTGTCCTTGGCCTCATCCTAAGGATAAACACATTAGATAAAAACTTAATGGTGAGCCTGTTCATGTGCCCAGCACATTACTTCTATAGCTGGCATCTGAAAACTATATTCAGTGAGTTCTCACTCATTGAGCCACACTAGGGCTATTTATACCCAGATAAATCTTACAGAGTCTATGTCGCTCCCCTGCCACCCTCATCAGAGCTGGTGCTTGCACTTGCTTTTGGGAGACCAGAGGACAGGTCAGTTCAGTTCAGCTCCATGCAACATCACTCCCCTCTGAAGCTAAGAGCAGAGCCCAAGCCAGTGCACATCCTGCAGACCTGTCCACAACCTGTGGCACCAGATAACTTCTCCAGCTGGCTGATAAGAGACATGCGTGACCAATTCTCTTCAGAAGGAAGAACCAAAGTTATAGGTGAATAATCATAGCCCAAATGGATAAGGGGAGAGTGTTAGAGCCTATCACAGAGTTCACTGGAAGAACCTATTATACACACACAAAATTAAGTGTGCTTTATTTTACAAGAAGCTGGCAGAGGTCAAACCCCGAGAAGCTTAGTAATCTTCGGAAAGGGTAGATGGGAGTACTCTTAGCATCTCTAGGTCTTGTGGCAGACTGCTGGCATCTAAGCTCAGGCAGAGTGTCTCTGCCCTTATGAGCCCAAGTACAGTAGTGGATTGTGATCTGGGGACTTCTTGAGGGCACTGCCTTGTTTGCACAGTGTCCATTCCCTCTTGCCCTAGGCCTGAGCTGTAGTAGCAGCTGCCATATTCATGCACATAGGTTGTGGGACTTTGTTGTGCTCAGGATCCTTTAACCCTTGTATCTTCACATCACTGAATCCCTTACAGACATTCCCCAGCACCAGCCTGGATTGTGGCAGTCCCCACAGGGTGGCTATACCTAGAGAAGCAGCAGTATTTACAGTAGTCTGGCCCTAAGGGACTGCCACTCCTAGGGGAAGGGAAAGGGTACCATATCAAGGGAGCACCCTGTGGGACAAAATAAAGTAGAGTGCAGTCCTTGAGTCCTAGAACTTTCTGCTTGTGGGAAGTTTCTTTCAGCAGAGGCACAGATGCAGTGCTGGGCTAAGTGGGGGAAAAAACTGTCATTCTACCCTAGCAGCTGGGCAGCCCCAGTGCTCGTGAAGGGACCTGGAGAAGGGGACTTCTTCTACCCTTTGCCTGTCACTGCAGATGTGGCTGGGACGCCTCCATGGGAGCTTGGCTTAGGCGCACCTATGGATGGCCTTTCTGAAGCACTTTGGGGTAGGGTCATAATCCCTCTCTAAATGAATGTCAGCATTTCTGCAGATCCACAGAAGTGCCTTGTCTGATCTGAATATCCAGAACATTGGGACAGGAGTGTGACAGGGAGGTAGACTGCTTTTGTGCTGGTCTGGAAGAGGAGCTGAGGTGGCTCCCTCCCTTTCTCCTGCAAAGACCTCAGTGCCTTTCAAGGAGAGCTCCCCGCATTGCTTCTGTCAAGGCTGGGACTTCTGTCCACCACTGGGGTATCGTATATATCCATCTGCTTAAGCTGCAGCTGGTTTTTACCTGTGGTACCTCCTACTGGCCCGAAAGCTGAACTGTTCAACTCAGTGAAAAATATTATGGGAAAAAAATTGAAAAGTACATACCACTGGAGAATGAGGTAAGCTTCATGTGACCTCTGCCATTCCAGCCCCACAAGACAGTGAACCTGTTCACACACCTAGCACACTGCTACTACAACCAGCATATGAGAAAGCCACTGTACAAAGATGTTTTATAACCAAGGAACTTGTAAAGTCTTTGCCACTGAAAGCACTCAGAGCCTAAGCTAGGTAACTATACTGCACACATTAAAGTCACATCCTCAAGGGGAATTTTTTTAATCCAGTAGAATAAAAAATAAATTCAAAAATAGTAAGAAAAAGTAGTCTACCCAAATGATAAGGAACCAGAAAAATAATTATGCAATATAAAAAGCACAGCTCTACAACACCCTCCAAAGATCTCACTAACCTCCCAGCAATGGATCCAAACCAAAACAAAATCTTTGAAATGCCAGATAAAAAAATTCAAAATGCTGACTATTAAGTTGCTCAATGAGATCCAGGAGAAAGTTGAAAACCAACATAAAGAAATCACAATAACAACTTAGAATATGAATGGAAAGTTTTCTAAAGAGACATATTTTGAAGAAAAACCATAACTTCTAAAAATGAAAGACATATTTTGGGAATTACAAAATGCAATGCAAAGTTTTGAAAATAGACTAGACCAAGGAGAAGAAAGAATGTCAGCGCTTGAAGACAACACTTTTGAAGCAACTAAATCAGAAAAAAATAATGAAACAAGAGTTAAAAGGAATGAACAAAGTCTCCAAGAAATATGAGATTATATAAAACATTCAAACCTAAGAATCATAAGTGCTCCTGAGAGAGAAGAAAAAGCAAATCGTTCAGAAAACCTATCTGAGGGAATAATTGAGGGAAGCTTCCCTGGTCTTGCTAGAGACTTAGACATCTAAATACCAGATGCTCAAAGAATTCCTAGGAGTTTCACTGCAAAAAGGACATCAGCAAGGCATTCATCAGGCTATCTAATATCAATGTGAATGAAGTAATTCTAAGAGCAGTGAGACAAAAACATCAGATAACTTGAAAGGAAAGATAAAGGAAAACCTATCAGACTAACAGGAGATTTCTCAGCAGAAACCTTATAAGCCAGAAAAGATTGGTGTCCTATCTTTACTCTCCTCAAAAACAGAATAACTGTCAGCCCATCACTGCAGACAGAGCTGGGGCTTCTCCCCTGGGGAGCCAAGAATTTTGTATCCTGCAAAACTAATTTTCATAAATGAGAGAGAAACTTTCCCAGACAAGCAAATGCTGAGGGAATTTGTCACTACTTGACCAGTCCTACAAGAGATGCTAAAAGGAGTTCTAAATTTCAAAATGAAAGGTCAATATGCATCAGTATAAAAACATTTGAAAGCATAAAACTCAGAGCTTATAAAACAGTAACATAATGAAGAAAACAAAACAACTAGGCAACAATCAAAATGATCACTAGAACTGTACCTCACATATCAATATTAATGTTGAATATGAGTCTAAATAGTGGGTCTAAATGCCCCACTTAAAAGATACTGACTGGCAGAATGGATAAAGAAACACAAGCCAAATATCTCCTGTCTTCAAGGGACTCACTGAAGTCGTAAAGATTCTTATAGACTCAAGGGAAGGGGATGAAAAAAATAATCCATGCAAATGAAACCAAAAGCAAGCAGTAATAGCCATTCTTATATCAGATAAAACAGTTTAAATCAATAATAGTAAAAACAAAACAAAAACAAACAAACAAAAACGCAAAGAGGGTCATTATATAATGATTAAGGGGTCAGTTCCACAAGAAAATATAACAATCCTAAATAAATATGCACCTAACTCCAGGGCTCCCAGATTCATAAAACAAATGCTCCCAGACCTAAGAAAAGACAGAGAGCAATACAATAATAGTGGGGGACTTCAACACTCCACCGACAGAAAGTCCACAAAAAAAAAAAAAAACCACACTTGACTTAAAACTGGACTCTAAAACAAATGGATCTAATAGATATTTACAGAATATGGTACCCCAAAACTGAAGAATGTACATTCTTCTCATCAGCATGTGGAACATTTTCCAAACAGACCATATAATAGGCCACAAATAAGTCTCAATAAATTTTAAAAAATTGAAATCATATCAAGTATCTTCTCAGACCACAGAGGAATAAAACTAGAAACCTAGTCTAAGAGGAACTGTCAAAATGTATAGATGTAGACATGGGAATTAAACAATCTGCTCCTGAATTATCTTTGGGTTGACAATGAAGTCAAGATAAAAAATTTTAAAAACTTTGAAATGAATGTAATAGTGGTACGTTATCAAAATCTCTGGGATACAGCAAAAGCAATGCTAAGAGGAATTAAATGACTACATTAAAAAGACAGGAAGATCACAAATTGACAAGCTAACATCACACCTCAAGGAATTAGAGAAACAAGCACAAACCAAACTCAAACCTAGCAGAAGAAAAGAAATAGCAAAGATGACAGTAGAACTAAATAAAATTGATAGAAATAAATAGACAAAACAATACAAGGAATCAATGAAATGAAACATTGTTTCTTTGAAAATATAAACAACATTGATAGATCACTATCTAGATGAACCAAGAAGAAGGGAGATGCAAATAAGCTCAGTCAGAAATAAAAATGGAGTCATTACAACTGATACTACAGAAATACAAAAGATCACTCGAGACTACTATGAACTCCCCTGTACACACAAACAAGAAAATTCAGAGCAAATAGATAAATTCCTGGAAACATACAATCTGCCAAGCTTGAATCAAGAAGAAATAGAAATCTCGAACAGACCACCAACAAGCAGTGAAACTGAATAAGTAATTTAAAAGTCTCCCAACAACAAAAAATCCCAGGACCAATTCATGTCTGATAGCCAAATTCTGTCAGACATTCAAAGGATAACTGGCACCAATTCTAGTGAAGCTATTCTATAAGATCGAGAAAGAGGGAATCCTCCCTAACTCATTCCATAATACAAAGCTAGTACTGCTTTGATACCACAGCCAGGAAAGGAAACAACAACAACAACAACAAACCAATATTCCTGATAAACATAGATGCAAAAATCCTCAATAAAATACTAGCAAAGGAAATCCAACAGCACATCAAAAGATAATTCACGATAATCAAGTGGGTTTCATCCCAGGGATACAAGAATGGTTCAATACAGGCAAGTCAATGAATGTGATTCACCACATAAACAATTAAAAACAAAAACCATATCATCTCAATAGACACAGAAAACCCATTCAATAAAACCCAGCATCCTTTTTGATAAAAACCCTCAACAAACTAGGCATAGAAGGAACATACCTGAAAATAATAAATGTCATACATGGCAAACCTACAGCCAATATCACACTGAAAGGATTTACTAAATGGACTGAAAGCATTCCCCCTAAGAACTGGAACAAGATAAGGATACTCACTTCTACCATTTTTATTCAACACAGTGCTGGAAGTCCTAGTAAGAGCAATCAGTTAAGAGAAGGAAATAAAGGACATCCAAATTGGAAAAGAGGAAGTCAAACTATCTCTGTTTGCCAATGATATGATATGATATCTAGAAAATCCTAAAGACTCCTCCAGAAGACTCCTGTATTTGATAAATAAATTCAGTAAAGTGTCAGGTTACAAAATCAATGTACACAAATTGGTAACACTCCTATACACCAATAATCGCCAAGCTGAGAATTAAATCAAGAATATAATCCCATTTACAATAGCTGCAACCCCCGCCACACACACAACACCTAGTAATATACTTAACCAAAGAGGTGAAATATCTCTACAAGAAGAACTATAAGACACTGATGAAAGAAATCATAATGACACAAAGACACAAACAAATGGGAAAACAATCACATACTCATGGATTGGAAAAATCATTATTGTGAAAATGACCATACTTCCCAAGCAATATACATATTCAGTGCAATCCCTGTCAAAATACCACCATCATTTTTCACAGAATTAGAAAGAACAGTCCTAAAATTCTGATGGAACCAAAAAGGAGCCCAAATAGTCAAAGCAATCCTAAGCAAGAAGAACAAACCTGGAGGCATCACATTATCTGATCTCAAACTATACCATAAGGATGTATTAACCAAAACAGCATGGTATTAGTATAAAAACAGACAGATCAATGAAACAGAATAGAGAGCTCAAAAATAAAGCCATAAATCTTGATATAGTTTGGCTGTGTCCCCACCCAAATCTCATCTTGATTTTTAACTCCCACAGTTCCCATGTGTTGTGGGAGGAACCTGGTGGGAGGTGATAGAATTATGGGGGTGTGTCTTTCCTGCACTGTTCTTGTGACAGTGAATGAGTCTCATGAAATGTGATGGTTTTAAAAACAGGAGTTTCCCTGCACAAGCCCTCTTTTTGCCTACTGCCATCCATTTAAGATGTGACTTGCTCCTCCTTGCCTTCTACCATGATTGTGAGGCCTCCCTAGTCACGTGGAACTGTGAGTCCAATTAAACCTCCTTCTTTTGTAAATTGCCCAGTGGTGCGTATGTCTTTATCAGCAGTGTGAAAATGGACTAATACATATCTATAGCCAACAATCTTTTACGACAAAAACATACACTGGAGAAAGGACACCTTTTTAAATAAATGGTGCTGGGAAAATTGGATTGCCATACACAGGAGAATGAAATTGGACCCTTACCTCTAACTGTATATACAAAAAACAACTCAAGATGGATCAAATACTTAAATGTAAGAACCGAAACTGTAAAAATACTAAAGAAAACCTAAGGAAGATTGCTGGACATTGGTCTAGGCAAAGAATCCATGACTAAGACCTCAAAAGCACAAGCAACAAAAGCAAAAACAGACAATCGGAACTTAATTGAACTAAAATGCTTCTGCACCGCAAAGGAAATTATCAAGAGAGTGAACAGACATCCTGAAGAATGAGAGAAAATATTGTCAAACTATGCCTCTGATAGGGGACTGATATCCAGAATTTACAAAGAATTCAAACAACTCAACAGCACTCCATTAAAAAGTAGGCCTGTTGGGGGGCAGGGAGAGAGAGCATCAGGATAAATAGTGAATGCATACTGGACTTAATACTTAGGTGATGTGTTGATAGGTGCAGTAAACCACCACGGCACATGTTTACCTATGTAACGTGTAAAACATGTACATGTACCCTGGAACTTAAAAAAAAAGTGGGCAAAGGACACAGACAGACATTTTTCACAAACAGACATACAAATGGCCAACAACCATATTAAAAAAATGCTCAGCAGCACTATTCATCAGAGAACTCCAAATTAAAACCACAATGAGATATCATCTTACCCCAGTCAGAATAGCTGTTACTAAAAATACAAAAAACAAAACCAGAAAAACAACAGATGTTGATGAGGATGCAGAGAAAAGGGAATGCTTATACACTAGTGGTGACAAGGTAAATTAGTACATAGAGATATCTCAAAGAACTAAAGGTAGAATTACCATTTGATCCTTCAATCCCACTACTGGGTATCTACCTAAAGGAAAATAAATCATTATATAAAAGAGACATCTGCATGTATATGTTTACTACAGTACAGTTCACCATCACAAGGGTATAGAATCAACCTAAGTGCCCATCAACCAATAAGTGGATGAAGAAAATGTGGTATATATATGCCATGGAATACTACCCAGCCGGAAAAAATAACAAAGTAATGTCTTTGACAGCAACTTGGATGGAACTGGAGGTCATTTCCCTAAGCAACATAACTCAAGAATGGAAAACCAAATACTGCATTTCTCACATGCAGTATTTGGTTCTCACATGCAGTATTAAGTGGGAGCTAAGCTATGGGTATAGAAAGGTATATGGAGTGGTATAATGGACACTGGAGACTCAGAAGTGGGTAGGGTGGGAGTGGGGGTAAGGAATGAAAAATTACCTATTGGGTACAATGTACACTATTTTGGGTGACGGGTATATTAAAAGCCCAGACTTCACCACTATACAATTTATCCATGTAACCAAAAACCACTTGTACCCCTAAAGTGACTGAAATAAATCAATAAATCTTAATGGCATGCTGGTTCAATGTTAGTATTTGTGAGAAACACTAAATATGTAGAAAAAAGCCTGGGAGAAAAACAGATACCAAAGGCCAGGACCAATGAGGCCTGATTAGCAAAGGAAACTGATTAAATACCCTGGGCCCTGTTAGATGAGATGTCTGAATGTGACAGGGGTTAAAACCACACATGCCAGCAGAAACACCGAAGGGCTAGGTGTGAGAACCAGCAGGAATGAGGTCGGCCTTGAGAAACCACATCAGCCCTCCAGTCCTTGAAAGGCTCTTCTATAGAAAAATTAAAACTGTCCATCTTGGGAGGCTATGGGAAGCAGAACTAGGATCAATGTTCCAGAAGAAAGGTTTTTGCTCAGAAAGAGGAAGAAATATATTAACAATTTATAAGCTGGCCAAATATGAGATAGCTGTCGAGATAATGTGCAAATGACCATATGAGAAGGATTCTGCAGATGTTATTTAAGCACTGGAAAGAAAGTTTGTTCATGTGGCATAAAATAACTTTCAACATGCTATCACCATTGAGTCTACCCTTTCCCTCTACTTGTATGTACACACTCAACTTTCTTTCCTGTTTCAATAGATGAAGTATCTGTGCTGCCAAGATCAATCCTTCTATTTATGCATGGGGTTCCATTTCCTTTTACCTGAGTCAAGCTTTACCACCACCATGAAAACACGCTGTAATTTCTCACCTTATAGATGTAATCT
Organism: Chlorocebus sabaeus; assembly: GCF_047675955.1. Classification (NCBI taxonomy): domain Eukaryota; kingdom Metazoa; phylum Chordata; class Mammalia; order Primates; family Cercopithecidae; genus Chlorocebus; species Chlorocebus sabaeus. Next base: position 74,282,991 of record NC_132910.1, on the reverse strand, counting down.
AGTCCCTTCCTTGTCTCCATATCTGCTTTCATTCCAATTAGCAACACTCCTTGGAAGAGCTGTCTTTATTTTCCGTTTTCCATTTCCTCTCTTCCCATTCTCATTTAAACCCATTCAAATGACACTTCTGAACACTCCCCCACTGAATTGCTCTGTCAAGGTCACTAATCCAATGGTCAATCCTCAGTTCTCAATCTATTTAATCTATTAGCAGCATGTGACACCAATCACTCCCACATTTTTCAACTGGGCTCTAGAACCCCCTCACATTTTCTTCACTCCATTGACCCTGGCTTCCTGGCCGTTCTTGAATGTGCAAAGAACAGTCGTGTTCAGAGCATGTGGACTTCTTGTTCCCTCTCCCTCAAATGTGCTTCCTTTGGATAACTGCACAGTTCACTCGCCTAAAGTCTTTACACAAATGCCACCTTCTCAGCAAGGTTTTCCATGGCCACCCTATTAAAACCTGCAGACCTCCCTATAATCCCATTCTCCTACCCTGCTTTATTTTGCTCCTTCTCTCTTATTGCCACATACTGTATTTTATTTTGTTGATGGTCTGTTGCCTCTCACAAAATAGACTTCTTTATTTTCTTTGCTAATATTGTGCTAGTGCCTAGAACCTTATCTGGCACATAGTACATGGTCAACAAATATATGAAGGAATGAAAAAGAACAATGAAGGAAAGAAGGAAAATATATGAAGAGCATAAAATATTTGACTTCATGTTAACTAATTTAGGACTTTAGTCTGAACAAGTTGGTTTTTGACCAAATGTGGAGTTTATATGCCTTATAGCAGGTGTCATATTTAATTTTACATTGTATATACTGCTTAGGCAGATGAAGATTTATCAAAAACTAAAAAATACCCCCATAAACTTCAGAATCACACAATTTTGTGCTCATGTGTTCATGTAGGTTGAGCAGAGCTGGTTTTTACTACTATTGAGTTGACGTGTGCTCTTGGCCAGCCTTCCACAAAAATGGGGCTACACTAAATAGCTAGTAGCCGAATAAAAACAGTAGAGATGAAGTAGAGATTACAACTAAGTGGAATGTTAAGTAAAGCTCTCAGCCGTGATACTAGTTTATATTCCTGAGTGTGGACTCAATCTGCTCTTTGGCCACACCTTCCCTTTTCTGACCCCATCAGTACCCTGAGCCACTGTCTAGGGGCCTGCCAGTAGAGGTGTCCTTAACTCAGGAGAAGCATGTCTGGTTCAAAGCTGTGAGGACACCACCAAATATCGAGCCCTGCAAAACTGGTGATCCATAAAGGCTTTCTGATTGATGAATGCCTGATGTGGGGAGTAATTTTAGTGACTTTGGGGTGCTGGTACTTATTCAGAAGGACTCCATGTGAATGTTTACTTTTTTTTTTTTTTTAAAAGGCCTTTCAACTCCTCACTGCTTTGCTACTCTCCTGTTACAGAAGTTCAGATCACAATAGCACAACCACTCCTTCCCTAATTTAGCCTTCAGAAATCCATAGTAGAACCTAATCTACAACTCTGGCCCTCAGAGCAACAAGCAAAGCAGTTATAGGTTTTTATAACCAGGTCGATGTGTGATTTGTGAAAAAGTGATATTTCCCAGAAGCAGAAAATTTTTCCAGAAATATATTGAGAGATAGAAGTTAAAGGTTTTGTAAGTAAAAACATGTAAAAAGAAAAACTGCAGGCTATTGAAGCTAAAAAACTTTGCAGTTAGCGTTGATTTTACAAAATCAAAAATAAGATGGACACAAAATCAAATGTATAAAATCAAAAGCAATTTAATGTTTGAATATATCTTAATTTATCTTCTCTAAATGTTTTACTACTTATATAATTTATACATCAAATACAAAAGTAGTCCTTTTAAAAATAATTACTTCAGACCACCCATATCTAAATATATAAGTCATTAACTATTGGAGAGATTAAAATTTAAAATTTAAAGGCTACTTAGTTTCAAGTTTTAGTGTGACAAAATGTAACAACAATGATTTTTTTTAGTGTGATAATGTTTGATTAAAATATGAAGAGACAGTTACAAACTTACCAGCTCTCACTTTTAAGAATACTGTGGAGTCAGTATTTTCCTTTAGGGGAGAAGGGCTATTCTGTGCAACTCAACTCACTTAGGAAAACCTATACTTAATTCCTTGTTCTACGCTCTTGAGGAACAGGGGAATATAAATAAAACCTCAAGGAGTCTGAAATTCTGAAATGAGAACAAGACAATAAGTACAGTGATGTAACTGACGTATGAGAAACAAAATGCTGGTGTGGAAATAATTATATTGACGATGGTGATAATAGCACTATTAGCACTACTACCTCCACCACCACTAATTTCCAAGTGTTCTCTGCCTTCACATAAGTTACTGAATCTATCCAACAATCTAATGTGGTAGGTAAAATTCTTCCCCCACCCCCAATTTATAAATGAAGAAATTTATAAATTTCTGATTTTAAAGCCTTTAGGTAAATTTGTTCAACATCACACACAGGTAAGTGGTGGATCCATATTTAAATCCATATGTTTGACTCTAGTACCTTTTCTCTACCCACCACAGCTCAGATGAGGGAGGGAAAGCATCTACTGGGAGCCTGGTAACATCAAAGACTAGATGCTTTAGGAATAAGCTTTACAAGAATGTGAAGAGATGTAGCTGGTGGTGTTGGTGGCAAGTGCACGCTCCCACACTAAGGTACACACTCATGTGAAGGCACAGAGGTGGCATAGGGTGGACTGTGTTAAGGACTCAAAAGTAGTCTGACAGGACCGGGGTGGTTTTCAAACTGTGCTCTCTGCAGCCCTCTGAGTTCTGAAATGTCTCAAGTAATGAGAAAAAATGAGAAGAGAAAAAGCCTAAGAATGTAGAGAGAAAAATGCTCCAAGAAACAGAACCTGGGGGACACTTAAGCCCAGCTCCATACTAGGGAGATGGGTCTATAAAAGCGAGGTAGAAGTAGAGGAAATTAGGACAGTCCCACATAAAAACTGAAAGAGGGCTTTAGGAAGACAGTATGAATTCTGGCAGATGGAACCAAAAGGTCAGGAAAGCTGAGGACTTAGAGCTGGTTATTAAATTGGAGAGAAGGAGATTGTGAGGTCAGCTTAGCAGTGTGCAGAGGGAAGGAAAGCCCAGACTGCCAGGGTTTGAGAAGCAAATTAGGAGTGAGGAAGTAGAGGCAGTAGGTGTGCCAGACTTTTAAGAACTTTGGTGGTAAAAAACAGACAGGTTGTAACCTAAGAGTAACAATGATCTAAGGAAGGTTAAAAAGGAACACACTATCCAAAAATGGTTGTAAAACATGAAATAGTATTTCCAGAGTTAATTTTTAATTTCCTGAGTTCACGGCTGTTAAAATCCAAACTATTTTGGCATTCACATGCTGGCATTCGTAGGAACTTAATTGTGAAGACAAATGCAGTAGCAGCTCACAGAGAATCCAAAAATCCTCTAAAATTACTGGAAGGGTTACATTACATTCTCCTCAAACTTCTAATCCCCCAACAATTGCAACTATAACATAATAGAGGTCTTTCCTTCAATGGGTAAAGTGAAGACAGGTGCCCCAAAATGTAGTACCCCCAAAACCTAATAACACATACAATAATGATTATTCAAAAACTTCAGAACTTCTCCATTGTCAAATAATTTTCCTTTGTATTCACATTTTATTTGCTTTACCTTAAGTCACCCCCTAATCATGCTGACATCTACCACTGATGATTATATTAGACCTAGAAGTATTCTAAAACAAATGAAAAATACTGACTTCCATTCCTGAAAGTCCTGCTTCCAATTTTCAGGAGGAAATTAAATAATGTATAAATCAAATACTGGGCCTAAGCCCAGACAGCTGAACATCGTTTTGTCCTTTCAAGGCAAAGAGGAAGTGTCTGCTGTGGCAGGGACATGCCAAAAGAAATAAAGCTTAACCTCAGCCCCATGTGAAAGTGATTTTAGATAATCGGGGGTGTCTGCAAATAGGTTAAAAATGGGACCACATACTAACACAGAACTTTCCATGGAAGTCAAAAAATGTACCAAGATCTAACCCCCACCTTAAAAACAAAATATTTTGGGAAAAGGGCACAGCCCTCAGACATTCTATATAAAGGCAGTAGAGGAAAGGGAAAGCAGACAGGAAGGAGAGAGATGGCAAATGAAAATTAAAATGTATTTCCACTTACCCTTTACTGTAGGTAATCATAATTGCCAAATTCAAAGTGAGGTATGTGTGTGTGAAGAGGAAGAGAAGAAGGGAAGGAAGGAGAGAGAGATGATAGGAAGAATATGTGCTTCGGTGGAGACGTGGGAAGATGGTGAAACAATTATTTATGTTAGGGTGCGCAAACTTACGCTGTAAAGGGCCAGACAGCAAGTGTTCTGGTCTTGTGCAGAATACAGTTCCTCCTGGAACTACTCAAATCTGCCCTTGTAGTGTGGAAGCAGCCATGGCCACTATGTAAATGAATGTGTGTGGCTGTGTTCCAATACAACTTTATGGACATTGGAATTAGAATTTCATACATTTTTTCATGCGTCATGAGGTATTATTCTTCTTTCGATTTTTCTTCAATCCCTTAAAAAGGTAAAACATTCGTAGCTTGTGGGCTTTACAAAAACAGTTTGTGGGCCATATTTGATCCTCAAACTGTAGTTTAATGATCCCTGATTTAGACAGTTAACTCCCCTCATAGTAGGACATCTGGGATTCTGGGAAAGAAAAACTGCTGTTCTTCTTTGCATTAGCTTAACAAAATGGTAATAATAGAAAACATTTATTTGGAACATACAGCAGATTCTCCCTAGCCCTATCAGAAAGACAAACCTCTCTCTCTCTTTTTTTTTTCCTACCAGGACACTTATACTAGTATGAAATCAAAGTTTATGTTGTGAAAGACTTTGAAGTCAAATGATGTCTAACCATGAATATGCAGCATTATTCAGGAATTAAGAATGACTTAAAATATTATTCCCTTTATCAGAATTTAATATTTTATAAACATCATTTGCAGCACAATGCTAGTGTGAAATTATACATAAGTTCCATCATCACCTCCATAGAAACCAGACAGATGGTGAATATACAAAGACTTCTTGGTGGAACATATGCTTTAGAGATCGTATCCAAAACCTTTATGACCTAGACTTCCAGGGACAAAATATAAAAGTGCAAGGCATTTATGTTCACAGTTTTTGTGAAGCAAAATCATTTTCATACATGAAGTGTTCTGATACAGAAGAAACACTGACTTTCCCCTTCTGTGTCAAAGAAAATGTTGTAAAACATCCTGGTAGGTGTCCTGATGGGCTCGATACAACCTTGATACAGGAAACATGGTATTTTTCCCTCGTCTTTCCTTTCTGTTCCCTTCCTTACCTTCTTTTCTTCCCCCCATCCTTTCTTTCCGTTGTACTTTATTTATTTATTTTTTAAATTTTAAATAACAGGACTTCTTAGTTCTTTGAACAAGTGGACTACTTCTTTGGGGAACTGCCCCTCAGCTATGCCAACTCTTTGATAAGCCAGTCATAGAACCCAGTCTCTCTGGGCACAGGGGTGGCTGTGTGATCTTGCTGATCCAGACATAGTGTATTCTTAAGGATAACAATGACCTAAGGAAGATTTTAAAAGAAATACACTCTCCAAAAATAGTTGTAAAACATGAATTGATACTTCCAGAGTTGGATTTTTGTGGACCAATCACTCATGTTATACTGGATCCTAGTTAATGTGTTGAACATATTATTTGGATCATACAGCAGATTCTCCCTAACCCAATAAGAAAGACAAACATGCTTGTTTTAGATAACTTAGAGCATACTTTATCCACTAGAGTGAAAAAGCTGTCTTAACTATCCACGTGAAAGTGACTAAGGTTGGACGAGAGGAAAAACTACAGAGTGAAAAAGCCAAGTGTGTGAAACAGGCAGGGGAGATGAGGAAAGGCTCAGTGAGTAGCCTTTTTATTTTCTCCCCTTCCATTTCTTCCAACCCTGTTTAATTTTTTAAATAGACTTAATTTTTAGGGCAGTTTGAGGTTAACAGTAAAACTGGGCATAAAGTACAGAGTTCTCAGATACTCTTTGCCCTCGCATGCACATAGCCTGCCCACTATACTCAAAAACTCACATCAGAGTGGTACATTTGTTATAAGTGATGAACCTACATTGTTACACTGTCACGTGTATAGTGAAATGTATCCACCACTGTAGTGAATACAGTAGTTGCACTGCCCTAAAAATCCTGTGTGCTCTGCCTATTCATCCCTCCCTTTCCCTAATCCCTGACAACTACTGATCTTTTTTACTGTCTCCATAGTTTTGTTTTTTCCAGAATATCATATATTTGGAATCACAGAGTATGTAGCCTTTTTGGACTGGTTACTTCCATTTAGTCATATACATTTAAGGTTCTTCCATGTATTGTCATGGCTTTATAGCTCATTTTCTTTTTAGCACTGAATAATATTCCATTGTCTGGATTTTTATTCATCCATTCACCTGTTGAAGGACATCTTGGTGGTTTCTGTTCTGTTTTTAGTGTCGTTCATTTGTTTAAATTTCTTTCTTCTGCTTTAAAGAGCATCAAAGGTAGATGGGGGTCTTAATTAGCAACCCACATAATCCACAAAATAGGTATGAGAAAAACTGAGGCCCAGAATTGAAGTGACGGGCCAATGGCACTGTTCTCTTCCCAGTGCATTTGTCTATGCCTAAACTCCAACATCTGACAACACCTCACTGGCAGCCTGTAGGTCTAAAGATCACCTACTCTCTGGATTAGGATGTTTGGCTCACGTTTAATACCCCAAATGTCACTTTTTTTCCCCCTTTATCCAGTGTTATAAAAGAATATGAATCACATTATCTTTGAGAATTTTTGAGAGCCATTTGCTTTCTAATATTAGAGACAAATATTTGGTACCTTTTATCTTAGAAGGGAGACATATTTTCCTGTTAGCTTTGTAATGACTCCTAAAAACTGATGAAAAATATCCGGTCCCTACCCTTTTTCCTTTATCCACAAAATAGTTCAAAAATTTGCCCACATATATTCATGCAGTTGTATCTTTAGAGCTTCAAATATAGCAATTTAAATAAAAAACCCAATACAGCTATAGTAGCCAAAAATGTGAATTTCCAAAATGATACTACTTTTAACCAAGATACTAAAATAACATTTAAAAAAAGAACAAAATGAAAACAAAAAAATGCTAATATGTGAAAATTTATGGTACCAGCTGATCTGTAACTGCAAATTTCTCATGATTATTAAGGCAAATACAATACTATGCAACAAATGCTTTTTCTGATTATTGTGGTAGGCAGAATAATGCCCCACCCCCAAGATGTCCACCTTCTAATCCTTGGAACTGTGAATATGTTATGTTACATGTCAAGGGGGAATTAGGGTTACACACAGAATTAGGATTGCTAATCACCTGACCGTAAAATAGGGAGATTATCCTGGATTATCTGGATAGGTCAAATGTAATCAGAAGCATCCTTTAGATGTGGAACAGGGAGGCATAGGTCAGAAACAGAAGGATACTTGAAGATGTTAGGCTGCTAGCTTTGAAGATGGAGGAAAAGGCCATGAACCAAGGAATGCAGGGGGCCTCAGAAAGCTGAAAAAGGCGAAGAGATGGATTATTCCCAAGAGGCTCCATAAAGGAGTACAGCCCTGCTGACATCTTAATCTTAGTTCAATAAGACCTTTGTCAGATTTCTGGCTTCCAGAACTGTAAGATAATAAATTTGTGTTGTTTTAAGTTACTATGTTTATGGCAATTTGTTACAGCAGGGATAGAAAACTAATGTTTATTTATAAAGGAACCTAACTTTATTAATAAAATGGTGGTAGTACACAGTCTATTAATTAAAAAAAGTAGTGGTAGAATAACAACAATAGCTATTATTTACTAAGTACCCTATATATTATTTCCAATCTTCATAATGCCTATGAAAGTTAAGTAATACTATTGCCATTTTACAGAGTCTCAGACAGGTTCACTAAATTACTCAATGTAATACAGCTGATAAATGGCAGAGCTAGGATTGGAACTCAGGTCTACTAAATGCCACTGCCTGTGCTTCTTCTACCCGAAGAACCTGCACACTAAACCTCATAAGAAAATATCACTTAGCATTGCACATGGTAGTGTCCTCTGCAATATGTATGGCTCTATCATAAATTCGAACTAACCTAACTAAAAGAAATTGGAGTTAAACACTTGTTCTTATGTAAATGTATACACATTTATTCCCAATCCCTTAGCTGTCTTTTATATTGTAATAGACCTTTAAAAAAAATATTGCTTTCTAGTAACTCATGTATTGATTGCTCAATTTGAGCTAACTGATCAGTTAACTTCTACTTATTGATGATCTACTGATAACAGCAATGACAATTACAACTCTCATTTCTTGAACCCTTCAGTATGTGCTGACATCTACATTGGACAATCACTTCCATTTTTCTTCAGTGAAATGAAAAACTGGATTCGTTATAATCTCTGGTGCATGATATGTACACGCGCTTTCTTGGGTGATACAATTTAATCTTCACGATGACCCTAGGAAGAAAGTTCTATTATTACAATTATGATACCTATTAGAAAACTTTCCAGAGTCATAGAGTTAGTAAATGGCAGAGATGGGATTCAAATTTTGCTTTTCCTAATTTCAGAAACTGAGTTATTTATCTCTTTGCTATACTTCCAACTTGTATGTATATTTGTATACATTAGTCCTTTTTTTTTTTTTTTTATTTTTTTATTTTTGAGATGGACTCTTGCTCTGTCACCCAGGCTGGAGTGCAATGGCGTGATCCCGGCTCACTGCAACCTCCACCTCCCGAGTTCAAGTGATTTTCTTGCCCCAACCTCAGCTGGGATTACAGGTGCTTGCCACCACACCCGGCTCATTTTTGTATTTTTAGTAGAGATGGAGTTTCACCACGTTGGCTAGGCTGGTCTCAAACTCCTGACCTAAGGTGATCCACCCGCCTTGGCCTCCCAAATGCTGGGATTACAGGTGTGAGCCACTGCGTCTGGCCGAAAAGAAACTTCATTTTTCAAGCAGAGATAAAGCAAACTCACAGTAGGAGAAAAATTAAAACATTTCAGATTTCTTTGACATGGTCCTAAATTCTGGGGTCTATTACTGTGTCCCAGAGATATATGGTGCCATTTACATTAGAAATATACAGATTAAGGTTTAAAATTTCCCCTTAAAGGCTCAGCATATGACTCACCCTAATGTGTAAACATAACTAATTTCTGGAATGTACATATCAAAGAAAAAGCATCAGTATTGTACTTCCTGCATTTATCACATGTGTTATATTTATATTTTTATATTTTCATAAATGAAAATTAAGGCAAAAGACAATAAAATGAAAATCAATATTAAGAAAATTGCTCAAACCATACAATTAGATGGATATTAAACAGCCTGCTCTCAAGTGACTTTTGGGTAAATGAAATTAGGGCAGAAATCAAGAAATTCTTCAAAACTAATGAGAACAAAGATACAACATACCTTAATCTCTAGGACACAGCTAAGGCAGTGTTGAGAGGGAAGTTTATAGCATTAAAAGCTCACATCAAAAAGTTAGCAAGATCTCAAATTAACAACATCCTATCACAACTAGAAGAACTAGAGTATCAAAAACAAATAAATCCCAAAGGTTGCAAAAGACAAGAAATCACCAAAATCAGAGCTGAACTGAAGGAAACTGAGATATGAAAAACCATACAGAAGGTCAATGAATCCAGGCATAGCTTCTTTGAAAAAATTAATAAGACAGACCACTAGCTAGACTAATAAAAAGAAAGAAGATCCAAATAAACACAATTAGAAATGACAAAGGGGACGTTACCACCGACCTCACAGAAATACAAAAAACCCTCAGAGAGTACTCTATGCATACAAACTAGAAGATCTAGAATAAACTGATAAATTCCTGGACACATAACAACCTCTCAAGACTGAACCTAAGAAACTGAATCCCTAAACAGACCAATAACAAGTTCCAAAACTGAAGCAGTAATAAAAAAGTCTACCAACAAAGAAAAGCCCAGGACCAGACAGAATTCTACCAGATGTATAAAAGAACAGCTGGTACCATTCCTACTGAAACAATTCCAAAAAATTAGGGAGGAGGGATCCCTCCCCAACTCATTCTATGAGGCCAGCATCATTGTGATACCCAAATCTGGCAGAAACACAACAAAAAAAGAAAACTTAAGGTCAATATACTTGATGGACATTGATACAAACATCCTCAACAAAATACTAGCAAACCAAATCCAGTAGCACATGAAAAAGCAAATCCACCATGATCAAGTAGGCTTTATCCCTGGGATGCAAGTTTTTTTCAGCATTACAAATCAATAAATGTGATTAATTCTATAAACAGAGCTAAAAACAGAAACATGACTATGTCAATAGATTCAGAAAAAGCTTTTGATACAATTCAACAATGCTTCATTTAGAAAACCCTCAATAAACCAGGCATAGAAGGAACAAACTTCAAAATAATAAGAGCCATCTATGACAAACCCACAACCAACATCATACTGAATGGGCAAAAGATGGAAGCATTCTCCTTGAAAAACAGCATAAGACCAGAATGCCCTCTCTCACTACTCCTACTCCGCATAGTACTGGAAGTCCTGGCCAGAGAAATCAAGTAAGAGGAAGAAATAAGATATCCAAATAGGAAGAGAAAAAGTCAAACGATCCCTGCTTGCAGACAACATGATTCTATATGTAGAAAACCCCATAGCCTCAGTCCAAAAGCTCCTGGATCTGATAACTTCAGTAAAAGTTTCAGGATACAAAGTCAATGTACAAAATCAGTAGCATTTGTGTACACCAAAAACATCCAAGCCGAGAGCCAAATCAAGAATGCAATCCCACTCACAATTGCCACAAAAATAATAAACTATACCTAAGAATACGGCTAACCAAGGAAGTGAAAGATGTCTACAAGGAGAATTATGACATTGCTGAAAGAAATCAAAGATGACACAAAAATAGAAAAACATTCCATGCTCACAGATAGGAAGAAATCAATACTGTTAAAATGGCCACAATGTCCAAAGCAATTTACAGATTCAGTGCTATTCCTATCAAATTACCAATGACATTCTTCACAGAATTAGAAAAAACTATTTTAAAATTCATACGAAACCAAAAAACCCAAATAGCCAACATAATCCTAAGCAAAATGAACAAAGTTGGAGGCATCATGTTACTCAACTTCAAACTATACTACAAGGCTACAGTAACCAAAACAACATGGTACTGGTAAAAAACTAGAAATATAGACCAATAAACAGAATAGAACCTAGAAATAAGACCATATGCCTACAACTATCTGAGTTTTGACAAAGTCAGCAAAAACAAGCAATAGAGCAAGGACTCCCTATTCAGTAAGCGGTGCTGGGGGAATTGGCTAGTCATGTACAGAAGATTGAAACTAGACCCCTTCGTTACATCATATACAAAAATCAACTCAAGATGGATTAAAGATGTAAATGTAAAACCTAAACCTATAAAATCCCTGGAAGATAATGTAGGAGATACCATTCTGGACTTGAGGCCTGACAAAGATCTCATGATGAAGATGCCAAAGGCAATTGCAATGAAAACAAAAATTGACAAATGGGACTTGATTAAACTAAAGGGCTTTTGTATATCAAAAGAAACTACTGACACAGTAAACAGATAATCTACAGAATGGGAGAAAATATTTGCAGCTATGCATCCCACAAAGATAAAATATCCAGAATCTATAAGGAACTTAACATTTACAGGCAAAAAAACCTCAACATCATTAAAAAGTGGGCAAAGAATATGAACAGACACTTTCAAAAGAAGACATACATGTGGCCAACAAGCATATGGAAAAATGCTCAACATCACTAATCATTAGCGAAATGCAAGTCAAAACCACAACGAGATACCATTTGACACCAGTCAGAGTGGCTATTATTAAAAAGTAAAAAAAACCACTCTGGTGAGGTGTCAGGGAAAAGGGAATGATTATATCCTACTGGTGGGAGTTTAAATGAGCTTAGCCATTGTGGAAAGCAGTATGGCAATTCCTCAAAGAATTCAAAACAGAATTATCATTTAAGCCAGCAGTCCCATTACGGGGTAGATACTCAAAGGAATAGAAATCATTCTACAATAAAGACACATGCATATGTATGTTCACTGTAGCACTATTCATAATAGCAAAGATATGGAGTCAACCTAGATGCTTATTAATAGTAGACTGGGTAAAGAAAAAATGGCACATATATATCACAGAATACTATGCAGCCATAAAAAACAAGGTCATGTCTTTTGCAGCAGCGTAGATGAAGCTGGAGGCCATTATCCTAAGCAAACTGACGCAGCAGCAGAAAACAAAATACCACATGTTCTCACTTATAAGAAGGTAAACAACAAGAACACATGGACACAAAGAGGGGAACAATAGACACTAAGGCCTACTTGAGGTTGGGGGGTTGGCGAAAGGAGAGGATCAGAAAAAATACCTATCTGATACTGTGCTTATTACCTGGGCAATGAAATGATCTGTACATGAAACCCCCATGACATGCAGTTTACCTATGTAACAAACCTGCACATGTACCACTTGAACCTAAAATAAAAGTTATATATATATACAAAAAGGAAAACCAAGGCATACATCAGTTAAGTCAATTACATAAGAATATAAGCTGGACTGCCATAGGACTGTCCCTCCAGGTCATTTTCCTTGCTCCAAAGAGACCAAAGTCATAAAAAAAAATTTTGTAGTTAAGACAGTGTTTAAAAGAACAAACCAAACAAGAGCAGAAGAGGCCAGGAGAACTTTATGCAAACATTGCTTGCAAACTCCTCTTCACCACCTACAGGGGTCTCATCATTTGGTTTCTGCAGGCCGCCAAAATCATTTACCAGAAAAGTGAATGCATTGATTCAAGGAAAGAAATGGTATGTTTTACAGCGTAGTTGTTTGCACTGTTCACATTTAACTTGAACACATAAAATGAGAATGGTATAAATGGAGGAGGTAAAAAAGACAATCACTCAAAGGTCTGCCTGAGGGAAAAGCATTGCAGAGGAAATTAAGGAGAACATAATTCAATCAGAACACAAACTATTTCCAGCACACTTGGATGTGAAGGTGAATATATGGGTACAACTCAAAAAACAACACCAAAGCAGCTGAATCATGTAGTGTATAAGTCATATTTTTATTCCAACCATCAAATAACTTCCTCTGGGATTCTTTTTACTGAAAATTATGACCCTCAGTAAATCTGACTTTGGCCAAAACATTTTCAGATCACAGTGTTGTTAGAACTCTGGTAAGGCAGACTAATGGTTCTTCATTCTGGATTCTTGCCTCATGTTCCTTCATATAGGAATGACATCCTCTCATTACCAGACAGCCTCTCAAAACATATGGGCTAATCTAGTGGGAAGTCCAATTATCATTTCAAGATTAAATCAGTGCCTAAAGCTCTTGTACCAGAGAACTGGGTAACAGGATATGATAGGTTTTCTTTTTGTTTTTTTTTTAAATTATGTACTCTTTTATATAATTAATCTGAATCTTGCCCAAACCAGCAACGATCCAAATTTGTTATCATCAAATATCAAAACTCATACCCAAGGTAAAAGGAAGTAACTAGGTCTCTTTATCTCTAGCTTGGGACTCATAAAAGTTATTTGTTATTATGGTTAAGATTCAATGGTTTCAGAGAGTTCAAAAAGAACATGTACTATTTCTTTTAAAAAAAAATTAGAGAGTTTTTAGTATGGTAAACTTTCACAAAAATGAAATTGCATGCATTCAGTCTTTCATTCATCAAACATTTATTAAGTGCAAACTGGGGGCCAGGCACTATTAGTTTTCTTTTATCAATTCACTCTGAAGATTCCAAAGCTTTAACACTGAATTACAAAGCCATTATGTATGGAAAATGAAAATAGTTTTCAGATTATTGCAAGTCAAATATAAAATAATTGAGGAAACCCTTTAAGAATACACTGAGTTATAACTAATGCACTCTATAGACTAATTCACTGTGAGAATGAATATAAGAATACATTATCAAGCAGGTCAGAAAATAAGAAAAAGCTACAGTAGAAGTTTAACCGGAAAAAATGTGGCATGGACAAGACTTCTAACATAGACAAGTCCTGAGCTAACTAGTAATTATATAAAGCCAGAAGACTAAGAGATTACCTGTCACCTCAGTACAGGTTAAGTAACCCTATTCCAAAATGCTTGAAACCAGAAGTATTTAAATTTTGGATTCTGGAATATTTGCATATACATAATAATTTCTCTTGGGGATGGGATCCAAGTCTAAACATGAACTTCATTTGTGTTTCATCTACATCTTACACAGATAGCCTGAAAGAAATTTTATACAATAAATAATCATGTGCATGAAACAATGTTTTACTGCAGCCCATCACATGAAGTCAGGTGTGGAATTTTCCACTTGGGGCATCATGCCAGTGCTCAAAAAGTTTTGGATTTTGGAGCATTTTGGATTTTGGATTCAGATTAGGGATGTTCAACTTGTATACTCAATCCTATTGCCTTGTCTAGGAAACATTATTAATTTACAATTTAAAAAATCTTCCATTAGTATGTGATCATCCATACATATAGAGCTTCTCCTTTGTCTTTATGTAATATAGCTGTATTAGAAGTTTATATAGTGAATTATATTTTCAATGAAATAGGGAGAAATTTAAAAATGAAAGCTAATCTGTATGACATCTCCATTAAGATGATCCATAGACACCTCAAACTCAGTATGTTTACATTGATAAAGTTTGGATTTCTATATATTATTTAAAAAGAGGGATCAGACTTTCTATGTATTATACTATGCATAATGTACAGTAAAACCCAATGTTAATGTAGCTCATTATATATGGATCCAGTAATATAAAATAAAAGATTCGTGGAAAAGGCCTTTAGGTTGAGGCTCAGCGATGACTGAGTCCAACCACCCTTTTCACCTTTCTAGCCCTCTACCTAAGAAATTGTCTATATTCACAATCATTCTTACTTCTTTCTGAATAAGAGAATAAAGTCTCCTATCCTTCAGCTGAAGGCAAAACCTTTCTTTGTGTCCATGACTGCAGTCCTCTGTGATCTTCCTTCATTAGTTATCCCCTTTCTCATTTTTCTGTTGGATATTTTCACACTCTTCTCTCTGCTGACTCTTCCACTTCAACCTATAAACATGTTCAAGTCTCTTCCATTCTATGAATATACCTTGCCCCTACCAGTATTTCTCTAGTTACCAATCTCATCTCTCTCCTCTCTTTTTCATTCAAAATTCTTGAAAGGAGATATCCAGAATAAATTTCAACTACTATTTTGACTTTAGTTCTCTATGATCTAGTTTTTGCCCTTACTGCTCCTTCAATGAAACTGCCCTCAGTGCTCAGTGAAGTCACTAATGACCAGCATCTGCAAGTAGATGTCAATGTGAGTAGTCCACGATGCTTGTATCTCATGTGCTTTTATAAGCTTCTGCAGGTAGATATGACCCTCCTTTGGTTGTAACTTGTCTCTAATTCCTAAAGGTCTACTTCTGCTGGAGCATTTTTCCCTGAGAATCAAAGAAATTGCTAAGTGGGGTTCTGAGGAGAGACGACTGTAATCCCAAACCAATTTGTACAGCCATATAGCATCTAATGCTGGAGTCTCAAGGGTAATGATATTGGTAAACAGCAAATAAGCATGAAGGGGGAAGTTTGTATGTTCGTGTTACTGTACATAACCAAGTTTTGCAAATAACAAAAACATAAAAATGGACTTTTGTGTATATTTAGTAAGGAGGGGTTTACTGAGCTCACGGTGGCTATTTTCATTACATACATACCCAAAGAGAATGGATTATCTGTCAACAACTATCTTTGAAAAATGGAAAGCAAAACATTTTCTAGCAGTCAGAAGCTCAACAGTGTCACCCTGACTACTCTGGTGTTATCTGAGTATCAGGACTGAGTGATGAAATCTTGCACTACCTTTGCTGATCAGTGGAAGCATTTATAAGTTGATAGGAAAGATCATTGGTGTCAATGCCTCAAATAATTTCACTATGTATTACAGTGTATTATTGTTAATGTTTCGATTTTTAGCAAGTGAAATACTGATTATTCTAAACCTTTCAAAACCAGCATAAGTAAATTTTACTAATGTGCCAGTGAGAAAATGAGAATTGTAAACATCATTTTGGGGAATGAAAAAAAAAAAAAAAATATTAGGAATAATACTCAGGGAAAATTTTAACTGTAGGACCAGGATGGCTTTCCAGTATAAGTTAGAAATGGCAAATAAAAAAACTTAAATGTATTCAAATGTATGTGCATCACAGTTCCGTCACATGAACAATGGGTCTCAAGCACCCAGGTAATCTTCTGCTCTCACAACTAAGTCAGCTAGACACCAAAGGAGAATAAGAGGAAAACTTAACCCAGAGGAATAAGCATCCTACAAGCCATGAACCACACATGATAAGCTATTTAAAATGGGGCTGGTAGGCAGAATCACCAAATAAGCCTCAGCAACGGGGCTTTCCCTTAGTCTAGGGACAGTATCCACATGGAACCCCTATTACCTCACACCAAAGCTGTGCACTGCTGGCAGCTATGACCCTGCTGGCAGAAATTCGCAGAAACCTTCAATTCTTGATAATAAAATGATCCTTATTTAATTAAAACAAAACAAAACAAAAAACCAAAACAACAATGATTGATGCTGTTTTCACAAGTGAAAAAAGCCAGAAGATGGCAAAAAAGCATAGAAGAACATTCTCAAGCCATTCCCACTATTATTTTCTTAGAAAGTTGGGAAGACATAATTTATCTTTAAAGGTATATTTAAGTAATTCTTGGGCCTTGAACTTGGCACCTAAGTGAGAGGCTTTTCTGGAGTGCTATATTCACTCTCCAGCATTGTTCTGCAGTTGTCTACAACGGCATCATCAGTAGTGCAAATTTGGTTATAACTGACATACCTTCATGGCTTTGCTTCTTCACAGGTATCACAAAAAAATACCCTTAGAGAATGACTGAGGGATAAAAATGATGGATTGTTGTTGATTTCTAAATGCAGCTGGCCTTTCATTGTCTTTAAGATGAAAACAAATCCTCTGAGTTTGAAATGCTAACCGGTATGTACACTGGCTTTTTAGGTTGAACCTAAGAAGATAATAACATTTCCAGCTATGATTCTGAGTTTTCTTCTAATTGTACTTTGATCAAACTTTATGTCAAATAATTTGCCTGCCAAGATAGGCACTTGCTCAAGATTTTAATTCTTAAAATTATAAGTAAGGATATAAAAGGTGAGGTTTTTAAGATGTTATATTCCTCTTTCTTTTTAAAATCTTTTTTATTTTTCTGCTTAAGTATTCCTCTTTAATTTCATGAGCTATGTTTTTTGCATTATTTCGCTGAAGAACCTAAAAGGAATAAGTAAATGAGAAAGCAACATGCACTAAATTCTTTGATGCACAAAGCACACAAGTTTTATAGCTATTTCTTTTTTACATTTCTAAGCCTTGCTAATCAATATTAATTAAACATTAACCAATTCACAAAATATTTGGTTAGGGAGTACCATTCCCCACAGAGGGTATACATGCAGTAAAGGCAACAGAGTTGGCATTTTTAAAATATCCACCGATGATAAATCATTTTTCAGACTAGATAGTTATTGTCATGCTCTACTGTTTTATCTTTTACATTTTCATGGTGCACAGGAAGATTCAATTCTGATGTGACAGACATCCCATAATGACCACACTAGATAAAAACTAAAATTCCCGTAATATTAAGTTAGTCTGTTTTTATCATTTAGCCCTATCTCTTAGTTTTATTTACCAGAAAAGATTACATCTGCAAAGTTATTTAAAACTATAAATCTGGCCGGGTGTGGTGGCTCACGCCTGTAATCCCAGCACTTTGGGAAGCCGAGGCGGGCGGATCATGAGGTCAGGAAATCGAGACCATCCTGGCCAACATGGTGAAACCCCGTCTCTACTAAAATACAAATAATTAGCCGGGCAAGGTGGCGGGCATCTGTAGTCCCAGCTACTTGGGAGGCTGAGGCAGGAGAGTCGCTTGAACCTGGGAGGTGGAGCTTGTAGTGAGCCGAGATCATGCCACTGCACTCCAGCCTGGCGACAGAGTGAGAATCCATTTCAACAGCAAAACAAAAAAAAACCTGAACAATGAATCTTTGAACAGCTTCTTTTACAAAGGTGACATCAGAAAAAGAAAAGACTGCATTAAGGGGGATGAAGGATGTATTACAAGGAGCAGCTGAAATGCAGGTTCCCCACCCATAGTACAGTGCTATTTTGGTGCTTCATATTTGTCTCAGCTCATACTTACAAGGGAAAAGAAACATGAGTTACTAATTTCAAACTTTAAAATGTCAGGAATGTAAAAACTAGAGGCTTCAATTTTTATTTGAAACCAAGGCAAAGACATTTCATTTAAAAGGAATATATTCAGATAGGTGCAAACTTGTCAAGATGGACTTTCAGTGCTCATTTCACAGATACAGAGGCACACAACCCACTATGCAAGCCATGTCACAAGAATGTTTTGTTTCTGTGAGTTCATGAAACGAATGGGTACTCATGTTTCTGAGAAATAAGAATGAAGCCATGTGTTCAGCAGTGTTTTTGCTACAGTAACAGTTTTTAAACTGCTCTGCGGAATCTCCAAGGTGCCTCAGAGGAGGCAGCATGCCCGGGGAGGAGGAAGAGGCATGCAGGTGGGACAGGGACCTCGCCAAAGTAGATCCAATATAATGGGCTTCCCACATACGGTTTTATTTGATGGAGGGGAAAGATTCTGCTATTAAAATCTTTCAGAAACTACACATTTGAAGTTTTAAAAATTACAGAAAACAGTAACACTGAATTCTAAAATAAAGCTTTCATGGAGAAACATAGTTCTGGATCGGAATAAAGAGGTGAAAAGAATATATGATGGTTTCTTCAGGCAATACTTTGCTTTTATAATTCCCAGTGTAGCTGATGTAACTTTCACCTACTAGTCTTTCTTATTATTTATTCTCAATTGGAAAGTAGAGTCAAATAGTGACAACTTGATGAGAATGAATTTCCTTGACAGATTTATAGAAAAGCTTAAAAATGTCTTTTCCAGCATTTCTTTATTGCTCTGAGAATTCTCTTCACTGTTCTCATGTGCTGAACGACCTGTTTCCTGGATCCCATGTTTTTTCCTTGTTTTTGGTGGAATGCATTTACTAGTAACTTCCTAAAAAGACATGCATGAAGATAAACATATTTTAGGTCTTGCATGTCTAAAATGAATTTATTCCATCTTCACATATGATTTCATTGTTCGGCTAGATATAGAACTCTAGGTTGGAAACAATTTCCCCTCAGAAATTTCAAGATAGCTCTCCTGTCTTATAGCTTCTGCTGTTGATAAATTTGTGGCAATCGAAATTTTTAGTCCTCTGAATGTGATGGTTTGAGGCCAGACACTTGGTAAAGGCTTTCCATCCAGAAGTTTAATGTTCAATTCTTGGAAAGAAGCTTTGATAGTTTTCTCTCTTCTAATTTCATTGTTCCTTCTGAGACCTCTATTAGTCAGATGTTACCATGTCTACAGTTCTCATCTCTTTGTCTTTTTGTTTGACTTTCTGGGAGACTTTTTCAACTTGATCATCCAATTCTTCTATTTGTTTTTTATTTCTACCTGAATGTTTCACATTTTCAATTAAGGAACAATTGAGCCTTCTGTTTTAGAGCTTCTGGTGCCTGTTTTGTGGTCGTATTATTCTTGTCTCTTTTTTTTTTCATCTGCTCCCTAATTATCTCTCTTCTCCCTGTGCTTGTTTTAAACTGTCTTTTATATTTTTAGCTTTCTTCAAATATTAGTGGTCCTTAGTTTTTAACTCATATTTAGGAAAGAGGCATTGAAATACCAATTGGAAACTGTGTGTGTCTATGAATATAAATATAAATTATATATTGATTGTCAAATATACTGGCTATTAAAAAGAAAATATACACTTTTCATGGGTGATTAGCTTATAAGCCATGATTAGTTTCAATATAGGGATATATTTAAACATAGCTTTACAGACATTATTCAGTTCAGACAGTGAGTCAACTGATTCTTCAAATACCTGTGTAAACTTATGTTAGGCCCCTTGGAGTTCCTCAAGATGTATCACTACTGTAGTAGCAAAAATAAAAGTTCAAAATAATATAGAACTTAATTATATACTATTTTATGTCATAAAATATAGAAAAGTTATTGTAATGAAATCTTTTGATACTAATTTGTTTTTATCTAAGAGTGTTTGACTTACATTTTTTTACATATTCAGGCAATAAATTTACCTGAGGCAAAGTAAATACAATTCTTGCTTTCAAACATAAAACCACTCCTTAAGGATTCTTTCAAAGTGAATAAAAATATGCCAAAAGGCTAATTTTGCTGTCACTGAAAGACTGTCCTGTCCAAGTGCCAAAAGTAGTGTGACTTATTTTTAATTTTGAAGAAAAAGGGAAAATATCTAATTTATGATGTGGAACTTCCACAATGGTAAAGTAGCAGGTTTACTATACCAAAAGTTCCTTTGCTCCTAAACAGGGAAACTTTGCTGCAAATATAAAAGCAAAACCCATTTTCCAGAATTTAATAGTAAATAGGGAGTGAGCTATTATTAAAGAACATCAGAAATAATCTTTGGAAATTGGAAACACAAACAAAATAAAAAGAGAAAACCCTATGAATCTAAATTCTTTCTACTTTTCTTTCTAGTCAGTCTAAGGCATGGTTAAATTCTGTTTTTCAGTTTCTAAAACCTAGTGGAGGGTTTCTTTAAGAACAGTGTAACCACTGCACTACAGCTCTGAACAACCATTTTATAAAGTTTAATAACATTCTAACAGAATGACTTCTTTCAGAGCTCAGAATTATGGTCATTTGGGGATGAAGAATGAGAACATGTCAACTGTGTGTTTCATACACTGAATAACAGATATGTGGTGATACTATCCTCAGCATTAGACTTCTCAGCCTTATTACCTAAACACTGGGGTCCGATCCTAACTTCAAAAAAAGAGCAAAATAATGAGGTATGCTTATTTCCTAAACAATTATTCTAGTGGAAACAGAAACCCTGAACTTTCTAAAGTTGGTTTACTGTTTTTTTTCTTTTCAATTAACAAGACATGTAAAAAAAGGAAGAAGCTATAGGCGAGAAACTAGCAATTAACTAAAGAATATGCCGAAATAGGGACATTATGCAGGCAGTTTATAAAAAACATTAGCTTTACACATTTGAAAGTGTAAAACATTAGCTTTACACATTTGAAAAGTAAAAAACAGTATACATCCTTAATAAGAAAAAAATAAAAATAGGATTACAGATGTTTATAAATATAAATCAGGTGAAATAAATGCTGCATGTAAACTATTAAATATAGCTTAAAGAACACACCATTAAAACTGAAAACAAGATATATAAATGAAACATTTATTATGAGTATTCATAAAATCTATGGCAACATAATGTGAAAAAATTAGGCAAATTGTAAATTTTTTAATACTACATATCAAATTAAATTTGCTGATTATAACAAAATTGATTTACTGAGCACCTGTTATGTGCTTACTAGGATAAGCACCTTATATAAATTATGTCATCTAATCTGGACAACTATGAAGTTAAGGACCTCTCTTAGCCTTATTTACATATGAATTAAAAGGTCACATACCTAGGAAATGGAAGACTTGGCATTTGGATTCACAGCTTTCTCATTCCATAACTCAGGGTGCTTAACCATAATTCAATTTCATATAGTTTAAAAAAAGTTCTTAAAAGAAGAAACAGTTTTTACATGTGTATCTTTTCATATATAGATCAATTAGGTTATTATTAGAAATCAGCCTTCCATCACTTCAAATAACCAAACAAAAATAACTGTCACTACCAGAATCTATGCTGCAGAGTTAATAGCATGCTTTGCACATCTCTTTTTTAAAATCATAAGCTCCTCTCAGGTTAACAGAACCTTCCCCCCGTCTCCATTTTATCACTCTTCTGAAGATCTAATGGTTTATATAAAATTTTGGAGAAACAGAATGAGGAAATAGACTGAGAATTTGGAAGAGTAGAAATAAGGTGGAATGTTAAAATGCTCAAATCGGCATTATCATTGGCTTGAGTAATTCCCCATAGATACAGATCTACTCTGGATATCAGCCTTGGGGACTAGATTATCTGGTAGGTCCTGACTAACTTGTTCACTGGATATACTTCTTCCCTATAAAAAGACTTCCATGTTTGGGTGTAAAATGGTATATTAAGTTTGTTGCTAACCAGCCTCTCATTCAATATCCACTTCCTTTCTGACTAATACTTCTTGTAAACTCACAGCAGTTTTAAATACCTGGCATAGAGTCAGCAATACAGGTATGGCAGCACAATGTGTTCTGGAGTATGATTAGCTTTGGTGTAAACATCCTATCTAAAATAGCCTTCAGGTAAGCTGAATGTACTTTTGTTGCCAATTTAAGCAGAAGGTGACGTTTGGAAATACAGAGAATCTCCATACACTGTAAGTAAATTGTATCTCCATACACTGAAGTTTTAAAAATTGTAAGTTAAAATGAACAACACTGTAATTCTGTAACCTTCACTTACGTTCCCAACAAAGAGTTTAAGGAAAAAGCTGGCTGCTGCATATTTCCATTCTATAACCCTTTTTATCCAAGTATCTCCAAAATCATAGATAGTGAACTTGACTAGCTGTTCTTAAGGAAGGTGAAAAGCAGAACAACCAAAGATGTCAGGGTAAAAAATCACTAGGCCTTCAACTCTCTGAGCATGTGAAATGTTCATTTCTACTCAGTGGAAAACTATTAAAGTTTGCTAAGGAGAATTTTATTAAAATCCAAGTTCTATGTACTGTCAGAGTCATTTAAGGTCCCCATTCTTCTGGTGCCATAATTAATATCTTTTGGCCACAGAAGAAAATATTTAGAGGCATTGACTAAGATCCCAAGATCCCAGCTTTCTGGACAGACTGTAAGAGAAGTGTAACCATACTACATATCTCTGGAGGTCCAATCCCTAAGGGATTCCTTATATAATTAATTTAATTTATGACAGGTATATAACCACACAGATTTTTAACACTTGAAAGGATTATAAAAAGACCATTTTCCTATCCCCTTATTAAAAGATGAAAGTGAGTTCTAGACATGATAAATGATTTGGCTAAACTTACATTGTTCTAGGTGGCCATGATGGGTCTTGGCTTTTCCCAAATTTCTTCACTTAGCATGTAGATCATAAAATACTGAGGAAGGGAAAAGGGGAGTGGTGTGGGACTAGCTGAAACGTTACAGTCCTAAATATCTACTTTTAGCATATGCTGATTTTTGCTCTGAAGGATCCTTTCATAATTCATTTACAGCAGAGAAGCCATATTTTAGCCACTAAACAGGTACAGAGATTATGCCTTTGTTCTTACAGTTTATATTCAAAGTTATATAATATAGCTCAGAGGATATAATCCACCTTAATCTTAATATTCTAGCAATTTATACCAAGTGCTGTACCTCATGGCAGGTTTAAGTTTGCACACAAGTTCTTTTATTAAATTTATTATCATTTTTTATTTCAATAGGTTTTTGGGGAACACATGGTATTTGGTTACATGGATAAGTTCTTTAGTGGTGATTTCTGAGATTTTGGTGCACCCATCACCCAAGCAGTGTACACTGTACCCAGTGTGTACTCTTTTATCCCTCACTCCTCTCACACCCTTTTCCCTCAGTCCCCAAAGTCCATTGTATCATTCTTATGCCTTTGCATCCTCATAGCTTCGCTCCCACTTTTGAGTGAGAACATAAGATGTTTGGGTTTCCATTTCTGAGTTACTTCACTTAGAATAATGGTTGCCAATTCCATCCAGATTGCTGCAAACACCATTATTTCGTTCCTTTTTATGGCTGAGTAGTATTCCATGGTGTATATATGCGCCACAATTTCTTTATCCATTGGGCTGGTTCCATATTTTTGCAATTGCGAATTGTGCTGCTATAAACATGCATGTGTAAGTATCTTTGTCATATAATGACTTATTTCCTCTGGGTAGATACCAGTAGTGGGATTACTGGATCAAATGGTAGTTCTACTTTTAGTTCTTTAAGGAATCGCCACACTGTTTTCCATAGTGGTTGTACTAGTTTACATTCCCACCAGCAGTGTAATGATATTTCCTTTTTACCACATCCACGCCCTCATCTATTATTTTTTGATTATGGCTATTCTTATAGGGGTAAGGTGGTACTGCATTGTGGTTTTGATTTTCATTTTCCTGATCATTAGTGATGATGACTATTTTTTCATATGTTTGTTGGCCATTTGTGTATCTTCTACAAAAGACATCTTTAATAGCCCAATTTATTTTTATGCAAGTGCTTATGAGGTAAATCTTAAAGTTACAGAAAGTAGTTTATATATTTGAGATGTAAAATCTCCATTTGTTTAACGAAAATAACTACATAAGGTGCTATGCTAGGCATTGTGAGGGAGACAAAGGTGGATCAGAGAAAAATAAGACACCTTGTACAGATGTAAAGCTTGTATCTACAAAAGGGTGCCCAGCCAAGGGGGGCAAATAGGGCTGAAATGTTGCTCATGCTCTGACGAGCTTTTTGCCCTAACAGAAAGTTGTCACCAAGTGGGGTAAAGGAGCACCTTTTTCTAATTCATGTAATGGTGCTTGGTAGGCTAGCTAGTGGTGGCTTCGGACACAAATGCCACAAATCTTTCAATAACACAAATCTGACCACAATGGTCATCACATTTTTCAATGGTTCTCCCTTGCTGAAAGGAGAAAAGCAAGTTCAGATGATATTCAAGTTCCTTCACATTTAAATCTGACCTACTTTTTCTGCTTCATCCCCTACTACTTCCACATGAAGACTCTTTCTGCCAATCATATTCAACCTTTAACTGATTTTAGACCACACCATGTTCTTTCATTCATCTCTGCCTTTCCATCCGCTCATCAAAACTCAGAAAAAAAATTCTTCTGGGTATCATCTATCTCATTTAATCCCAGGTAGTGTGAGTTACTCCTCCTCCTTTCTCCTACAGCATTCTGCACATCACTAGATCATGCCACAGAAATACATTATATAGAACTTTGTTATTTATACCTTTCATTCTAAACTGCAAATATTATTCACAATACCTAGGAAATAAAAGAAATTAATTGATAAAAACAAGGTTCCTAACTTTAGGTAGCTTATACTTTTTTGGAGAAGATGAAAACAAGGTAGGTAAAGACAATTACTGTAAGAGAAAAATGTATAAAAATGGTACAGATATTTCATATCTGCTGTTTAGTTTGCTAAGTCACTATTCACAGGAATTGACAAACTTTTATCAAATATTCAGAGATGTCAAAGGGAACTGTGAAAGTTTCCAAGAATGTTGTGTTGACTCAGAGGCATTAGGAGATCGTGAAGAGTCCTTCAAGTGGAATTGAGAGACCTGCTTTCTGGTCCCAGGTTTGTCACTTATTTGCTGTGGGATCTCAGACAAGCCAATTGCTTTTGCTTGACTTTAGTTCTTTTGCTATAGCACTGCTCTCACAGAGTTAGGGTACTCAGATAGATAATGTATATCAAAATATGATTAAAACTAGAAAGTGCCACTTCAGCAAATGTTAAAACTGACATTTTTGGTTGGTAAAATGACTTAGAATCAACAATAAATCTACCACCCATCTAATATTAATGCCCACCAAGTGTGTGTGAGACAACTGCTTTGCCAGACTTTAAGAAGTGCAAGAACTGATCTCTGCCCTAGAGAATCTGTTTGGGGAGATGAGGCAGCTGCTCATGTTAAAATAACTACAGAGGCCAGACACAGTGGCTCAGGCCTGTAATCCCAACAGTTTAGGAGGCTGAGGTAGGAGGACTGCTTAGACCAGATATGGTGCGACCCCCCCAGTGTCTACAAATTTTTTTTAAAAAATTAGCTGGGCACAGTGGCATGCACCTCTATTCTGAGCTACTCAGGAGGCTTGGGCAGAAGGACCACTTAAGCCCAGGAGTTCAAGGTTGCAGTAAGGTATGATCATGACACTGCACTCCAGCCTGGGCGTTAGAATGAGACCCTGTCTCATGCAATGACTCCGATATTTTAGTTTGGGGAATTCTATCACAAGAGACTTCACGTAGGAAGAGTACAGACATTTTAAGTGGCTATAATTGCTCCTTCTGTTTTCACTGTGTGGGAGAAAAAGAGAAGATGTCAGAAGAAATCTGTCTCTAAAAAAATAAAACTACTACAGGAAAAAATATAGTAGCAGCTAAACAAGTGAAACAAAAATAAGTGTAAAAGAGTACAAAAGAATAGGCTATTTCTTGGTGGGGTGGTCATTATGGTTTAATGACAAAGTAGTTATAGTTATTTCAGTAGGTCGTGTAAGGAAAGAATACAGTTGGCCCTTGGTATCCAAGGGCAACTGGTTCCAGGAGCCCCTTAGATACCAAAATCCGAGGATGCTGAAGTCCCTTATATAAAATGGCATAGTATTTGCATATAACCTGTGCACATCCTCTTGTATAAGTCATCTCTAGATTACTTATGACACCTGATATAATGTAAATGCTATATAGTTGTTATGCTATATTTTCAAATTTGTACTTTTTGTTGTTGTATTGTTATTTTTTATTGTTTCTTTTTTCTGAATATTTTCTATTCCCAGTTGGTTGAATTTGCAGATGGAACCTGCAGATACAGGGCACTGAGTATTTTGAAATTCTGGGGCATAGATACAGAATTTTAGTGTATCTAAAAAATATACACAAGAAAGAATACAGAGATAGCAAAGAAGATCTCAAGTAAAAATAGTAGACCACTTGGTGATAGCAGCATGTTTTCATAGGGCAGTTTCTGATTAGGCAGGAAAAATAGGTTGCAGACAGTCCCCAACCCTTTTGGCACCAGGGACTGGTTTTGTGGAAGACAATTTTTCCACAAATGGGGTGGGGTATGGTTTTGGAATGAAACTGTTCTCAGGCATTAGATTCTCATAGGGAGCACACAACCTAGATCGCTCATATGCATAGTTCACAATAGGGTTCGTGCTCCTATGAGAGTCTAATGCCACTGTTGATCTAACAGGAGGCAGAGCTCAGGCTGTAATGCTCACTTGCCTGCCACTCACTCATGCTGTGCGGTACTAGTACTGGTCCGCGGCCAGGAAATTGGGGACCCCTGGTCTATAGGAGGGTGCTAAGTACTGTGGTGCTCTGCTTCACTTTGGAGACAAGTACACTGCTGCTAGCTGCTTTCTAACAATAATAAGTAGAGAGCTGAAGACCAGGTCAAATGGTCCTTCCTTAGAATCCTTATTCCTATCTCAGATGTGTTGTTTGACTGGTCAGATGAACAATCTATGCCTGATTCTAATGCAATGACTCTGATATTTTAGTTTGGGGAATACTATCACAAGAGACTTCGCGTAGGAAGAGTACAGACATTTTAAGTGGCTATAATTGCTCCCTCTGTTTTCACTGTGTGGGAGAAAAAGAGAAGATGTCAGAAGAAATGTTAATCAGTGAGATAGAAAAGTAATTTAAGGCTCTCCTTTTATTAGCTATAATAGCTCAAGCATAGTGAATAGGACCCTTCTTGAATTAATGAGGCAAACTAGAAGGTGATTTTTTTAATGTCAAGCTGGCGTGAAGATCTTGTGCTATTATTAGACCCAGGAAGGCATAGACTACAAAACAGAATTCAGGGCCTGACGGATCATTAAAAAATAAAATAAATAGACTAAGTTTACATGAAGTTAAAGCTTTTTGAAAACTCAGTGGGAAATGTATTTAACTCCAATGAATTGCTTTAGAAAGATTTTCTAGAGCTAGATTCATAAGATTATAATTAAAAAATGACTATAGTAAGCAAATTTTACATTTTAAAGAAAAGGAGGTGTTTTTTTGCTCCTGACTGCCACATCATGAGTTGCATGCCTGCTCCCAGAAAGGGCCTGTCCCAATCGGCTCTTCCCTGTCACCGCAGTGTCCCCACTTGGCTGAAGCTGGCCTCTGAAGATGGAAGGGAGGAGATTTACAAACTGGCCAAGAAGGGCCTGACTCCCTCACAAATTGGCAATCCCAGGGGATTCACTGAAAGGAGGATAATAAAGGAGGATAATATCCAAATGCAAATAAAAATTCAACCCCACTTTTACAGATATCCGTCTTTGGCCTATGTCAGCAAATTCCGATACACAGAATAAATTATGCATCTTACTCATCACCTGTGTTCCCAAGCATAGGGCACATGGGGTAATGAGCCCAGTTATTGCCTTTTCTGTAAACATATTTATGACAGTTGATTTCCTGTTAGAGATAAAACTCTTCCAAAAGTAACTGGGATAATTTGATAAAAGAAACATGAATAAATAAGGTGGAATTGCTACAAATAACTTAAAAAACAAAAATCAAAGCAAAAGAAAACAATAGTGATAACCAAAAAGACTGACTTTCTCCTGAGAGAAACTCCCAGCTGCTTTTAAATGGCACATGTTTTTTCATTAACTGAGAGCTACAGCCAAGAAGCCAGGACAATGAGGGCCACAGCCACAGGGACAACGAGTGGCAGGTGGCAGAGATGGCTGAAAGATGCAACCTGCTTCAGTCTCCCCTCAGAGGCTGCTCCCTAACGGCTGTATTCCCCTTCTAGCTGGTGACAGACTTCCTCTTGAGAGTTTCCTGAGGCTTACAAAAGTGCTTCAATTCTCTGTATAGCCTCTCCACAGAGGAAAAATGAAGTAACTTTGAGCAGAAGGAGCTATTTCAAACACTGAGCTCATCTAAGCTTTTATGGAACAGTGCTGATTGGGCAAAATAAATAACCAAGTGAAAAGAAAATAATTTTTTAAAGTAACCTCTTCTCATCCCTGTCATTAAAAGTACCAGTAGTGGGCATGGAGGCTCACACTTGTAATCTCAGGACTTTGGGAGGCCGAGGAGGGCGGATCACCTGAGATCAGGAGTTCAAGACCAGCCTGGCCAATGTGGTGAAACTCCGTCTGTACTAAAAATGCAAAAATTAGCTGGGCGTGGTGGTAGGTGCCTGTAATCCCAGCCACTTGGGAGGCTGAGGCAGGAGAATTGATTGAACCCAGGAGGCGGAGGCTGCAGTAAGCCAAGATCGCGTCACTGCATCCTTGTCTCGGAGACAAGGGCGAAACTCTGTCTCAAAAAAAAGTACCAGTATCATCTTCATCTTAATCATCCTCTAAAACTTTTTCACTAAAAATAAAAAATGCTCACTACACTTCAACATTTTGTTTCTAAAAAACAATTAGAGTGCTAGGAATTTCCTTGTCTCTGGCTTTCCTGCCCAAATTCTTGTTCACATAGCTAATAGTATACAGTTAAATAAAATTAATTTTATATAATCTTGAATATAATATACTATTCTCTTGTGAGGACAATTAATTGATAGTAGTTTCATTTTTATACCCAAAGTGGCCAAAGAGACACTCCAACTCTGAGAAAATGGCTGTCTACAGTAGGGAGTTAGAGGGCTCCTCTTGTAATAAATGAGAACTGAAATCTATTTTTCCTAAATCTAATTTAAAAATCTTTTTTCCCCACAGTTTATCAAGTGCTTGTTAAACATGTGCCATGTAGAAGGTTCTGTATGAAGACAGAGAAACAGAAGAGAGATGAAACCTTTTATCGTAAGCATTATTTAACCTGTCCTAAATCTCCTGTTTATTAACTTTAAGACTTTTAAAGAAATAATAATAATTTTCCTAAAACAACTGTGTGAACTGCCTAACTATTCAGACCAAACCAAACCAAACCAAACCAAACCAAACAAAACAAAACCAAAACCTTCAACAGGGAACAAACCTGCCTCATCTAAATTAGAAACCACAGAACTACTAAGACGTAGCTGTTAGCAAAATTTCTATGAGTTGTAATAGTATACTAATTATAAATAGGACCACAATGGGATTCCCTCCCCAACCCAAGCATTATGGAACACAAAAATATAATTTCAGGAAAGAGAATTTTCTGCTACTTTTCCTGTGACGATTTTCAGAAGATCTCATATAAAAATTAATCACAAATGTGCTTACATGTTAGATCAAATAAGAAGTGTACTATATAAGGATTAGCAAGCCAGTACAATAATTGCTGGCATCAAATAAGGGTTTTTTTCCTTTTAGCCAGACAGAATCTCACTGGGTTTTATTTTTGTTTTGCACTTCGATGTTACTACCATGAATTACTTAAAAGTAAGAAAG
This sequence comes from Chlorocebus sabaeus, assembly GCF_047675955.1. Classification (NCBI taxonomy): domain Eukaryota; kingdom Metazoa; phylum Chordata; class Mammalia; order Primates; family Cercopithecidae; genus Chlorocebus; species Chlorocebus sabaeus. Next base: position 74,252,589 of record NC_132910.1, on the reverse strand, counting down.
GCACATTTATATCTTGCTAACTGCTCTTCCAGTTCACTCAAGTGAGAGATTTATGGTTTCTTCATCTTCCTCTTGCTGTTTCCTGCAAATTGCCATATCCTCATACATGATGCCAGCCCTTGTCTCAAATCAAAAACTGAATTCTAGAAATGTTGGAACAGTCAGTTAACCATAACTCTATGTTCATTTTTACTTTGTGGATGGTCATAAAGATCATTGTTTCAGAGGAGTTAAAGGTGAGAGCACTTCAACTGCTTCTCAAGCTACTTTCCACATGGCTTTTTATTCCCGTGGACTTGAAAAATATAAAGGAGGAAAATCAAATACAAATGCTCCTCAACTTATGACGGGGCTATGTTCTGGTAAACCCATCATTAGTGGAACATGTCTAAGTTGAAAATGCATATATGTGTTTTTTTGACTTACGATATTTTTGACTTATTATTTTCAACTTAAGATGAATTTATCCAGATATAGCTGTATTGTAAGTTGAGGAGTGTAACGAGTGTGTACCACTTTTGCACCATTGTAAGGCCCCAAAATCTTAAGTCAAACTGTCGTAAGTTGGGGACTGTCTATCTATATCTACGGCTCTTGGGGCAAAACAATGAATAAATCTGGGATTTATTTTGGCTGTTGTTATTAGCTATGACTGCATGATACACTAAGTCCAGTTTCAAATAGACTCTCTGAGTACCACTAATGATCTGTCATATGGTAATCTCTTCGGTGTTTACATAAGACGAATGAAAACAATAGCAAGCAAAATAGAATGTGGAGTCCTAGCCTACTGAGTAATTCAGAATAAAAATAATCTGCAACCTCAAACTTAAAAAAATATTAGTTTCCCATTACAAGTCCACATCATTGGTGTGACAGATGCTATTTCTGTGTCGAGGTACATAGTTGGTCCTTTCCTTAAGAAATGCAGGTAGAAAGTTGCACAATTACTTCATGCAATTTTATTTGGTAAATAAAAATAGCTTAAGTAAAGAGTTGGCAAGGAGAGAAAAAATGTTTATCTGTCATACATAAAAGTCATTTTCGTATTTTCACAGAGGTCTTCCTGTTCTTGTCAAGAGTTTATCTTCAGAGGTAAGGGCAGAGGGTCCCTTTTACTGTGAGAGAATCTTTAATACAAAATTAGACTGAGATAACTTGCCAAAATGATAAAAAGATGATAATGATACAATCTCTTTGCTTTGCCCTTTATACTCATGATATTCTAATTTCATTTCTATGCTCTCCACAAGGAAACAGCAGGGAAGGTAGTAGTATCATTTTCATTTGATGGGTAAAGAAAGCAAAGTTAGAGAAGTGTGTGATTGGTTAGAAACTGCTGTATTAAGAAACCCAGTGGAAGAATCTACTTCTAGTCTAGTGTTCTTCTCACTATATTATGCAATTCCTCTGAACACTACATTTTGAGAAATAATAGGAGCAAGTAAAAAACAATTGTGATATAATAGAAGCCACGCAAAGTGCAATTTAACTTAGTGACTATGTCATGTAATGCACTTCCTGTTTCAAGATTTCTTAGTATATGGTCATTTAAAACACCTCACAGCAAGCAATTTATTTTGCTTAATGACCTCAAGCCACTGCTTTCCTCCCACCAACGTATTTTGAAGGGAACTATCTTACCTCTGCTCCTGAGTATGCATCAGTTTGAAGGATGAGTTCATCCAGGTCAACTTCATTACTGACAGGCATGGAGTGAAACTGCAGCTTAAATATTTCCCTTCTTGTTGCTGCATCCGGTAAAGGTACATAGATGATTCTATCAATTCTTCCAGGTCGCATCAAAGCCTATAAAGAAAATGAGGCAACATGAATTAACTGGGCTCAGAACTGACATTCCACCTCAAAGACACCTAGGGAAGGATGTCTGGAATTTCACGAACAATTCACTATTATCCATAATTGGTAAATAAAACAAGTACCAGAGATTCCATAATCTATGTCACAGATACAAACAATGTCAGGAGTACTTTTGAAAATAGAAGGCTAGGCGCGGTGGCTCACGCCTGTAATCCCAGCACTTTGGGAGGCTGAGGTGGGTGGATCAGGAGGTCAGCAGTTCAAGACCAGCTTGGCCAACATGATGAAACCCTGTCTCTACTAAAAATACAAAAAAAAAAAAAAAAAAAAAAAAAAAATTAGCCAGGCATGGTGATGGGCGCCTGTAATCCCAGCTACTCGGGAGGCTAAAGCAGAGAACTGCTTGAACCCGGGAGGTAGAGATTGCAGTGAACCAAGATTGCCCCACTGCACTCCAGCCTTGGTGACAGAGCAAGACTCTGTCTCAAAAAAAAAAAAAAAAAAAAAAAAAGAGAAGCAGTATTTATGGGAGGGTTTCCCTTCTCAGCAATTATCAGGTGAATAAAAGATGACTATTCTCTTTTCAAAAATGTGCAAATAATTTGCACTCATTATATCAAGAGGAATTTTTTTTGTAACTTCCTTAAATAACTATTAAAATATGGTTTAAGGACAGGCCTGGTGGCTCATGCCTGTAATCCCAGCATTTTGTGTTTCTTTTGTTTTTTTTTCTTTTTGAGACAGAATCTCATCTGCCACCCAGGCTGGAGTGCAGTCTCGGCTCACTGCAAGATTCTCCTGCCTCAGCCTCCCTAGAAGCTGGGACTACAGGCACATGCCACCACGCCTGGATAATTTTTATATTTTTAGTAGAGATGGGGTTTCACCATGATGACCAGGCACGTCTCGAACTCCTGACCCTCAGGAGTTCAATCCACCTGCCTCGGCCTCCCAGAGTGCTGGGATTACAGGCGTGAGCCACCATGCCCAGCCAATCCCAGCACTTTGGAAGGGCAAGGAGGGCGGATTGCTTGAGTCCAGGAGTTCGAGACCAGCCTGGGCAACATGACAAAACACTATCTCTACAAAAGAATACAAAAATTAGCTGGGCACAGTGGTGCATGCCTGTAGTCCCAGCCACTCAGGAGGCTACCCAGCTACTCAGGAGGCTAAGGTGAGAGGATCACTGGAGCCCAGGAGGCGGAGGTTGCAGTGAGCCGAGATAGCACTACTGCACTCCAGTCTGAGTGACAGAGTGAGATTCCATTAAAAAAAAATCTGTATCTATATCTGTATCTCTCTATCTATAGCTGGGCTAAGCTGTTAGCTGTTTCAGAGATACCTCAAAATAGCACAGTTTTAATAAAAGAATACTTCTAGAGCTGAATGCAGTCAAATGAGCCTTCCTAATATTTTACTAGAGGCTAATGCCTACATTATTTTACAACTAGTTAATTCACTTATTCAGAAAAATTTGGTGAGCATGTATTACATAGCAGACATTGCTCTTGGTAATAGAAGAAAGCATGAATAAGATATGTACAATTGACTATTGTGATGGTTATACATATCTGTGAATATACTAAAAATCAATAAATTAAATATTTCAAATAGTGAATTTTACGATACGTGAATTATCTCAAAGTGGTTGAAAAGAGGTATGTGTCTAAAATCTCTCTCTCTGTGTATCTACAGAGGGAATGTGGCAAGTTTTAGCAACTTTTAAAAAGAACCAAGTAGAAAAACTTACACTACTTCAAAATTTATAATGCTAAAGAAACAAGACAGCATGAGAGTATCTAGAGGATAAAGATACAGATAAATAAAATAGAAAAAGGAAGTCCATATTGATTTTAAGGCACTCAACAAGGAAATTATCTTAGGAAATGGTACTGTGAATACTAGAAGTCCATATGAAAAAAATGAACATTGACCCTTACCTCACAGCATACTGAAAAATAAACTTGAAATATATGAGTTAAAACTATAAAACTTCTAGAAGTATAAAAGAAAAAAATGGATAAACTGGTCTTTACAAAAATCAAAACAAAATTTCTCTTCAAAATGTACCTTTAGAAAACGAAAAGACAAGTCACAGACTGGGATAAAATATTCACAATATGCATATTTGACAAAGGGCTTGTATCCAAACTATATAAAGAATCCTCACAATTCAATAATAGGAAAATAAACAACCCAAAGTAACTGAACTAAAAATTTGAACATACTTGCTAACCATACAGCTTCCTTTGTGAGGTAAGTTTGTGAAAAGATACTTAACATCATTAGCTATCAGATCAATGCAAATTTAAACCACAGTGAGATACCATTACATCATCATAAGAATGATGAAAATTAAAGACACTAACAATACCAAAGACCGATCAAGGACATGGAGCAGCTAGAACTTACATACACTGTTAATGGGAATATAAAATAGTACAACCACTTTGGAAAGCTATTTGTCAGCTTCTTAAGAAGTTAAACCTAACAACCTAATTATTTCACTCCTAGGTAGTTACCTAAGAAGAAAAAACCCATATCTACACAAAGACTCATATATAGAAGTTCACAGATTTTCCTCTACCTCCTGCGCTCAAGTGATCCTCTCTTCTCAGCCTCCCAGGTAGCTGGAATCACAGGTGTGCACCACCATGCCCAGCCTTTTTTTTTTTTTTTTTTTTTTGAGGTGGCATTTCACTCTTGTTGCTCAGGCTGGAGTGTAATGGTGCAATCTCTGCTCACTGCAACCTCCGCCTCCTGGGTTCAAGCGATTCTCCCACCTCAGCCTCCCAAGTAGCTGGGATTAGAGGTGCCCACCACCATGCCTGGCTAATTTTTTGTATTTTTATTAGAGATGGGATTTTGCCATATTGGCCAGGCTGGTCTCGAACTCTTGACCTCAGGTGATCCGCCTGCCACGGCCTCCCAAAGTGCTGGGATTACAGGCTTGAGCCACTGCACCTGGCCCCAGCTATTTCTTTTGTATTTTCAGTAAAGATGGGGTCTTGCCATGTTGCTCAGGTTGGTCTCAAATGCTTACGTCCAAGTGATCCACCCACCTTGGCCTCCTAAAGTGCTGAGATTACAAGTGTGAGCCACTGTGCCTGGCCCACAGTAGCTTTATTCACAATAGCTAAAATTGTAAACAACCCAAATGAGTGAATAGTCAAAACATATAATGGAATACTACTCAACAATAGAAAGGAAATAATGAACACTCAGCAATGTGCATGAGTCTCATCATGCTGAGTCAAATAGAACAGACATAAAAGAGTACATACTGCATTTATATAAAATATTTACAAAGTCTAATCTAATCTATAGTAGCAAAAAGCAGACTAGTGGTTGACTGCAACCTGAGGAAGAGGGAAAGATGGACTGCAAAGGGACAAAAGCAATCTTTTGAAGGTGATGGGGATGTTCTACACCTTATTGCAGACATGGTTTCACAGGTTTACACATGTCTAAAATAATTGACTTGTACATATAAGTTGACACAATTATTGTATATAAGCTGAAACTAAATAAAAAGGATTAATAAAGAGTAGTAATTTGCATTTGTTAGACTCCCAGTATTTATAAATCAGTAAATTTAAAGGGGAATAAAGATATTTTCAAATTTCTCAGTCTGGAAAGATTATCTTCTTTGACTAAGGAGTTTGGAAAAAAATCACATAAGAAGTCATGTAAGAGAAAGACTACTTATTTAACGAGCTGTGACAGATCAATTTCTATGATTTAGCTACCAATTTGGTGACATATATTACAACCATTTCACAATCTCATAGTTAATTTGTTTTGTTTTTGTTTGTTTGTTGTTTTGTTTTAATGTACTTCACCATGTTCATACTTAGAGTTCCAAATAGACTGTTAAAATCCATGGGGTCAAGACCATTATATCTCATACCAGTGCTTTATAAAATACTTGAGTGAACGTTAACAAATGTAGGGTTTTCTTGTTAAATAAATTCAGAGAACACTGTGTAGAAACAAAATAAAAGGTTTGTATAGGTTTCTATATGAAGGAATTTTTGTAACTTACATTAATGGGTAATAAAAATATCCAGGAGAAACCTATGGTAGTATGTAAAAATTCTATTTTAAATTCCCAAACTCTAATCATGGAACATCTCAAAGACTAATATTCCTTTTCCACTTTGGAAAATGCTGTTGTATACTTTTTATATATGTTATGATACCTAGAAGAGGGTGATTGTCTACCAAATCTCTATCAATCAATTCTTAACTTATACACAAATTAGCTGGCCAAAATTCAATTAGGAAAAATCATAAAATAAATATATTTCCCTTGCTTAAAAATGAGTGTTTTAATTCTTTGCAGACAATTCTATACACCTAACATTAATTCATTAAATATAAATGATGCATGATTAGCTTTCTTAAAATGTATTTTATCAAAGAATTCAAAACTCTGTTTCAATCATGGAAATCACTTCTTTGTATCTAAAACAAATATAGGACTCAGGAAATAAAGATGATTTCAGTAAACACATATTTACAAAATTGAAAATGTTATCTAAGACAAATAACATTAATATTTATATAGTGCTTAAGCATCTATGAAGCATCTTCCACATACTGTAGCTCATTTAATATTCCCCCAAATTTTGGGAATTAGATATTATTATATCCTTATTAAGACAAAGAAAATGAGGCTCAAGGTCATATAATAACTTACAGAAACTGGGCCGAAATCTGGGGTTTCTAAATGTTGAATCAGTCCTTTTTAATTTTACTATTTTGACACTACAGGATAGTCATTATTGATGAACAAACAAAATTCTCTTTCTGAAATATAACTAACAAAGTTAAACAATTCTCTTATCAAAAAAATTATTAAGCATCTACTATGTGCCAGACTGATTTACTTGCTTGGGATAAAGCCGTGGAGAACTTGGTTCGTTTTTTAAAGTTGAAGTTGTCCTTTTCACCCTACTGGAGTAACAATTCTAGGCTATTTTAAAATTTCCTTTCTAATAGTTGAAAGAACACAGCAAAGGATATAGAGCATACATGTCAGCTAAGTCACTGGAACACTCAGCATACATCTGTGTGTGCTTATTTATTTATTTTTTTTTAGCGGTAGCTATCCTCAGGCAGTGCAGGTTGAGTATACTTCAATGATTATAACATTGTCTGGGCCAACAGCCAGCTAGGCTTTTTCTGGCCTGATCTTGTCAGTGAAAGTTATGCTTAAAAAATAGTAGGAAAGAGCCTTCCTTCCTGTAGAACTCTGAATGAGTTAACACCCTTCCTAGAATTTCTTTAAAAATACTGTTTTGGGATATTAGGGTGGAAGAATGTATTCTGAATGATAGCATGTTCTATTATTATTAAAATCACCATATGACAATTCAATGAAAAAACAAGTCAAGGCTTTCTAATACTCTGAACCCTTCTGGCTGCAAGGCAATGTTGGATATTGTGGTCTCTCCATTAAAACTTTATTAAAAAAACAAATCATAGAACAAACTCCCTTTCTGAGAACTTATTCAAGACCTTGGGCAAGTCTCTACATCTGTAACAGCCTCAGTTTCCTCATGTGTGAAAATGAAGGCGGCTCTTTAATTACAGGTGCCTATGTACATTTGACAAAAATTCCCCTCAAACTATACAGAGGCAAAAATACCCCCAATTTTGCAAATAATTCGAGGGAGTTCACCTGAAATCTGCTTGTGTGCTAAAAATTATCATATTGGATGACCTTTTAAATGGGCCTTCCAACCCCCAGTTCTAGGATCCCCTGCCATTCTTATACAACAAAATATCCACAGCTTACGCTGCATAGTCATTACTGTAAACATGATAGTTTATTATGAAACCAATATCCTTCTTTTCTTCTGACCTTTATATCAAGGACTCAAAACATCTGGTATTTCACATGAAGGAGTCTTAACTATCAAACCTTACACTGCAATTATAAGGCTGCCTTTTCTTTTTTATAAATTCTGAAATTCAACACTTAATAGTTGTTTCATGTTCTATCAAATGCTCAAATCTAATTTCATTAACATAGATATACTTGTTGAGACAAAAGTATTAAAATAGACACCTTGAAAAATCAGGTCCTATTGGCTCCCATTCATTTAAAATAATCAACAAGGGTGTGTATGTGTATATAGGGAGTGCCTTCCTCTAGGAAAGGAAAGCAGCACTGAGCCTTTATACTTTAATAAAAACATATCAATGAATCATGATTCATGGAGAGAATAGTTCCAGAAACCAGAGAGAGAGGTGGATCTTTGGTAACAGCACTGAATTATCTCAAAGAAACCTTGGATTTATTCTAGGAATCTCTTTCTTCCTTTAAATCCGACTAATGCATAGACCTGGCTAACACTACTTAAATCTCTCTTAAAATTGTCACTTCTACTCATTTTTCTTTATTGTGTATTTGTGTGTTTGTTTACTGTCTGTCTTTCCCAACAGACTGTAGACTGTATATAATGGCAGGAATCATTCATTTTATTAAACACTGTAAGCTCAGCTATGGCACATATAAGGCAACCACTAAATGTTTACTCAATGAAATCAAGCCAACATAATCATTTGTCTAGAATATCATAACTGCTGTGCTAGTTGTTTTTTCTGCCAGCAGTCTTATTCTTTCCCTCTTTTTCCTTGCTTTATCTACATCATGGCTAACGTGATCATTCTAACTGCAAATACTTTAACTTCCTATTTTCTAATCATTTAATTGTACATCAAAGAAAAAAGTCCAAGTTCAAGTACAGCATTTCTCACCCTGTGAGAAAAGAAAAGGAGCTGTAGATAAGATAGAAGTTACACTAAAATTATAGAAACTTGAAATGCTATAGTTGAACTTGGACTTACTCAGGAGCACCTAAACACCAGTTAGTAAAACTCACCACGCTGCTTTCTGCCTCCGTATTTTCATATATACTTCTCCCTCTGCTCAGAATGACATTTTATTTTCTTGTCTATCGGGGAAGCTCCACTTCTTGTTCAAGTCTCAGCTTAAAAGTCTTCTCTTTTATTGAAACTTCTATGACTCTTCCAAGTACATAAATGAATTTTAAACTTGTAATTTGGCAAACAAGGTTAAAAGTGAGGGCAAAAGCATCAGCTTAACTGGAGGAAAATTCTAGCTCAATCACTTATTAGCTGTGTGCTTGGACAAATCAGCAGGTGTTTTTATATCTGTATTGATATAATGTGCTTAGCTCAGTGTTTGGCACATGGCATGTATGCTTCAGTAAGTATTAAATGCTATTATAGTGATTACTGTTTCTTATATAATTATCTTCAGTACTTAATTATGAGCTCCTTGAATATAGGCAATGTTAGTAATCTCTGAATTCTTAATACATGGCAGATGTTAATGTTCGTTGAATAAATGGAACAATGAGCTAGGAGTTTAGAATAATAGATTGAAAAGTCAAGTCAAAATACAGATTCTTGATTTTCATTTCTAAATCTCAATATTTAAAAAGAATTGATATTGAGCCATTCTCTACTTGCCCCCCTTCTCTCCCTGTTTCTTACCATAGCCTCTGAAATGCTCAATTCATAACCCTTTCCTAATAGATAGAAGAAACATGCTTGCTGTCTGCAATAGAAACCTGATAGAGGGATCAGCTCTTACAGAGGCCCAGAACATTCCTGTATCTATTAAATCTTTCCATGTGTGGGTTCACAGTACTTAGCCTAGAGATGTACAAAGCTAACTTTTGAAAATGTTGCTGTATCTTTGACTTTAGCTGCTGTCTTTTAAAGCTTGAAATTCTCAATGTTCCAGGAACACAATTTCATAATAACTCTTATGCAATTTAGTAATTTTTAAAAGTGTAATTACACTGGGAGAAGAATGACTTTAGAGACTAATAAAATAAGCAGTAGTATGTAAAATCCATGACAGCCTATGCAAGGAGCACTCTGCATTATATTATTTGGCAATTAAGCTTTTGGGACATTGAAAAATAATGTAAATTACTTCAGTCTGGGTAAGTATCTGCTGAACAGGCATCAGAAAACAAAAACAGATTTTATATCAAATTTGAATTAAAAAGTCTTAACTACCCGCAAGATATCTTAAAAGTAACTAAAAAGACACCTACCAGACAATTTTGTGTGTGTGTGCGAAGCACTGTGAGGAAAACACAGAAGCAAAGCATATGACTTGATCCTTACCTTAAAGAACTTTAAAAAGTATAGAAAGATCAACACGCAAACAACTAACTGCAGCAAGCTTTGATCAACAGGCTAAGACACTAGTAGAAAATGATAAAATACATAATAATTACCAAATTAAGAATTTAAGGATGAGGTGAGTCAAATTATACTTGATTCATGCTGATACTAAAAGTCAATCATTTAATGAGATAAAACCAGAAACATTTACATAACCCATACATAAAACTTTTTTGGAAAAGCAGAAATAGTTATGAGAGGAATGTGTTAGAGATCAAAATTGATCAGGCTAGCCACAGTGGCACACACACAATTGTAATCCCAGCACTTTGGGTGGCCAAGATGGGCAGATTGCTTGAGCTCAGGCATTTGAGACTAGCTTAGGCAACATGGCGAAACCCCATCTCTACAAAAAAACCCACAAAAATTAGCCGGGTGTGGTGGCACACACCTGTAATCCCAGCTGAGGTGGGAGGATCACTTGAGTCCAGGAGGTTGAGGCCCAGGGAGCCATCCACCACTGCACTCCAGCCTGAATGACAGGGTAAGACCCTGTCTCAAAAGAAACAAAAGATCAATTACACTTAAAATAAGCAATAGGCTCTGTTAAAGGAACCAATTTTCACATTTTTTTCTCTTAGAACTTTTAGCTTAGTAAATCTTTTCACAAGAAATATTTTGAGATCTTTCAACTTTAGAGTATAGCTAAGTGGATGGTAATGATATATATATTTATATTAGTAATAGTACACACACACACACGCATACAAGTAAGCATACATACCCTTTACATAAATAACCCATTTGAGATGTGTATTTATGAAATCATGGGCAATATAATTTATGGGGGAAAGAAACTGTTTCCAAAAAGCCAAGGAAGGGAGATTTTTATTTGTATATTTAAAAACAAAATCATTACTGGTGTAGCAGGTGTAACCTTAAAATTAAGTTTTTACAAATGGGTCAGAAAATGGAAAGAGAATTTCTAAGGGTCAAAATTGATTGATTTAAGATAAGACTTTAATTGGAAACAAAGAGCTTCACATATCCTTAAAAAAAATTCCAGAAACATTTCCCTAATCCAAATGAGCCAGGCTTTAAATGACAAGGAGGGGAAATTTACCAGATTGACAATTCGAGAAAAGACAGAATGATTATTATAAGCAAAGAAGAAAAGCAATGCACAAACCATTCCTGGGAGGGGGAAAAGGTTTACTGTGGTCACATGCAGGGCAGACTTTCCCAGTGGTTACATTGGGAATGGATTAGAGGATATGCTTAAGATATTGTTTCCTTCAGATCTCAGAAGGGCCAGAAAGCTCAGAGAAGCCAGAGACTTTAGGCAGTCAGACAGTGGTATCATCTAGTTATTATTCCATGTGTGACATGTCATGAAAAATTTGGGAAGCACTGGTGGAGGATGCTTAGAAACATGGGGACATGAAGGTAGATTAAGAAAAAAAATCCACAGGTATAATTACATTACATATGGTATGTAATGCCAAGGAGTTTGGTCCTCATCTCATAGTCCATAGCAAATTGCACGTTTTTAATGAGGAGAGAGAGACAGGCTTGATTTTCTGTTTAAGAAAGTAAACAATTCTGGCAGCAGTGTGGAGGAAGCACAGGAATGAAGTGCAACTTCCAGTTAGGAAACTAACACAATTTCGAGGCCCTAAATTAGAACATGAATAACAGCACAGGCAGTGAACCTGAAGAGGACAATTTTAGAGATGTCTTTGAAGTATAACTGCTCAGTGTTTTCAACTTATTATTAGACACTTTCCCCTTTTGACAATGCCACTCCATTGTGCAAAGGGAGATGAAGATTAAAAAGAATTTATTTTAAATAGATTTGTAATTATTCTGCAAAGAGAACACTATCTGCTAAATTAAAACCTGGATTTTAACAATGTTCCATGACTTGACTTTTCAACTGCTGGAGATGCTTTTTAAATAATACTTTAATTTGTATTATAACTTTAAATTATATTCAATACAAGTTTAAAGTTGATTTAACATAACCACTTCCCCATAAAGCTGAAAAAGTTGTGGGAGTCTTTAGTGCTTAGTCTGAGGCTTCACAGGGCAGTTCAATCCCACAGACGTTTGCTGAGTATCTACTATGTGTCAGGCATAGGATTAGGTACTAGGGTTATAATGTTCTTTGTTCTTTATAAAATAATTCATTTGAAACAGATTTCTGTATGTCAACATGTGAGCATATGTTTGTATTAAAATAAATAAATCAATCAGTCTGTAGGCTCTCTAATGTTGGGCTTGCTCAGTTCTGTAAAAACATGCAGCACTGTGCAAGAAAAGACTTGATGCATTTGACAGCAGGTGTTTAGGAAAAATGCACCACAGTAAGTAGCAGCAATTGACGATGAGCACAAAATGAAGAGAACAGAAGAAAAAAAACTTAGCATGCACACACATACTCATACTTAAGTTATTTTATTAGCATATTTTCTTCGTCCATTTCTATTAAAGAGTCATTTTACAAAGTCAAAACAGTATGTATCCAGCACTAAGCCAAATTCTTTCTCTTGTAAAAAGTGAATCTGCTTTTTGAAAAACTACAGGGGCCAAGTGAAAACAATGCAAGCTAACCTTTCCTATGTCTCTATAAAATTCACTCTTTAAAAAGGGTCTCCATAAAGTAGAATAGGAGTGAAGAACTTACTTAGATATTTACATATTTTATGATATTTAAAAATATATAAACCCATGGGTTCTTAATGGGGGTAAGGGGGTAGTGGCAGTGGGGAGAAATGACCTGTCCTCTGCTTCTTTTCCCAGCATCATCTCCTGTTATTTGATCCCTCCAGGCCCTTTACCGTCTACCAATACCGAACTCCTTGTACTTCCCCTAAAATTGCTATAAGCATATTCTTCACCCCTCTCTAATTTATAAGTAGTGATCTCTATCTGAACAGTCCTGCCTACCCCCAGGCCATGTACTCCAGGAAAATCCTAGTTATTCGTTCAAATTATTTCTATACAAACAAAGAAACTGTCATTTTCTTCTCTATATTACTCCTAAATATTGTTCACATTTCTTTTGCACATATCACACAACAGTTGTTTATATTTTCTAATGCCCCCACTGAACCATAAGATATTCAAAGGATATATATTTTTTCCCAATTTAAAAAGAAATTACAATGTCAGGTGATCTGCCTACAGACACCTACTAGGTATACAGAAGCATGCAGACAAGAAATATATAAGATAGCAGGTGGTACCAAAAACATGTTGCTCAGAATATGTGTTTCTGGATAACTAAGGTTTTTAACTCATTACATATAAACGATTTTTAAAAACCTAAAATGAAAGTCTTCTGATATATACTACAAAGAATGAATAACACAGTAAATGTAAACAAAGGTTTTCTTGTTGACTCAAAGTCTTCTTTTCCCTCTCCATCATTCTTAAACAATATTCTGTGCTGAAGTTATTAGATGTTGAGAATGCAGATGCAGTAGGACAGATTTATACAATGTGACTTGAATGGGCACCAAAGGACTGATGGGTTGCACAGTGGTAACTCTGAGCGGTGATGCAGAGCTGTGGACAATATTCTGTGCTGAAGTTATTAGATGTTGAGAATGCAGATGCAGTAGGACAGATTTATACAATGTGACTTGAATGGGCACCAAAGGACTGATGGGTTGCACAGTGGTAACTCTGAGCGGTGATGCAGAGCTGTGGATACTGCCTGCCTGCACTTGAAGAGTTCATCAGTGTTTCCACGTCCTCTGAGAAGAACAGGGTGTTTCTGTCTCTCACCCCGAAGAGACATTGTCTGTGTTTTCTATTCCTGCTACCCCTCATTTTTTTTTTAAGGTACAAAATATCATTTCTTATCAATCCCACCAGAGTGCAGCAGGGCTGTTTTATCCTTTTCTTTGCCTTTCGTTTTCTTTCTCTCAGGCTGGTCCCAGCCCATGTCTGAGTTCCGTCAGTCCTGCTTTGGGTGTTCAGTGCACCTTTCTTTTTCCTTGTCTCTGATGCCTTGTCTGATAATACATATTATGAGGTTAGTCTTTTTTTTTTTTTTTCTTTTTAAATCTTACATATTTCACAGTTGAAAATTCTGGCTCTATTACTTACTGAGTTTATTTATTTGAGACAGGGTCTTGCTCTGTTGCCCAGGCTGGACTGCAATAGCGCGATCATGGCTCACTACAGCCTTGACCTCCCGGGTCCAAGTGATCCTCGCACCTCAGCCTCCCGAATAGGTGGGACCACAGGTGTGCGCTACCACATCTGGCTAATATTTTAATTATTTTTTTTTTTTGACAGATGGGTCTCCCTATGTTGCCCAGGCTGGTCTAGAACTCCAGGACTCAAGTGATCCTCCTGCTCAGATTACAGGTGTGAACCACCATACCTGGTTGTAACTGAATTTTTAAAATTATACTTCTAGGGTTCTAGGGTACATGTGCACAACGTGCAGGTTTATTACATAGGTATACATGTGCCATGTTGGTTTGCTGCCCCCATCAACTCATCATTTACATTAGGTATTTCTCTTCCCCCCAGCCCCCCACTGCTATTGTGAACAGTGCCACAGTAAACATACATGTGCATGTGTCTTTATAGTAGCATGATTTATAATCCTTTGGGTATATACCCAGTAATGGGATAGCTGGCTCAAATGGCATTTGTAGTTCTAGATCCTTGAGGAATCACCACACTGTCTTCCACAATGGTTGAACTAATTTACACTCCCACCAACAGTGTAAAAGCATTCCTATTTCTCCACATCCTCTCCAGTATCTGTTGTTTCCTGACTTTTTAATGATCGCCATTCTAACTGGTGTGACATGGTATCTCATTGTGGTTTTGATTTGCATTTCTCTGATGGCCAGTGATGTTGAGCATTTTTTCATGTGTCTGTTGGCTGCATAAATGTCTTCTTTTGAGAAGTGTCTGTTCGTATCTGTCACCCACTTTTTGATGGGGTTGTTTGATTTTTTTCTTGTAAATTTGTTTAAGTTCTTTGTAGACTGGATATTAGCCCTTTGTCAGATGGGTAGATTGCAAAAATTTTCTCCCATTCTGTAGGTTGCCAGTTCACTCTGATGGTAGTTTCTTTTGCTGTGCAGAAGCTCTTTAGCTTAATTAGATCCCATTTGTCAATTTTGGCTTTTGTTGCCATTGCTTTTGGTGTTTTAGTCATGAAGTCCTTGACCATGCCTATGTCCTGAATGGTACTGCCTAGGTTTTCTTCTAGGGTTTTTACGGTTTTAGGTCTTGCATTTAAGTCTTTGATATATCTTGAATTAATTTTTGTATAAGGTGTAAGGAAGGGATCCAGTTTCAGCTTTCTGCATATGGCTAGCCAGTTTTCCCAGCACCATTTATTAAATAGGGAATCCTTTCCCCATTTCTTCTTTTTGTCAGGTTTGTCAAAGATCAGATGGTTGTAGATGTGTGGTGTTATTTCTCAGGCCTCTGTTCTCTACGTATCTGTTTTGCTACCAGTACCATACTGTTTTGGTTACTGTTGCCTTGTAGTATATTTTGAAGTCAGTTAGTGTGATGCCTCCAGCTTTGTTCTTTTTGCTTAGGATTGTCTTGGCTATGCGGGCTCCTTTTCGGTTCCATATGAACTTTAAAGTAGTTTTTTCAAATTCCGTGAAGAAAGTCATTGGTAGCTTGATGGGGATAGCATTGAAACTATACATTACCTTGGGCAGTATGGATATTTTCACGATATTGATTCTTCCCATCTTCCAGTTGTTTGTGTCCTCTTTTATTTCATTGAGTAGTGGTTTGTAGTTCTCCTTGAAGAGGTCCTTCACATCCCTGTAAGTTGGATTCCTAGGTATTTTATTCTCTTTGTAGCAATTGTGAATGGGAGTTCACTTACGATTTGGCTGTTTGTTTGTTGTTGGTGTATAGGAATGCTTGTGATTTTTGCACATTGATTTTGTATCCTGAGACTTTGCTGAAGTTGCTTATCAGCTTAAGGAGATTATGGGCTCAGATGATGGGGTTTTCTAAATATACAATCATGTCATCTGCAAACAGGGACAATTTGACTTTCTCTTTTCTTAATTGAATAACCTTTGTTTCTTTCTCTTGCCTGATTGCCCTGGCTAGAACTTTCAACACTATGTTGAGTAGGAGTGGTGAAAGAGGGCATCCTTGTCTTGTGCCAGTTTTCAAAGGGAATGCTTCCAGTTTTTGCCCATTCAGTATGATATTGGCTGTGGGTCTGTCATATATAGCTCTTATTATTTTGAGGTATGTTCCATCAATACCTAGTTTATTGAGAGTTTTTAGCATGAAGGGCTGCTGAATTTTGTCGAAGGCCTTTTCTGCATCTATTGAGATAATGTGGTTTTCGTCTTTGGTTCTGTTATATGATGGATTATGTTTATTGATTTGTGTATGTTGAACCAGCCTTGCATCCTGGGGATGAAGCTGACTTGATTGTTATGGATAAGCTTTTGGATGTGCTGCTGGATTCGGTTTGCCAGTATTTTATTGAGGATTTTCGTGTCAATGTTCATCAGGGATATTGGTCTAAAATTCTCGTGTGTGTGTGTGTGTGTGTGTGTGTGTGTGTGTGTGTGTCTGTCTGTCTCTGCCAGGCTTTGGTATCAGGATGATGCTGGCCTCATAAAATGAGTTAGGGAGGATTCCCTCTTTTTCTATTGTTTGGAATAGTTTCAGAAGGAATGGTACCAGCTCCTCTTTGTACCTCTGGTAGAATCTGTCTGTGAATCTATCTGGTCCTGGACTTTCTTTGGTTGGTAGGCTATTAATTATTGCCTCAATTTCAGAGCCTGTTATTGATCTATTCAGAGATTGAACTTCTTCCTGGTTTAGTCTTGGGAGGGTGTATATGTCCAGGAATTTATCCATTTCTTCTAGATTTTCTAGTTTATTTGCATAGAGGTGTTTATAGTATTCTCTGATGGGAGTTTGTATTTCTGTGGGATCGGTGGTGATATCCCCTTTATAATATTTTATTGCGTCTGTTTGATTCTTACCCATTTTCTTCTTTATTAGTCTTGCTAGCAGTCTATCAATTTTGTTGATCTTTTCAAAAAACCAGCTCCTGGATTCATTGACTTTTTGAAGGTTTTTTTTTTTTTTTTGTCTCTATCTCCTTCAGTTCTGTTCTGATCTTAGTTATTTCTTGCCTTCTGCTAGCTTTTGAATGTGTTTGCTCTTGCTTCTCTAGTTCTTTTAATTGTGATGTTAGGGTGTCAATTTTAGATCTTTCCAGCTTTCTCTTGTGGGCATTTAGTGCTATAAATTTCCCTCTACACACTGCTTTAAATGTGTCCCAGAGATTCTGGTACGTTGTGTCTTTGTTCTCGTCTCAGAAATAAAGAACATCTTTATTTCTGCATTATTTTGTTATTTACTCAGTAGTCATTCAGGGTCAGGCTGTTTGGTTTCCACGTAGTTGTGCGGTTTTGAGTGAATTTCTTAATACTGAGTTCTAATTTGATTGCACTGTGGTCTGAGAGACCGTTTGTCATGATTTCCATTCTTTTGCATTTGCTGAAAAGTGCTTTACTTCCAATTATGTGGTCAATTTTAGAATAAGTGAAATGTGGTGCTGAGAAGAATGTATATTCTGCTGACTTGGGGTGGAGAGTTCTACACATATCTGTTAGGTCTGCTTGGTGCACAGCTGAGTTCAAGTCCTAGATATTCTTGTTAACCTTCTGTCTTGTTGATCTAATATTGACAGTGGTGTGTTAAAGTCTCCCATTATTATTGTGTGGGAGTCTAAGTCTCTCTGTAGGTCTCTAAGGACTTGCTTTATGAATCTGGGTGCTCCTGTATTGGATGCATATATATTTAGGATAGTTAGCTCTTCTTGTTGAATTTATTCCTTTACCATTATGTAATGGCCTTCTTTGTCTCTTTTGATCTTTGTTGGTTTAAAGTCTGCTTTATCAGAGACTAGGATTGCAACCTATGATTTTTCTTGCTTTCCATTTGCTTGGGAGATCTTCTTCCATTCCTTTATTTTGAGCCTATGTGCGTCTCTGCACTTGAGATGGGTCTCTTGAATACAGCACACTGATGGGTCTTGACTCTTTATCCAATTTGCCAGTCTGTGGCTTTTAGTTGGGGCTTTTAGCCCACTTACATTTAAGGTTAGTATTGTTATGTGTGAATTTAATCCTGTCATTATGATGTTAGCTGATTATTTTGCTCGTTAATTGATGCAGTTTCCTCATAGCATCAATGGTCTTTACAATTTGATATGTTTTTGCAGTGGCTGGTACTGGTTCTTCCTTTCCATGTTTAGTGCTTCCTCAGGAGCTCTTGTAAGGCAGGCTTGGTGGTGACAAAATCTCTCAGCATTTGTTTGCCTGTAAAGGATTTTATTTCTCCTTCACTTATGAAGCTTAGTTTGGCTGGATATAAAATTCTGGGTTGAAAATTCTTTTAAGAATTTGAATCTTGGCTCCCACTCTCTGCTGGCTTGTATGGTTTCTGTCAAGAGATCGCTGTTAGTCTGATGGGCTTCCCTTTGTGGGTAACCCGACCTTTCTCTCAGGCCGCCCTTAACATTTTTTCCTTCATTTCAACCTTGGTGAATCTGAGAATTATGTGTCTTGGGGTTGCTCTTCTTGAGGAGTATCTTTGTGGTGTTCTCTGTATTTCCTGAATTTGAATGTTGGCCTGCCTTACTAGGTTGGGGAAGTTCTCTTGGATAACATCCTGAAGAGTGTTTTCCAACTTGGTTCCATTCTCCCTGTGACTTTCAGGTACACCAATCAAATGTAGATTTGGTCTTTTCACACAGTCCCATATTTATTGGAGGCTTTGTTCATTTCTTTTTACTCTTTTTTCTCTAAACTTCTCTTCTCACTTCATTTCATTCATTTGATCTTCAATCACTGATATCCTTTCTTCCACTTGATCGAATTGGCTACTGAAACTTGTGCATGTGTCACAAAGTTCTCATACCATGGTTTTCAGCTCCATCAGGTCATTTAAGGTCTTCTCTACACTGTTTATTCTAGTTAACCATTCGTCTCACCTTTTTTTCAAGGTTTTTAGCTTCCTTGCGATGGGTTAGAACATGCTCCTTTAGCTTGGAGAAGTTTGTTATTACCGACCTTCTGAATCCTACTTCTGTCAACTCGTTAAAGTCATTCTCTGTCCAGCTTTGTTCTGCTGCTGGTGAGGAGCTGCGATCCTTTGGAGGAGAAGAGGCACTCTGGTTTTTTGAATTTTCAGCTTTTCTGTTCTGGTTTCTCCCCATCTTTGTGGTTTAATCTACCTTTGGTCTTTGATGTTGGTGATCTATAGATGGGGTTTTGGTGTGGATATCCTTTTTGTTGATGTTGATGCTATTCCTTTCTGTTTGTTAGTTTTTCTTCTAACAGTCAGGTCCCTCAGCTGCAGGTCTCTTGGAGTTTGCTGAAGGTCCATTCCAGACCCTGCTTGCCTGGGTATCACAAGTGGAGGCTGCAGAACAGCAAATATTGCTGCTTGATCCTTCCTCTGGAAGCTTTGTCACAGAGGGAAACCCGCCTGTAAGAGGTGTCTGTCGGCCCCTACTGGGAGATGTCTCCCACTTAGGCTACATGGAGTCAGTGACCTACTTGAGGAGGCAGTCTGTCCATTCTCAGAGCTCAAATGCTGTGCTGGGAGAACCACTGCTGTGTTCAGTGCTGTCAGACAGGGACATTTAAGTCTGCAGAAGTTACTGCTGCCTTTTGTTCAGCTATGTCCTGCCCACAGAGGTAGAGTCCATGGAGGCAGAAGGCCTTGCTGAGCTGCGGTGGGATCCACCCAGTTCGAGCTTCCTGGCCGCTTTGTTTACCTACTCAAGCTTCAGCAATGGCAGATGCCCCTCCCCCTTCCAGGCTGCAGCCTTGCAGGTTGATCTCAGACTGCTATGCTAGCAGCAAGGCTCCATGGGTGTGGGAACCATCAAGCCAGGCACGGGAGAGAATCTTCTTGTCTGCCAGTTGCTAAGACTGTGGGAAAAGCACAGTATTTGGGCAGGAGTGTACCGATATTCCAGGTACAGTCTGTCATGGCTTCCCTTGGCTAGGAGAAGAAAATCCCCCGACCCCTTCCACTTCCTGGGTGAGGCAATGGCCCACCCTACTTCAGTTCACTCTCCATGGGCTGCACCCACTGTCCAACCAGTCCCAATGAGATGAACTAGGTACCTCAGTTGGAAATGCAGAAATCACCTGTCTACTGCATTGATTATGCTGGGAGCTGCAGACTGGAGCTGTTCCCATTTGGCCATCTTGTGACGGAACTCCTTTTTTTTTTTTGAGACAGGGTTTCCCTCTGTCGCCCAGGCTGAAGTGCAGTGGCATGATCTCAGCTCACTGCAACCTCCACCTTCTAGGTTCAAGCGATTCTCATGCCTCAACCTCCCAAGTAGTTGTGATTACAGGCGTGTGCCACCACACCTGGCTAATTTTTGTACTTTCAGTAGAGACATGGTTTCACCATGTTGGCTAGGCTAGTCTCGAGCTCCTGGCCTCAGGTGGCCTCACTTTGATCTCCTCCCAAAGTGCTGGGATTACAGCCATCATGCCTGGCCCATAATTGAATTTTAATATGGTAATTTTCCACCTTCATTTCAAACAACTAGAAACATCTCAGGTTTAGAACACAGTCTAACAGCACCTTTGAGGCACATGGAAGGGACTGTACCCCTCCTCCGTAGGGTTTGGCAAACTACAGTCTGTCCCACCACCTGTTTTTGTAAATGAGGTGTTAGAACACGGCCATGTTCAGCCATTTGCATATTATCTATGGCTATTTCCATTCTAAGTCAGCAAAGTTGAGTAGCTACAAGAAATAACAGATGTGGCCTATAAAGTCTAAAATATTTACCATCTGGCCTTTTACAGAAAAACTTTCTAAATACTTCAGAGTAGTGGTTTTTAACCTTCATTGTGCATCACAATCACTTGGTGAACTCTAAGAACCTAGGTTACCTCCAGCTCCTTGCTCCAGTGACAATCAATCAGTCTAGGTCCAGGCAAATTATTTTCTTTGATTCTAATGTGCAGTTAAAGTTAAAACACTTCTCAGGGTTTCTCAAACCTCAATGTGCACAGGAATCATCTGGCTTATCTGCTAATCTAGGAGAGTCTTGTTCCCCATTTACATCACATCTGGACTCACTAGGTCTGAAGGGAGAGGTCAGACCCCGCATGTTTAATAAGCTTGCCAGCTGACTCTGACAGAGAAAGTTCCTAGACTAGACTTTGAGAGATATGGCTTCTATAAGATAGTTTTAAAAAGCCTCATAGGTGAACTTGAACAGTCCCTTACCCCAGAAATGAATCAAATCACTCTAAGTGCTCTTAAGCTTTAACTTTCTCATCTGTAAAGTGGAACTCTAAGTCTTTGCTATGAGATGCACTGCTTTTGTCATTTTAATTCTGTGGCAGAATGTAAGACAATATATCTTTGGGAAGATTCAGATTATAACTTACATGGTGGCCTCATAAAAAATTTAAATAATTAATACATAATAAGCAAATATCACATAGCAAAGAGATAATGCAGATGCCATCATTTTAACACTATTTCAAGTGTTAAAAAACAAGACATAACTATGTAATTAAGAATTGCATCAATGACTTTTGAAGTTAAACCTAGAAAATGAAGGGTTTACAGAAAGCTTATCATAAACTGCAGTGATAACATCATGGGTTGGAATGTATATGTAGCTACATCCCCTTCACATCCAGAAGATCTCAGTTACCTAAAGGTTCTTGAATGGGTTTAGGGAAAACAGTATCTATGAAGCCTTTAAACTGTAGGCTAAATTTTATGTGCAAAAATTTTGTATTTGTATTTTCAGGAGAGTGTATCTATCAGATTCCCCCCAAAAATACATTACCCAAAGGAGGCGGGGGCATTTACTCCTAGGTATCAATGTACTAACACATGGGTCACATCAACTCATTATGGGAACTTCTTAGAGAGAAAGAAGCTCATGTTATTTTCAAATACTGGTAACTCTGCTTTAAAATGTATCCACTTAAGAAATAAATGTATTGATTTTTCTTTATTGTGATATTTTCTAAGCACAATAGTTAAAAAAATATAATTTCCTCACTTCTGTGGAGGTAACAATATTTATAACAAAAAGTTTAAAATCTATTACAAAAGCCCAGTTGCACTGCTGTTAAACATATGCAGAAAAGGAATTTGGTTATCCTGTGGGAATGTGCTTTTGTTGTCCCTGGGCACTGAGAACAGTAGTATTTTCTTCCATGCTGAAGTCCAAATATGAGTACTGAGAAGGACTGATTTGACATCTCTCAGACATTTGATTATTCAGTCACACCAAGTAGTTGACATAGTCAGAATAACTTGGATTCCATACTACACTTATTCTATCTTTAGCGAAGGACTACTCGTTGTGGTCTTTCCAAACTCTCTGGAGTCATGAAAGTTTGACTTGCTTCTTCAATACATGTTCATCTCCATCTAGTACAGGACAGACAACTAAGACTGATGGTGAGGTCAAGTTAACACCACCTTTGGAACACACTGTCTCCTAAGACAGCTGTCTCCAAAGTTTTTTGATCATTCATTCATATTAGTAAAAACTATGTGAGCACTTTTCCCCCATTTTTTAATGTTTATTCAGGAAGCATACACATGCCTTCTTGTATTAATATATTACATAGAACACAAAAGTGTACATTAAAAAAGAATGCTACATAAAATAGTCAATTTCTAATATTTTGTTTCTAATATTTTCTTTCCTCACTCTATTGGTATGTGCATCCATCTTTAGGGATCTCAGTCATTAGTAAGATACTTATCAAAGCCTATGGTGGTAGAACTGCATTTCAGATAGTCAAACTCTTATTCATCTATTATAGTATTCCCATGCTATGATTAAGAAGCAATTGATGTTATTCTAGACAATGACAATGATAACAAGAATAATGTGTGCATGTGAAATGTATAATATGCTTGATATTGTTCAAATTCTTTTACATAAAATTCATGAATGAGTTTACATAAAACTCCTTTAATCTGCACAAGAGCCCTGTAAGTGAAGTACTATTATTAGTCTCACTTTATACATAATAAAATTGAGTTAGAGAGAGGTTAAGTAATTTGTCTAAAGTTACATAGCTGGTAAGTGGTGGGGAGCCAGAATTGAAATATTGGCAGTCTTGCTCTAGAGACCATAATCAACACCAAAAGAAGTCTTAATGAATACTCAGTCAAAAGTAAAGCAAAAATTACATTGTAGACAGAAGACAAGTTCCTTGCTTTGTCAGTTATGGGGATAAGAATAATTTGTATCTAAAATGAAAATACTTTTTCTTCATTTGACATGAAGATAATTAGAGAATCACAGGACATTAGTCTCACAAAAAATTCTTCCATTTCTAAACTCCTGTATTTACTAAGAAGACTGAGGCCCACGGAGGTAATATTGATATTGAGTCATACATGACTAAGTGGCAGAGCTTAGAATAAGCAAACTAATAAGGTTTAAAATGGTAATGTTATTGAGTTCCTACTATATTTTCAGAACTGTAATAAGTGCTTTCCTATGGTAATTAGTGCAATCCTCACAGTAACACTCCAAAGGAGATATGTATTCTTACACTCAATTTACGAAAAGAGAAATATAAGCTGGAAAAGGTCAGAGGGGTAGTAAGCATTAAGGATGGAATGTGAACTAAGGTTTAATTCCATACCGTCAGATGGTATAACCAAAGTATATTCCATTATTCCAGACTGCTATCCCAAGAGTAATTTCTAAGCAAGTTAAAATTTATTAAAGTTTTTGTAAGAACGGGGAGAAAACTGAAGCCAAGACAGATATGCCTTTGTCAGTGCATTGTGTTAAAGTTTTCCTCTTTTTTTTGTAAGAAGTGCTAAACATCAGGAATGTAAGATGTGTGCTTACTTTCCCCTCTTTTATGGTAAAAGCTTAATAAAAGAACACCTTTAAAGAAGATAATAATTACATGTAACAAAACATAGAACCAGATTCTCCTGGCAATTAATCACCTAATGCAGACCTATAAGCTGTTTCTGACAGATCCAAAGGTTTTGCTTGAATTGTTGAATAAGATGTGCCTGGGCTGGCTTATGAGAAGAGATTCTATGTTTAAAGCCTTGGAAAGTATTTTAACATATATTTACATATACTGAGGTATGTATGTATACATAAACACTGCAAATGGATTTCTGCATTATACACACACACACACCCATGTATGAAAATGCAGAACTTATTTATTATTGCTCAAAAATGTAGAAAGAAATAAAAGAGGCCTTCCTTTCCAGCAACAGGGAGCTATCTATCACTTAGCAGAGATACTTCCTGTTTTTAAGCAGTTGGGAAGGCATGATTTCCAACCTAAATACTTAACTTGGCAAGTCAGTGCTATGATGATAGATGCTTTTAGAACCACTTTTCTTCCACCTTAAATTTCAATATAAAAAGAGGAGATATGTTTTTCTCTCAACTTTTTTTCGTTTAAAGGCTGGGTAGAATGGGAGAAAAAGAGAGGAAAGGGAAGGAAAATATAACCAGAACAGATGGATGACATAGGTTGGCACAGCTCTGACAGATGTGGCTGTATAATCTCAAACTTTCTCTGAGGGTGGGGGATAGGAGTGACTGTGTGTGCGCGTGTGTGTGTATGTAGTATGTATATAATATTTTTAAAGAAAAAAAATGGAACTCTAGCCAAATATTATAAATCTTTAAGAAAGAGTTTGAAAACTTTAATGACAAGTCTATTACATTTTCTAACAAAGCAATTTTTAAAATCTTTTCATGTGGGTCACGTGATTAACACCACTTCAGGCATTAAAATTAATAGGACTGTGCAAATAAAAGCTCTTAAATAGGCAGTTCTACTTTAATGATTTGAAGTCAAGGAATGGATTTTATTTTTGAATATTCAATATTGCTCCTTGCTGTCAGTCAGTTTGGTGTCTTCTTTTGCTTTGTTGTTGTTGTAACAAGGAAGATTCCCTGTAGCAACTGTGAAGTACCTGCTGGGTTTTCATGATTTCATTGTGATGCTAAGAATTGACATTTAGCTTTAATAGTACATTTTAAAATATTTTGCCTAACTTTACATCAGACCAGCAATTCTTCTTATCTAAGAGCATTCTCTCCCAATCCCACCTCATTCTGTCATGACATAACATTGCACTGCAATCATCCCCCAATGTAGTATCTTCAAGTTCTCTATTTGCTCTTTTCCATCAGATATCTCCTGCCTACTAAAAACCCTTGTTCAACACATCATCCTGTCTTAGCTATTGCCCAATCTCCTTCTTCCACACTCATGGCTAAAGAATTGTTTAAGCTCTGTCTTTGGTTCCTCATTTGTCATACTTTTCTCAGTTGACTCAAATCTGTCCCTCTCACTCCACCAAAATGATTCTTGCTAAAATCACAAATGAATTCCAGCATGTTAAATTTTTAAGAAATACTTTTTCTGTCTGTATCTTGCCCAAAATTTCAGCAGGACTGGGAAAATGAACTACACCTTTGTTCTTAATGCACTTCACTTTTGGCTTCTGACACTCCACATTATACCTCTTATTTCTCTAGATATTCCTATTCATGCATTATTACTTGCTGGCTCCTCTCCCTCTGGCTAAATTTAAAGGTTGAAGTGCCGCAGAGCTTATACTTAACCTTCTTCTTTTTCTTCGTCTTCACTATTCCACCCATTCTTTGACTTTAGATATCATCTATAAATACAAGCACACCTCATTTTATTGCACTATGCTTTATTGGGCTCTGCACATATTCTATTTTTAATAATATAATGTATTATATTGTAAATTGTGGCAACCCTGCATCGAGCAAGTCTACTGCAGTCATTTTTCCAACAGCATGTGCTCACTTCTTATCTTTGTGTCACATTTTGGTAATTTTGCAACATTTCAAACTTTTCATTATTATAATATCTCTTATGGTGACCTGTGATCACTGATCTTTGATGTTTTTATTGTAATTATTTTGGGTCATGACAAACCATGCCCATATAAGCTGGTGAACTTAACTGATAAATGTTGTATGTATTCTGATTGTTCCACCAACTGGTTGTTTCCTGCTTTTCTCCCTCTCCTTGGGCCTTCTTGTGCCCTGAGACACAACAATAATGAAATTAGGCCAATGAATAACCCTACAATGGCCTTTAAGTATTTAAGTGAAAGGAAGAGTCCCACATCTCTCACTTTACATAAAAAGCTAAAAGTGATGAAGCTTTGTGAGGCAGGTGCATTGAAAACTGAGACAGGCCAAAAGCTAGGCCTCCTGTGCCAATCAGTAAGCAAATTGTGAGTGCTAAGGAAAAGGTCTTGAAGGAAATTGTGCTACTCTAGTGAACATATGAATACTAAGAGAGCAAAACAGTCTTATTGTGATATGGAGAAGGTTCGAGTGATCTGGATAAAAGATCAAACCAACGACAACATTCCCTGAAGCCAAAGCCTAATCCAAAGCAAGGCCCTAACCTTCTTCAATTCTGTGAAGACTGAGAGAGGTGAAGAAGCTGCAGAAGAAAGTTTGAAGCTAGCAGAGGTTGGTTGATGAAGTTTAAGAAAAGAAGCAGTCTTTATAACATAAAAGTGCATGGTCAGGCAGCAAGTGCTGATATGGAAATTGCAGCAAGTTATTTAAAACATGTTGCTAAGGTAATTGAGGAAGGCAGCCACACTAAACAACAGATATTCAGTGTAGATGAAACAACCTTATATTGGAAGAAGATGTCATCTAGGACTTTCATAGCTAGAGAGAAATCAATGCCTGGCTTCAAAACTTCAAAGAATAGGCTGACTCTTGTTGGGGGCTAATGCAGGTGGTAAACATAAGTTGAAGCCAGTGCTCATTTACCCTTCTGAAAATCCTAGGGCCCTTAAGAATCATGCTAAGTTTACTCTGCTTGTCTCTATAAATGGAACAACCAAGCCTGCAAGACAACACATTTGTTTATAGTATGATTACTGAATATTTTAAGCCCACTGTTGAAACTTACTACTCAGATAAAACGATTCCTTTCAAAATATTACTGATCATTTTCAGTGTACCTAGTCAGCCAACAACTCTGATGGAGATTTAGAAGGAGATTAGTGTTGTTTTCAAGCCTTGTTAACACAACATCCATTCTGCAGCCCATGAATTAAAGAATAATTTAGACTTCTAAGTCTTATTGAGACATATATCTTGTAGGGCTACAGCAGTCATAGATAGTGATTCCTCTAATGAATATGGGCAAAGTAAATGGAAAACTTTCTGGAAAGGATTCACTATGCTAGATACCATCAAGAACATTCATGATTCAGGGGAGAAGGTCAAAATTTCAACATTAACAGGGGTGTGGAAGAAGTTGACTTCAACCCTCACGAATAACTTTGAGGGGTTTAAGACTTCAGTGAAGGGAAATGACTGCAAATGGGGTACAAATAGGAAAAGAACTAGAATTAGAAGTGGAGCCTGAAATTATGACTGAATTGCAGCAATCTCATGAAAAAACTTGAATGAAGCGTTGTTTCTTATGGATGAGCCAAGAAAGTGGTTTCTTGTGATGAAATCTACTCCTGGTGAAGACGCCGTGTACCTTACTGAAATGTCAACAAATAATTCAGAATATTACATAAACTTAGTTGATAAAGCAGTGGCAGAGAGAATTGACTCCAGTTTTAAAAGTTATATTGTGAGTAAAATGTTACCAAGCAGCATCACATGCTATCAAGAAATCTTTCCTGAAAGCAAGTCAATCCATGTGGCAAACTTCATTGTTATCTTATTTTAAGAAACTGCCATAGCCACTTCAACCTTCAGCAATCACCACCCTGATCAGTCAGCAGTCATCTTTATGGAGGCAGGACCCACTAGCAAAGACTATGATTTGTTGAAGGCTCAGATGATTGCTAGCCTTTTTTTTAGCAATAAAGTGTTTTGAAATTAAGGTGCACATTTTTTTTTAGACATAATTCTTTTGCACACTTAATAGATTGAGATACTCACTTTATTGTGCTGATCTGGAACTGAACCTATGATATCTCTGAAGTATGCATAAAAATGATTCCCAAAATCTAGATACCAGGTTCAAATTTCTCCTTAGATCACCCATGTGTCAAACTGCCTACTTGATATCTCTCTGACACGGCATACAGGTATATCCAAAGAAACATACCCAATAATTTTCTCTCAAAACCTGTGATATTTCCATTATCCCAGAAACCTAAGAATTCTGCATCTTCTTTCTCATTTCCTGCATCCAAAATTGCCAGATTTTGTATATTCCATGTAAGTAGCTTTGTCCACTTTGTTCTATTCTCACTGTTTGAACCACTTCCTCATATTTACCCTCGTGTCCACTGTTGCCACATTCCTCAAAGACTGTTCATAGAGGTTGCTGGAATGATGAAATGATTTTCTAATGCAAACATGATTATTGCCAGCAACCCTCCACCCACATCCTTAAAACCTTCATTTGTTTCCCATTGTCTTTACAATAAGGACATACTATGCTCTCTTCAGCCTCTGCAATGTCTTATCAAATGTGCAGCCTTTTGAATATAATGATCTTCTGTGTCCAGTCTCTTTGCTCTGGCTAACAGATTATTCACTCATCAGATTCTACTTAAAAATCAATAACTCAGGGAAGCCTTTCCTAATCTCCCAGACTACGTTAGCTTTTTCCCTCCAATGTCCTTCCATAGCACTTGGTACTTATTCAGAACACTTTGACTACTTATAACTATTTTTTTTAATAATTAAAATTATTTAACATAAATGTTATATGCCAGAAATTGTGCTGGTTCTTTTAATATATCATTTAATCCTTAGAACCACCCTGAGAAGTACCTAGAACTACCACATTTCTTTTCCTTAGACTATAAATAAGCTCCATAAGGATAAAGAACCATACTTGTATTGTTCATGATTCCATTCCAGTTCCAGCCTGGAATATCTAATGTGCCTGATAAATACTTGCTGACTGACAGCAATTTTCAAACATTTATACTACAACAAACAGCCTCCAATCAGCTGATCTATCAAATTTAAGTTATGTATATGTTCTCCCAGTTATGGTTTAAAGTAAGAGGAGACATGGCTTATGTCAATCATATCTGGTTTCAAATCCTGAATTTTCCATTTGCTAAGTATATAACATTTATTAGCCTAGTCCCTTGGCTTCTCTGAGCCTCATTTTCTTCACCTCTAAAATGTGTTAATTTTAGCTGCCTCTCTGGGTTGCCGTAAGGATTAAATGAGATAATGCATATTAAAATAATCAGCATAATTTCTGGTTTACAATATGTACTAAATGAAAGCTATTATTATTCAGAATAATCTGACTGTGATTCATCCTCTTAGCACTTGAAATATGTCATTTCCTTGTGTTCTGCTTTGCATGGTTTCTATAGGGAATAAGAATTACTACCTCATTAATCTGTATCTTATCTTTTCTTCCTCCAGCTGTTTTTAAGATTTTCCTCTTTAATAAATGGCACTGGGAAAACTGGATATCCACAAACAAAACAAAGAAATTGGACCCTTATCTTACATTAAATACAAAAATCAACTCAAAAAGGATTAAAGATTGAAACATATGACTTAAAGCTGTAAAACTCCTACAGAAAACATAAGGGGAAAAGCTTAGTGACATTGGTCCTGGTGATAATTTCATGAATATGACACTAAAAGCACAGAATGCAAAAACAGAAATAAACTAGTGGGGCTATATCAAACCCAAAAAGCTTCTGCAAGGCAAAGGAAACAATCAACAGAGTGAAAAGGCAACCTACTGAATTGGAGAAAATATTTGCAAACCGTGTATCTAATATTAGGGGTTAATCTCCAAAATATATAAGGAATCCCTACAACTCAATTAAAAAAAAATCCTAATAACTCATGATATGGTTTGGGTCCCTGCGCAAATCTCATATTAAATCATAATCCCCAGTGTTCGAGGTGGTGCCTGGTGGGAGGTGATTGGACCATGGGGGAGAATGTTCCCTGTGGTGCTGCTCTTGTGACATTACACCTACAGTCGGTAATACTGTATTGTATACTGAAAAAAATTTTTTAAAGGTAGACCTCATGTTAAATGTTCTTACCATAATACAACTAAAAAGATTTTCCTCTTTATCATTGGTTTTATACAATTTTATCATGCTATGCCTTGTCTGATTTTATGTGTATCCAACTTAGGATTTGTTGGGAAGTACATTTTTCATCAGCAGCTACATACCAGAATATTAGTGTTTAAGAACTTTTTGTGCCTGAAAATACACCTTTTAGGTCAAGAAGTAACATGTGATACATCTATCCCAGAGTTTTAAAGGAGAATTTTGATACTTAAAATAACAGACACACAAGAAAGTGTTATGAGTGAGAAAGAATCATTCTTGACATAGTGTTCTAAATTATTTTACTAGCTCTCCAGAATTGAAGATAAATCATGTTCCTCTATTAGCTCAGGACAAATTGTATTTCCAACAAAAATTTATTTTTGGGTATAACTGAGGCCAGAAATACAAATAAGTAAAAGCCAGAGGCCATATCTGACCCCAGAACCTTTTAGTTCTAAAAAACCCATGAGATCTCAAGTCTAATTACATCATAATCCATTTAAACGGACAATGAAAAACGTAGCACAAAAACAAGAACTTTGTAAATAGCTGTAGCAAAAATATTCCCAAGCTTAAGTTGAAAGCAGCAGAAAATAGAAGGTAGGCCCACTGTATGCATGTATGTATATGTGTTTATGTAAAATTATTTTTAAGCAAAATTATCTGCATTAAAAGGCAAAATTAATTAATTTGTTAATTAACCAATCAAATAAACATTTATGAGTCTGGGACTGGACTTACCAAAGATAAGCAACACCATCTCTACGATGAAGGAGTTTATAGTCAACAGAGAAGACAGACAAGTAAACAAAATAATTGCCGTTCAATATGAAACCTCTTAGAGAGATTTAAAATTTTGTTCTTAAAGGCAAAATCTGTATAACTTTTCCAAACAAAACAGTCATAACAAAAACCTCTCAATACTTCAAACGATAAAAGGAGGTGAAATTCACTTCACCTTAATAAAGCAAAAGTCTCTATTTTCTTCCATCCATTGCCTTTTGTTTCACCTGTACACACGCCAGTACAAATAGCAAATAATTTCTTCATTTCTCCAGTTGCATAATTTTTGTTAGATTCACTAGTGTACTTGACAACCACACTGTTAAAGAGAGCTAAAATTTCTTAGGAGAAGAAATTGTAAAGGAATCTTAAGCTAAAATTCCTAATACACCATCCTGCTCCTGTATTCCTGCTTCTCTAATTCCTGCTTTTTGGAAAGGAAATACTTTTGAAAAACTTTCTCGAGTACTTACACTGCAGGTCCCTGACACACAGACTTAAAATTTTACTATCCTGGGAAAAGGCAGTCTGATATCAGCTCCGATGTAATCCTGAATCCCAGGGAATTGATGACCTATGCAGCCACAGTGGTGAATATTATATCATTTCCTTCTCAGTGAATAAATTAAAATGGGTTTATAGCGTAGAGTTTACTAAATGGAAAAGTAAAGAGAGGAAGAAAAAAAAACCCCTGTAAATGCTGAGCGGTCATATGCTGCACTCCATGATACCATGTCTCACTCATTTTTAAACCCCTCAGAGTTCATTATATGAAAATGTGATTGCTTCTAAGAGTAGCCAGGGAAAAGCACCCATGTCTCAAGGGAAAGGATCTGGTATGGGTGGAAGGGGTATGACACAAGTCACTAACTACAGTCTCCACACAGATACTTCAGAGTACCATTCACTTCAGCCATGTAAGTTTTCCTTTTTCATTTTTAACCAAGATAATTCTCCTCTGTATATACCTAAAAATAAAACTGTTGAATCAAAATGAATCAAAAGAGACGTTCCCTCTTTCCTGAAACTAAGTAAGTTAATGACAATAAAACTAAAGACAGTATTAAAATAGCCACATAATTCTGGACTTTGCAAATACTCCTTTAGATCATCATGCTAACTTCTCTTCTAGGCTGTGTCAACATCTTGGCTTCCCTCTACCTTTTCTATTTAACAACACTGCTTTTGTTAAGGAAGTTGCTGATGAGAAATCTGACCCTCGCACCTGTCAAAAGGCATTTACTCCAGCTGTTAATGGAGCCAACAAGGGCTCAGGACTCATAAATGGGGAGGAAGATGGGATGGGAATATGACTGACATTTACACCCTTTTACAAATGAGGAAGTGTGTAACAAGTTAAAAGTCATACTGCTAGTAAATACCAAGGTTACCTATGTACATTTGGTTTGTTTTTAAAATAAAAATAATTTCATTGCTTTCTCTAACTATAAAAGTGATTCATATTTATTATATACAGTATTGCTATAATGTTGATTAACATTAATTAAAAAGTAAAACTTGTCTGGACATGGTGGCTCATACCTGTATCCCAGCATTTTGGGAGGCCAAGGTGGAAGGATCACTTGAAGCCAGGAGACATGAGACCAGTCTGGGCAACAAAGTGAGCCCCTCCACTTCCCCACCTCTACAAAAAAAATTCGAAAACATTGGCAAGGCAAAGTGGTGTGTGCCTGCAGTCCCAGCTACTCAGGAGGTTGAGGCAAAAGCCTAGGAGTTTGAAGCTACATTGAACTATGTCTGCATCACTGTGCTCTGGCCTGGGTGACCAAGTGAGGCTTTGTTTCTTAAAAAAAAAAAAAAAAAAAAAGTAAAAATAATAAATGTGATGGCTTTGTTAGCATTTTGGGGAACAATTTTCCAGACCATTGTAATATACATAGTTTTACATAAATGTTGTATTATTTATGACTGTTTTGTAATCTACTTTTATTTCCCAATTAATAAATGCATGAACTTCCTTTAATGTTAACACACACAGATACATGTATCACCATTTTAATAGTTTCTCATCCTGTTATGTAGATATAGCATATATGTAATAATCCTTAAAGTAACTCTTTAAGGCAGATTCAATCTTGGATTATTTGTCTTATTATCTAGAACAAAGTTTTAAAAATAGAATTAGTAGGACAAAAGGTGAGTACTTGAAGCTTTTGTATTATATATTAACCACCTTCCAGAAAGACTGTGCAATTTATGTTCCAATTCACTTTTATCTATATACATTTAAAAAAGCATAATATGGTGATGCCTGACATTGAAAAAAATCCAGTGGAATACCTCCTAGAAACATTCAAGAAAAACCTGTCATAGGTCAAATCTCATGACATTGTGCTGCCTATATTCTTTTTTTGTCTTGAGATGTAAAATTCTGGACGTAAATGTCTATAATACTTAATTACCAACTTTAGATTCACGAGGTAAGGCAGGCATAAAAGGACAAGACTTTAAACATATGTATACCTTGTCCTTTTATAGTTGTCCTACTAGGAGATCATATAGTTAAAACCAAGAGTCACCTAGAGTTTTTAGAGAATCCATGTAGTTCAAGAGTGAAGTAAAAAACAAGAGAGAAGAAGAAAGACTGTAACTAGGGCAGATTCGTAGACAGAATAGCTTTCGTAGTAGTAAAGCCCTAAAGAGTTCCTCTGACATCAGAATGTCCTTTTCATCTTGTTACACTTTCGAAATTGCTACTGAAGAGATTCATTCAGGCAATAAATATCCCTAGAGGCTGAGAGGAAATAGGCACTAGGAACTTTAGTTGGTGTGGAGGGAAGGTAGGAAAAATAGTAATTAACAGAAGGAGCACTTTGGGAAGAAGAGTGAACTGGTAGGAAATTAAAAGTTAAGAGACATTGTGGTATAAGGGGAAAAAAAGGATGGGCTATTGAAATAAATGAGTTCTCTTTTGCAGGTCTGTTCTCATCCACTGATGATAATGGCAAAGATATTAAGTTCTGGAGTTTCATTTTTCTTATCTGTAAAAGGAGAGGGACTGGACCATGACATCTAGGATCTCCTTTAGCACAAACATTCTGATTAAACTTTATTCTACAAATGAAGTCTAGAAATAATTAAAATTTCCACAATTTATCCAGTAATTTCTAGCCTTTAAAAAATACAATTACTGATCCATATTACCCCACATCATACAATTAGCATCAGCAAGTAACTTGAGGGCCTGATTAGGAATAAAGATATTTAATGGAAAAGTGGGCAAATCTGTTATGTCATTTTTGTCTTAATTGGTTCAGCTCTAGATTGGATTTAATGCATAAAATCATTACATGTATTTGTGATAGTCAAAGTAAATGGAAGAAAAAATTTTTTCAATTTTAATTACAATTGGAAATGGAATGTTTCTATATCAACATGATATTATTTTGAGTCTTCAAAATATATCTTAAAAAATAAGCAGTTATCATGCAGGCAAAATGAATTACAGTTGACACACCAAAAACACGGGGGCTAGGGCTGCCACATCCTACACAGTCAAAAATCCTCCTTTAACTTGAGACTCTCCAAAAAACTTAACTAATAGCCTATTGACTGGAAGCCTTACCAATAACATAAACAGCTGCCTGACACATATTTTGTATGTTATGTTATGTTATGTTATGTTATGTTATATATATTATTATATTGTAAGTTAGAGAAAAAAGGTTAATAAAATCATAAAGCAGACAAAATATATTTACTATTCATTAAGTGGAAGCAGAGCATAAAGGTCTTCATATCTTCATCCTTATCGTCTTCAGGCCGAGTAGTGTTTGTGTGTGTAGGTTTTGATAACTTTAACTTTTTATAATAGATTTGTGTATATTTCATATTAGTAAATGATAAAATAGACTAGTATATACATATTTTATACATTCATGACATTTCCTTTTCTTAATTTTTTTGATATTTCTAGGTCATATGGTTTTTCCTCATTGTCAAAAATCTCCAAAAAATTTTCCAATATATTTATTGAAAAAAATCCACATATAAGTGAACCTGTGCAATTCAAACCTGTGGTGTTCAAAGGGTCAACTGCATTTTAATAAGATCAATGTTAATACCCTATTACTAAGTTTACTCTGATATAATTATGAGATCTGTCATCTGTTTTATTTACTAAACTTTCTATTAAGAGTAAAGCAACTGAGGACATTAAAATGAGTATTTGTGTTACTGTTGTCCCACATGTTTCCTTGACTGTTTAATGTACTTCTTTGAACCCCAGTTACCCCAGTTACTACCTGTTGGTAGTAAAAAGAAATATATTTGATATTATAAATCATTGGTCTAGCATCAAAATACCCAAGAATACTTATATCTGTGTAATCTAAGATACGAGTAAGCCCAGTGGAATTACTCATAATTTCAACTAAAGAATTTATTACATGTAAGCTATTTTATGTTAATTACCAAATTACATAAAATCTAAATAGATACAGCTTATTCCACATAGCTTCTATAAATAATCTGCCAAAATAACTGATATATTACTTTCTTATCCCAAACTAAATAGGACTAAACTGAGTTAGACTGGGATACTAAAGATTTCTATTTGTTATTAAGATTATTTTTAAGAGAAAGAGATAGACTTACTTAAGTTTAATGTTAATTAAGCAGTATGTACTTCTGCAAAAATAGTCTAGTCATAAAAATTGTAGTAGTATTATACGGACTTGCTGGCAAGGAAGCCTCATTTCCTACCTGGAAGGTTGGCTGTCAAGTGTTCCATGCTAGGCATCACTGAAATGGTTTAATTTTAGACAGTACCAACCCTCAACAATGGAGCAAAGGCCTCCACAAGAGAAACCCACCCCTGCTACAGCTGTCTCCCAAATAGTTCTTTTTAAAATTGGTGTACAAAATGTTTTTTGTCCGTTATTTGTCATTCCTACCCTTATAAGTCCCATGTTTAATATTCACTGACTTCACCAATGGTTCATTTTTAGTAGCAGCTAATTGTATCCACCTGAACTCAGAAAGGATGTATGCTATGCTCAGAGGTGCAGTGAATATTAGTTTTGTTGGAGTGTCCTCTTTTACTTAAATTAAAAATATGTTTGTAGATTTGGGACTAACCATATGATTTTAATCAAAAGAAGTCTACACTTCTAAGATTTTTGTTGTTCTTAGGACACAGAGAGGTGTGCTTGTGTGTGTTTGCATGAGCATGTATGTGTAAAATTCTGAAAAAGGAAAATGAAATTCAGGAAAGATTTTATTCTATACAGGATATATACCCATTAAACATTGTTATTACAGTTTAGCTTTAGCTTCTACACCAGGATCAGTCTGCATATAAGAAATAGTATCAAAACTTCAAATACTGGTAATGTGTTTGACAAACACCACTACTATAGCATTCAGTTTTTTGAAAATAAAGCTACTTATTTGGAAGGTATATGAAGTCAAAAAGACTGACGCTGGTGACATAGCTTCAAATCCTGGAAGGTCCAAGTAAAAACTCTTTTGAGGAGGTAAGGAAATAATCTCTTGCAACTTTATAATGTGATATTTTATGAGTATGCTGTTAATGACTAAAAGTAACCATATAACAGGCTCTGTGTTATTTTATATGCATTGTTTCATTTAATCATTTGGCAAACTAGTGAGGTATTTTAAATATCTTGATTTTTATGCAAGATAATATCAAAGCTAAAAGAGGCAAGGACCTTCACAGGTTAAACAGTGAAAGTGGAGTATGATTTGACATAAGCAGTCAGACCTAGAAGGCTACCTCTAACCATGCTATGTTTCCATGCACATGGCTCTCCAGGTGAAAGTAATTTTGCCTGCTTCCTGTAATGCAGGTGATCTCTTGGAAATATCTATCTATCTATACCTACTTTAGTTTGGGACTAAAACTGCAAGCTGTGGCTCTTTTTTTTTTTAACAATTCATATTTAAAAAAAATCAACCAGTATCACATTTTGATCATTTTCTAGCTAAGATTGGAAGCCAACATTCCCTAGTTGGCTTTCAGTGGAATTTTGGTATGTTCTTATGGTGTTTCTTTTGCCTATTATTATCTTTTGAGGGTAGCTTAAACAAATAAACTAAAAATGCTTTAGTTCTTTGTAAACAATAAATCCTCAAAGGCATAGAACAAAAATCACGGAACAACTGAAACAGTTAAGACAAGAAAATGATGCGTGATCTGTGTAGAGGGGTGAATAGGTAGAAGGTTTCACGTATGATAGGAGGGTCTGGGTTGTAAGTAGGTGATGAGAAAATAAATTGGGAGGCTATTAATCAGGACAAGAAAAAGGAAAAACTATGGACAGACTCCACAGATTGTTAAAAACAAGTAACTGGAAAATACAGTTAAGGAAATGGAAACTAAGGAACCAAGGATGAGGTAAAAATAATCTATATAGCAAGAAAAGGTGTCCTTCCTGACCTCACCTATTTTTCTTATTTTATTGAGTAACACAAACTCATGGTAAAACAATAGCAACAACAAACAGTATAGAAATGTGTATGTAAAAACCAAAATCTTGTTCCGATCTTCAATCCATTAATTTCCCTCTGTAGAAACCATTTTCTTCCAGACATTTTCTATGATTAGAAAGATATATCCAATCCTGTCCATTAAAAATATAGCAGAATGGGATTATACTTTCTTGCTTGTTTGTAATCTGCTAGTCACAAATATATGTCTTCGCCTGCAGTATCTTAAAGCTACCAGCTAGAACTAGACAACCACAGGTTTACTCTGCTAAGTCCAGGGAGCAGGTGGACAAACTGCTTCTAGTGATGTAAGGTAATGGGATTTTCAAGATTAATCTCCATTCCACTACTCATTAGGACTCTAGAAGCAAAATTATGAGTATAGGTGAAAAAATTTAAATGACTAAAGATATCTAGACATTTACCCCAAACTGTAAACAATGTAACTAAAAGTTTTAAAAGATTTCAATCATTTACTCTTAGCTGTGGCCAATTCACATGTAATGAGGTGCTTTCCAGCTTGTGTGTTGTGATGGCACTATAGAATATAGGCCTTTCTGATCTGCTTCACTGGGTGGTATATATCCAAGGATTGAGGATCTCTATTATCTCTGACACTGATTTCTTCCTACATGTTCTTTTTCTGTCTTACCAGCACTTTCTAAGGCCTTTTCTACCTCACCGATAAAACTGGCACTTGTCACCGAACATTCTTCTCCCCTGACCAAACATGTCAAGGAAATTTTTAAAAACAATTAACACAGGTATTCTCACCCTACATTTCTGGATGAGTATCAAGGGATTGGTGAACAGGATGAAAATGCAAACAAACTTTTATATATATATGTACTTTTATGAAAAGATAGTCTTGGGAGACTAGGAAATGAAGATAATAATAAACTATAAAAATTAAGCTCAGTTTTTGGTAAAATACATTATCTTCTGAGTACAATTCTAAATAATGTATACTACCAACTTTTTGGAGACACTTTGAGAAAAAATGCAGTAACACTAATATGAAAGGTCCTCTTAATCCACCTCTATAAATCTGACTCCCCAGATTTAATTTCTGTTCTACATTTCCTCTATAAAACATTCTGGCTTCTACTACAGTGATATTATTCACAGAATGTCTACCATGATTTGACAGGCCAAAGTTGTATTAACCAATAAGAAAAAAAATTAAGTTGGAAGATCAAAAAATTAGGGTAGGCAAGGATGTAGAAAACCCTTGTACACTGCTGATGGGAATATCAACTAGTCAACTTCTATAAGCAATTACAGAAAACAGCACAGAAGGTCCTCAAAAAATAAAAAAAAATATAACTATTATATAATCTAGCAAACCCACTGCTGGGTATGTATCTAAAAGAAAAGAAATCAGTATATCAAAGAGATATCTGTACTTCCATGTTTACTGCAGCACTATTCACAATAGCCAAGATATGAAATCATCCTAAGTGTCCATCAACAAATGAATGGATACAGAAAATGTGCAACAAAGTGGAATACTATTTGGCCTAAAAAAAAGAAGTCTGTTATGTTTTGACAACATGGATGACCCTGGAGAACATCACATAAAGTGAAATAGACCAGGCACAGAAATACAAATATCCTATGATCTCACTTATATGTGGAGTGTAAAAAAGTTGAACTCAGAGACAGTAAATGGTGGTTAGCAGAGGGATGAGGTAGTGTTGGTCAAAGGGCACGAAGTTTCAGTTAGACAGGAGCAATAAGCTCAAGAAACCTATTGTATGTCATGATGACTATAGTTAATAATATATCATGTATTTGAAAATTGCTAAGAGAGATTTTAAATGTTCTCATCTTCCAAAATAAGTACGTGAGATAATACATATATTAATACATATATATGAGTTATATATATTAATTTATATATATTACATATATTAGTTACATATATTAATACATATATAGTTACATATATTAATACATAATATAGTTACATATATTAATACATATATATGAGTTATATAATACATACATAATACATATATATGAGTTAGCCATTCTAAATGTGTATATATATACCACATTTAGCCATTCTAAATGTGTATGTATATCAAAACATCATATACACCATAAATATATACAATTTTTACTTGTAAAAATAAAATAGAAAATTAGTCAGGGTCCTGTTAGAGACTTTGAAGACAAATCAACGTAGGGAATATTTCCTGAAGTGCTGGAAAGTTTAAGGAATGTTGACTGCAGGGAAAGCTATTACAAAGTCTAGGGACTGCAGGAAGCTATTACTGCTTAGGACCCGGAGGGAGTAAGTGGGAGGAGACAGTATTATCAAAACCCAAAGCTAAAGCTGTTGAAGAAGTGGGGTGGAGGCTCAAAGGACAAGAGATAACAGTTATAAAGGGATACAGTCAATACTAGAATTGAGGTTCTAAGGCAGGGAGGAAGCGGGAATACATATCCTGACCTCTTTCTTCTTCCACCTTCTAAGTTCCTGTTGACAGCCAGGTGCAGGGGCACATGCTGGTAGTCCCAGCTACTCAGGAAGCCGAGCTGGGAAGATCGTTTAAGCCCAGGAAGTTAAGGCTGCAGTGAGCTATGATTGCACCACTGTACTCCAGCCTGGGTGACAGTGAAACCTGTCTCAAAAAAAAAAAAAAAAAAAAAAAAAATTCTTGATGCATCCTATTGGCTGAACTCAATGGAATGGAATCCAGGGCTACACAGTTCATAGGGCCACCTCAATCTCCTTTTCTATCCTTATACAGACATTCACACACAACACTGATAAAGGCAAGAGCAGCTATGGGAAGTAGGAATAACCCTAAAATATATGGGGGATTTCTTCCTACTACCAAGTAATCATTCATTTCTGCAGCATACACCTGATAGGTGTCCTCCAATTCAGTTCTGAAACTGTCTACCTAGAGACAGTGTCAGGACCCACAGGTTGAGAGCTCAGCCCCAGGAGACTGACACCCAACAGCAACAACCACAAGACCCAGGTTGTTTTACCTATGTTTCTGATTGATGAGCTATAAATCAGGGTTCCCATGACCTCTGCTTGGGTTCAATTAATTTGCTAGAATGGCTCACATAACTCAGCAAAAACACTTACTTAATTTACCAGGTTATTATTGAAGATATTACAAAGGATACAGATGACTAAATCATTGGTCATCAGTGATCAGTTCAATCTTTAGCCCCTCTCCCGTCCCTGGAGTTTGTGGGATGGACTAAAAGTCCCAATCCTGTAATCATGCCTTGTTCTCTCCTGTGACCCCATCCTGAAGCCACTAGTCAACTCATTAGCATAGAAAAATATACTACTTTGGAAATTCTAAGGATTTTAGGAGTTGCATGCCAGGAAAACAGAGGTGGAAGACAAAATATATATTTTACAATATTATAGAGGAGAATAACATGCATAATAAACTACAGAACAATGGCTATTTCTTAATGTTGTCGGATAAGAATCAAGTTAGTATACATCTGCAGACTATTCCTAACACCCTCTATTGTCTAAATATGTTATACTAAAGACTTCGGTACCTTCTATCCATAACAGTATTGATTGTTAGCTTTGGAAAGTTTGACAAAACTTCTCAGATGCAGACTCTAGAGGTTAGTTACTGTATATAGGTTAATTGCCAACAAATAAAAATTTGGTCTCATATTACTATCCAAATCAGTGGCTATATAGTCTGCTTACATGGGTCTAATTTGATTTTTATAATAGTTTTGACATAGTGATCTGGGTTTATGGTTTATAAGCCAAGAGGTTCCATTAAATGTGTTCCTTCCTTGTGCTTTTGGTGTCATATCTGAGAACCCATGGCCAAATCCAAAGTCTTTTAAGATCTGTCCCATGATTTCCTCTAAGAATTTTATGGTAACTGTTATATTTAGGCCACTGATCCATTTGGAGTTAACTTTTATATATGGTATAAGGTAGGGGTCCAAATTCATTTTTTGTATGTGAAAATCCAGTTGTCCCAGCAGCATTAATTGAAGAATCTATTATTTCCCCAATGAATGATCTTAGTATCCTTGTGGATATTCGATTAGTTCATAAATCCATGTATTCATGGATTTAGTTCCAGACTCTTAATTCTAATTCCATTGGTCTACATATAGTTTATCCTTAAGCCAGTATCACCCTATTTTGAATATGGTAACTTTGTAGTAAGTTTTGAAATTGCGAAGTGAAAGTCCTTCAGCTTTGTTCTTTTTTAACACTGTTTTGGCTATTTGGGGCCTCTTGTATTCCGTATGGGTTTGAGAATTGGCCTTCTCATTTCTGCAAAATATGTCACTGAAATTTGGATAGGAATGGCACTGAACCCAAAGATCACTTTGGTTAGTGCCTACATCTTAACAATATTAAGTCTTTCAATCCATGAACACAGGATGTCTTTCCGTTTATTTAGGTTTTCTTAATTTCTTTCTGGAATGTTTTGTAGTTTTCAGTATACAAGTATCTCACCTTGGGTAAATTTACTGGTATGTATTTTATTCTTCTGGATGATAGTGTAAATGCAACTGTTTTCTTAAGTTCATTTTCAGATTGTTCACTTCTGGTGTACAGAAACACAACTGGGCTAGGCGTGGTGACTCACGCCTGTAATTTCAGCACTTTGGGAGGCCAAGATCACTTGAGTCCAGGAGTTCGAGACCAGCCTGGGCAACATGGCAAAACCCATTTCTACCAAAACAAAACAAAACAAAAATTAGCTGGGTGTGGTGGCGTGTGCCTGTAGTCCTAGCTACCCAGGAGGCTGAAGTGGGAGGATGGCTTGCATCCAGGTGGCAGAGGTGGCAATGAGCCATGTGATTGCGCCACTACATTGCAGCCCAGATGATAAAGCCAGACCCTGCCTCATAAAAAAAAAAAAAAAAAAAAAAAGGATACACAACTAACCTGAAAGTAATTCGAGTGCAACCTATGAAAAAGGATGGCCAGAATGTGACTTAACATTTGAGGGGATACGCTAACTCTTTTATCTAGAACAACTGATGCAAAAGTGACCTAGTAGCTAATTTTAAATATAATTCTCTAGAATGCCTAACCCTCTACTTATGATTTTCTTCCTCATTAATTCATTTTCCTCTCTAACATAAATTAAAAGATTCATTGCTTCCATGGGGCTGTGAGGATATGCTTGGTTCAACTACCTTAGTGAAGTAGACATTCTTCTGAGCACAGTTACTCAGTGAATGGAACATAAGAAAGCCCAGTTTTCCACTTGATTCCATGTGAGAAGCAAGAGCAGAAAGCTCTAGCAAACTTCTTGATACTTTTTATTAATTCTTTTGCAGCAAATCCTGACATCAGAAATATTTTTAAAAAGCTGGTTGAAAAACACAGTGAAAGGTAACTGATTGTATAGAAAAAAGCTACTGTCAGATGAGAAAAAAAGAGTTTGTAAATTGTATCTCAAATAATAGCATCTGGAGAAAGGGATGAAAATTTCCTATAGGGGAAGAGGAGACAGGACATTTACTAGAAAACAAGACACTGGATTGGAAGGAAAACACACTTCATTAGGCTTTCCTTGATGCTTTTCCAGTTTTCTAATAGCTGTTCTTGGACAGCTATTAGCTACTGTAGTAGATTTGAATTCCAACTCAGAAATGAAGGAGTTGTACAGCTTTGCAAAATTAATTTAAGGTCTTTTAACTTCCAAAGTTGTATGAGAATTACATAAGAACATAGAGTCTGCAGCACTAATCAGGTATTTTCTTGTTATTTATATCCACTTCATCCAGGACATAATAAACCAGGACATAAAAATCAGGCACACTTATAGTCTCCATGGTTAACATTCTCTGATGGAATTTCTCTTGGTTTTTACACCCATAACTCAGGCAATATATGTCTCTAAATTCAACATTTTCCTGCTGATGTTTATATGGGAAAAATTTATACTTACATTCCTCAAATTTAATATAACATTTTAAACAAAAGACTGTATGGGGGGAAAGTCTCACATTACATTCCAAATACAACTCATAGAAAGGTCTGATCATGTGTAGACATTTCGAAAGTCCTCTGAGTGTATCAACCTAGCAACGGTTCCTTAACAGCTAGATTTGTTAGGTCATCAGGAAACCACTGTTTAAGCATTTTACATCCCGAAATTATAATTTGTTACTTTAAAGATATTTCACTGCATTTAGTTAGCTTTTAGGAAATTGGTTGGGGATTTTGGGGAATGGGTTCCTGGTTAGCATTTTCAAGTAGGACATCTGATTTTCTAGGATATTAAGTGTTAAGCAGGGGATGCCTGAATACTAAAAAGGTATTTTAATCAGCTGTGACTATGAAAGGCTTGCCCTGTTGAGATTATAATGGTGATAGTTGTAATGATATAACAGTTAACGCTTATTGAGACATTATCTGTTAAATGCTTTATGAGTATCATCTTATACAAACTTTACAAAGTATGTACAGTTGTCTTGGTATCTGCAGAGGATTGGTTCCAGCTCCCTCCCCAATGCCCAACAGGATACCAAAATCCACAGATGCGCAAGTCCTTTTTATATAAAATGGTGTAGTATTTGCATATAACCTCTGCATATCCTCCCTATACTTAAAATCATCTCTAGATTGCTTACAATAGCTAACACAATGTAAATGCCATGTAAACAGTTACTATACTGTATTTTTAACATTTGGGTTAACATTTAAATTTTTGATTGTTACACTATTTTTTAACTTTTTTTTGACCCTTGATTGGTTGAATCCACGGATTTGAAACCTGTAAATATGGGGGGGCTGAC
Source organism: Chlorocebus sabaeus (assembly GCF_047675955.1). Lineage (NCBI taxonomy): Eukaryota > Metazoa > Chordata > Mammalia > Primates > Cercopithecidae > Chlorocebus > Chlorocebus sabaeus. The sequence continues at coordinate 74,208,447 of NC_132910.1, read as the reverse complement.
TGTATTATGTATAATAACTGTCATAATTTTACATATAAGACAATATTGCCAGGTTCATACAGCTACTAAATTGAGGTGGGATGTAAGCAAAGTCTATCTGATTCTGAAATGTATGGTCTAATCTACACAATTAGACTATACTACCTATATTACCACTGTACTCCCTCACATTCTGAAAAGTTATAATTAGAACAGGACAAAATTGATGAAACACAAATAAAAATGGCAAAAAATACAAAACAAATATTATATGCTGGTGAAGAGAATGCCCTGACATATTTATTTATGATATATCTCAATGGGCACTGACTTAAAGGGGAAAAAAAAAATCTCAATTTCTTGAATTCTTTGCCTGTCTCACTGGTAGAGCGTTGATAAATACTTAACTACCCACTCTCCAGTGAGGAGGGGAGCACTGATTTATAGTGATTGCCAATTTCCACTGTATACATACTCCCAACATGGCTACTGACTGTTTAAAAACTGACTTGCAACATTCTTGGACTTCAAAAAGTGCCTCTTGCAAACTGGGAAGAGCCAGTTCAAACACATCACTGGGTCCAACTCTAACTACATCCAAATCAGCACAAAGTCTTACTTCAAACACAGCTTTAAATAATGATTACTGTCTCACATGAATGTTTTCTTTAAAACCCCATGAGATATTCATGATGGTAGCATGTGGCGTTACTCATGTAAAGCAAGAACTGAAATTTTATAAGGTTTCCCATAAGCAAAAGTCCCTGTTAAGAGAATTAAAAACAAGCTACAGAATGAGAGAAAGTATTTGCAAACCACATATCCAGAGGACTTGTATAAACCACATATCCAAAGGAAAATGGGCAAAAGTCATGAGCGGACATTTCACCAAAGAAGAAATATATATGGCAAAGAAACACATAAAAAAAGTTCAACGTCATCAACCATTAGAGAAATGCAAGTTAAAATCACAATGAGGTATCACTACACACCTACTAGAATACCAAATGCTGGCAGGGATGTAGAGAAACTGGATTTCTCATACATTACTGGTGGGAATATAAACTCATATGCCACTTTGGAAGATAGTTTGGTAGTTTCTAAAATAGAACTAAACATGAATTTATCATACACAGTAGGCAGAACAACATTACCAACCCCCAGATGTTCATATTCTAACCCTTGAAACCTGAAAATATGTTACTTTATATAGCAAAGAGAAATTAAGGTTGTAGATGAAGTTCAGGTTGTTGATCAGTTGACCTTAAAACAGAATTACATTATGTAACATTATACAAGAATTAAAAGTGGAAGAGGGAGGCAGAAGAAAGTTAGAGGAAGATGTGACTATGAAGGAAAGGCACAGAGAGATGCAACACTGCTCCTTTGAAGATGAAGGAAAAGACCACGAGCCAAGAATAACAGGAGAAACTAGAAAAGGAAAGGAATAGATTATTCTCTAAAGCCTCCAGAAAGGAATGCAACCTTGCCAACACCTTGATTTTAGACTGATGAGACAAATGTTGGATTGTTAAGCTATACAACTATAATACATTTGTGTTGTTTAAGCTTCCAGCCTGTGGTAATTTGTTATAGCAGCAACAGGAAACTAATATATCATGTGATTCAACAATTGTACTCTTTATTCTAAAGAAATGAAAACTTACGTTCACATAACGTAATCATTACACATAACATACAATCCATTGTACATAGATGGTCACAGCAGTTTTATTCATAATAGTCCCAAACTGGAAACAACTTAAATGTCCTTAGACAGGAAAATGGTTAAACTCTGGTACATCCATAAAGCAGTGTAACTACTTAGGAATAAAAAAGGTACAACTGGCTGGGCGCGGTGGCTCATGCCTGTAATCTCAGCACTTTGGGAGGCCAACACAGGCACATCACCTGAGGTCAGGAGTTCGAGACCAGCCTAGCCAACATGGTTGCGGGTGCCTGCAATCCTAGCTACTCAGGAGGCTGAGGCAGGAGAATCACTTGAACCCGGGAGGTGGAGGTTGCAGTGAGCCGAGACTGTGCCATTGCATTCTAGCCTGGTTGACAGAGTGAGACTCCATCTCAAATAAATAAATAAATACAAAAATAAATTTAAAAAATACAAAAATTAGCTGGGCATGGTGGAGGGCGTCTGTAATCCCAACTACTCGGGAGGCTAGGGCAGGAGAATCACTTGAACCTGGAAGGCGGAGGTTGCAGCGAGCTGAGATCATGCTACTGCACTCCAGCCTGGGTGACAAGAACAAGATTCCTTCTAAAAAAAAAAAAAAGGTACAACTGTTGATATATACAGCTTGGCTAGATCTAAAGAACATCATGCTTAATGATAAAAGCCAATCTTGGAAGGTTAATACTTATTGCATGATTGTATTTATGTGACATTTTGATTTATGTATTTACTTAGAGATATTTACTTACTGTCTCGCTTTGTCATCCAGGTTGGAGAATAGCAGCACGATCACAGCTCACTGCAGCCTTGAACTCCTGGGCTCAAGGGATTCTCCCACCTCAGCCTCCTGTGTAGCTAGGACTACAGATGCAAGCCATTGTGCCCAGCTGTGACATTTTTAGAATGACAAAACTGTGGAGATGGACACAGACTAGTGGTTGCCAGAGGACAGAGAAAAAGAAGATGGGAGTATCCACCTATAAAGGAGTACACAAGAGAGTTTCTTTGTGGTGATCAAAGATACAATGCTTTACCTTGATTGTAGTAGTGATTATATGAATCTGTAATAGGGATCACATTGCACTGCACACACAGAAAAACATGAGAGTGCAGGTAAAAACTGGTAAGAACTGAATAAGCTATGTAGTCTAATTAATAATTTTGTACTATTGGCAATATCCTGGTTTTGATATTGTTCTACAGATATAAGATATCACCATTGGGGATGCTGGGCTATGGCTTATGGGGTTCTATATACTATTTTTTTCAACTTTATGTGTGTGTATCATATGTCAAAATAAAAAGTTACAAAATAAGAGGAAAGAAAAAAGTAATCTGCTGACCATAAAATTATTAGAATACATATTGAACACATAAAATCACATCCTTTTAAATTCCTGTTTTATATGTTTACATATGTTGCATAAAACATGCATATAATAAAATAAATAAATATGCACATATTGGTAGTATATGCTAAAAAGTACCGTTAGGTATATGTAATCAAAAAGTTCAGAGATCACTGTTCTTAAGTATTATTTACTTATCTGTCTTAAACAGTGAAAAACAAAATGTGTGATATAGAATTCTGACGTAATATTATCTCCAGAATATTAACCCCAGCATAAATCACTAAGACAAAATATACTAAAAATAAATTTTAAAAGATGCTATGTAGAAATGGAGTAAAGCATTAAATTACTAGTTTATATTGCTTCTTTCCATAGAAGGCATTAGCAGTCCTATTACATTTTTCAATCAGCCACAAAAGACTTTGAACTTTCATCTAATGTACTGTTTTTGTCATTATTATTGTTTTGTATATTCTTATTCACTTCTTTTTTGAGACAGGGTCTCACTCTGGTTGCCCAGGCTGGATTGCAGTGGCATCATCTCGGCCCACTGCAGCCTGGACCTCACCAGCTCAGGTGGTTCTCCCATCTCAATCTCTCGAGTAGCTGGGATTACAGGCATACGCCACCATGCCCAGCTACTTTTTTTGTATTTTTAGTAGAGACAGAGTTTCCCTATGTTGCCCAGACTGGTATTGAACTCCTGGATTCAAGCAATCTGCCTGCCTTGGCCTCCCAGAGTGCTGGGATTATAGGCATGAACCACCGCATCTGGCCTCTTCTTCATTTTTTAAGATAACTTGTTACCCAAGATTAACTCTGCCACTCATTTTGAAGGTTAAAACAACACCTGAAACTAAAACTCAAACACCCAATTTTTGCTCAGCAAAGTATGTCACTCTACAAAACACACTTGAGCACTGAGAATTACTTGATAAAGGTTAGCAAATTCAAGCTTCACATATTTGTAGAACACTTGGTTTTCAATCAAATATCTCTTTATTCATCTAGTGATTGGTATTTTTATTCATTTTCTGAAACGGTACAACTTACGGGTTTGGAGTGAAACTTGGGAAACGTAGATTGTTGTTAAATATCAGCCAGTTAACACAGTTAAGCCATAAAGACTCTTATGTCCATATTTTCCAATTTGTGAGGTAGGGTTCTATAGAATGAATTTAGAATAATTCACAGAAATTTGTAAGTCTAAGGTGAACTTATACATAGCAAGTGTTTAACTGTCTTACAAAGTATTTGAAACATTTAAATTCACTCTCCTAAATACAAGGATGTTCACACTACAGCTACACTAGTAGTTCCTGATTTGGTAAAGAACATAGGCAAGGAAGGTTAAATTTCAAATATATCTTTAATGTTTTCATTTTTTAGCTTATTTTATTAAAGGTAATTCATTGCTCTTTCCTTGTGAGTTAATAATCCTCCTCTCAGGGAACCTGGCTGTCTAAACTGTATTTTTAAAACGCTTTACTTTGAAGGTACAGCATTTGTTACAAAAAAATATGATTCAAAATTGTGGAATGAGAAACTCATGTGAGGACATTGGATCTTTATTATTATGCTGAAACTCAAAGCCTGTGATTTATTTACTTTTTGATGGTAACTGACACTTTGTCACAGCTACGTTGCCTTGGAGAGGTTAAAAAGTTGTCCACGTTCCAGCCAGCAAAAGAGCAGCCTCTCAACTGCCAACATGCAACAAGCTTGGACAAGCACTTTATTTTTTACAGTAAAGTAACAAGCTTGCCTTCTCAGTGCAACCAAACTCAAACAATGAAAAGAGCTATTCCAAACCGAAGGCCAAGCTTGTGGTATGCATAGGAGCACACCCCACCAAGCAACTATGGTCAAGCACAAGCTTTCTCTTCAAAGAAAGATTGCGTATGCATCAGCCCCTCAGCTACTGTCAGTTATGTCAACTTATTATCCCTAAAGATTGTTAAAGAAAAGTATTAATAAGTAGCATAAATTGCTCTTTTGAACATAAAATTCGCTTGGGCTCCCAAGATAACGTACAGGAAAAGTAGAGAAAATAAATGCAACTTCCCTCATGATTCTGAGTACCATATGAAATCATCGCAGTAGAAAATGTATTAACATAGAAAATGTGGACTTGCCTTTTGGAACACAGTAATCAGTGCTAGTGTTTTACATATTCAGTTTATTCAGGGCTGATGTTTATTAAAGCCCTGTGAATTTAAGTTCATCTCTAAAACAATCATAATATGTGAACTGCCATACCTCTTACCTCAAAATTTGGAACAGAGGGAAAAAGAAGGCCTTGTTCCACATTATTAAGAAAAACAAAAAATATGTAAGGGCACAGAATTAAACAAAAGCAGTTCTATGTTCTGCAAATGCATCCAAAGATATCTTTTACTTCCTTAGAACGTGTTTTATAATTAAGCAAATACATATATGCATATGTATATTTGAAAAATTTAGTAAAGATGAAAACTAAATCCTGGTTTAGGTAAATATTCCACATAAAATAAAAACTACATGAAAGTAGATATTTTTATACATTCTGCCATGTAATTAACTAATCTGTATATAGCTCTGGATTTATATGGAAAGGTAACAGATAAAACATTAGAACTCTGAATATATCAGCTGGGCGTGGTGGCTCACGCCTGTAATCCCAGCACTTTGGGAGGCTGAGGTGGGCAGACCACGAGGTCAGGAGTTGGAGACCAGCCTGGCCAGCATGGTGAAACCCTGTCTCTACTAAAAATACAAAACTTAGCCAGGTGTGGTGGCATGTGCCTGCAGTCCCAGCTACTCAGGAGGCTGAGGTGGGAGAATCGCTTGAACCCAGGAGGCAGAGGTTGCAGTTACCCGAGACTGCGCCATTACACTCCAGCCTGGGTGACAGAGCAAGTCTCCATCTCAAAAAAAAAAAAAAAAAAAAAAAGAACTCTGAGTATATCATTGAAAAGATACCATAATTTAGTTTCTTTCATTACTGCTATATTCCTTTCATAAATCCAAAACAATGATGTTATCAATGATTCTGAAAATCAGTTTTGGTGGGTCATTAAATTTTCCAAATTTATACTGCATAAAAGTCATTTTGCATAATGTAATTAACATTATTTTATATTTAAAAATCAGGATTTGGATCTATTTCACACTCCTAACCAGGCTCTATGTCTATGCCTATGACTATGTCTATATCTGTATCTATATCATCTATTTACCGACCCAGAATATCAGGAACTCACAGAGGTCAAGGAGTAGCTCTGATGTGCAGGAGTCTGCCCTTTTCCAAAGAGGTTAAATATGAACTCTGTACACTTGGACTTAGATCCACTTCCCCAGACCACCAGGCTTCATCAGTGGGATCAAGAGACCACTCCTCTACCACTCACTCACAGCATCACCAGTACTACTGTGCCTCAAGTCTGCCAGTATTAATTTTATGTTGCCCTTTAACTATGTTAAATCAGGCTACCACAAGAAGCTCCAGAATTCAAGCTCACGCCTCATCTAGATTCTAAACCCTGCAAATGTCAACACATTCCCGAGTCTGTTTCTTCCCACCACACTCTTAGTCCATTATATAACAAGTAACAGAAAATATATTTAAAAATACATAAAAAATACATTGCAGGTCAATTTTGGCAAAGGTAATTTCAGGTCGGGGAAAGGACCCAATCCTACGCCAGAAAGATATTTTGGATTTTAATGGTCCTAATCATTGGGAAATTTTAGGGTTAAGTCCTAGCTTCAATTAAAGGACCCAATCCGAAGGCAGGAAGATGTTTTGGCTTTTAATGGTCCTAATTAATCGTGATTTTTAGGCCTGTGTTAAGTCCTAGCTTCAATTAAGAATGCCTATCTGAGAAGAAAAAGAATCGGAGATGCAATTCTAGGAAGAGGCTGGCAAGATCCCTTCAAACAGAGTAGTGGTCTCAGCAGGGTTCAACCAGGCAGTTAAAGACCCTAGGGGAGACAAAAACACTTTAGTAAGACAAATACACATGAATTGGTGTGCCAGTGTGTGCACATACACATATACACACCCCTCACAATATGGAACAAGCTACACATACGATGTAGGGAGGAGGCTATATAGGCAGCTGCATGCTGGATGCCTCCAGCTGCTTTCTCTTATGCTTTCAATGCACCATTATGTTACAGGCCTCAAAATCTGTCTCTATTAATATTATTTAAATAGAATGTGTTGCTCAGCATTCAAAAACTCTCATTTTCTAAAGTTAACACTTTGTATTTTCTATAAGTTCTTAACACTTGCCTTCCCCTTAAAACATCTATGAAGGTAAAGTATGTATGCTCATTTATTTATTTATTTATTTATTTTTGAGACAGCGTCTCGCTCTGTCACCCAGGCTGCAGTGCAATGGCGCGATCTTGGCTCACTGCAACCTTTGCCTCCCAGTTTCAATTCATTCTCCTGCCTTAGCCTCCCGAGTAGATGGGATTACAGACGCCACCACTATGCCTGGCTAATTTTTTGTATTTTTAGTAGAGACGGGGTTTCACTATGTTGGCCAGGCTGATCTCGAACTCCTGACCTCATGATCCGTCTGCCTCGGCCTCCCAAAGTGCTGGGATTACAGGTGTGAGCCACTGCACCCGACCTACATATGTATGCTTATAAAGAGGAACTAGAGTGACACCAGAGAGCATGGTCAGTGAGCCTAACAGGAAATTTGATGTTTCTCTTTTTGTAAAAAATCTTATTTGTTTTTGAAATTTTTGTTTTGTAAGTTTTGCTACTTACAAATGCCTATGTTCTCTTAATCTGGGGATGACTTAAGAAGTAACAGAAATTGTTATTAGAGATGAATAAGGAAAAAAATATAAAATTATAATAAACATTGGTAGTTATTCACATTATTTCAAACGTTTTCTATAATAAGAAGACTAATGTCCCCCATAAATTGTTGTATGCCTGGATTCATGGGTTGTAATATTTACGTTAAATGAATTTGGCTCCTTACCATAAACTTAGGTAGGGCAAATGTAAAGTTATATAAATCCAATGGCTTCACAAAACCCTTTCAAAAAGATTTATTATTGCAATGAAAACTTTGTTTGTAGTCTTGCTTAGAGTTCTAATGAAAAACAGGAGTAGGATATTTATTCTTTTAAAGCAAGTGCCACTGTTAATACTGGTGACAACTTCTAATCTTACTAACACTATACATAGGCCTGAAAATGGAAATTACAGTGACATTGTTTCTAATACTATCAAATGGTAACAACCTGGGAAGCCTTCTAAGTGTTTCTGTAATTTTACTTTACTCTTCCCTCATCCAATCTCTATACCTAGTTGTACCTGATCAACAAATGCAAATAAGCCAAGATCCCATTACAGCAGGCACCATACGAAATTCCTCAAACATGCACCATATGAAATTCCTTAAAATTCAGAAGTAATGGTCTCATGTGGAAAAAAAATATGTTTTGGGTGTGAAATGCTCAGAAAAACGATGTTAAATTACTTAGTATTTAAATAATCCAATGAGTTTAACATGTGAAAGAGGCACTCTGAATTTAGTTTTGTTTTTTGAGTAACTGGCATGATGTCTTAGTGTTGAGAGAAATATGTCAAGTATTAATGCTTTTGTTTTATTGACTTGTTTAACTTCTCAAGTCACCATTTGATGTTTAAGAAACAAGGATGGGGCAAGGCGCAGTGGCTCATGCCTGTAATCCCAGCACTTTGGGAGGCTGAGGCAGGCGGATCATGAGATCAAGATCATCCTGGCTAACACAGTGAAACCCCATCTCTACTGAAAAAAAAATACAAAAAATTAGCTGGGCGTGGTGGCAGGTGACTATAGTCCCAGCTACTCGGGAGGCTGAGGCAGGAGAATGGCGTGAACCAGGAAGGCGGAGTTTACAGAGAGCAGAGAGATTGCGCCACTGCACTCCAGCCTGGGTGACAGAGCGAGACTCCATCTCCAAAAAAAAAAAAAGAAAAAGAAACAAGGATGGTAATGAATGAAAGAATGAGGAAAAGAATGGAAGGATGAGGAAGACTTGAATTGTATTTGGCTTAACTGTATTTGGCTGCATTTTAGATAAACAAAGTTTGCTGGTAGGATGGGGAAAAACATAGAGGAGTTGGGGGTGGTAAAATAAATTACCAGCATGTCCAGGTTGGGAAGGGGTATTGGTTTCTTCTCAGGTCAGACTGGCTGTCACCACCAACACTGACTGGAAGAGTTATTGAAGTGATACTCTACCTGTAATGACTGAGGGACAGAGAGACAGCAGAACAAGAGGATCCCTAATAAATCACATCCCTAATACCTTGTAGATCACTACCAAAAGAAACCTGTTATCTGGGCTTTGTCTGTTTCTCTTTTCATAGTGGATTAAGATTCTTATCTTAATAAGATATGTTGTTAAACTCAAATTTTATATCTGGTTTATAATCTAGATTTTAAAAACATAACTGTATATCTGCACATAAACTCATAATCCCTTTTTCTACAACCATTGTGTTCTGAAATATCTACTGCTGAAATTTTCCCATCTAAGACACACTACCTTTTACCTGAATGTGGCATTTTAAAATAAAAGTTTTAGATAATTTAGTGTTAGAAAAAAACCCTCAAAATTTGAAATTAATAATACTGACCTCATGAAGTTTTATGTTTGTAATACATTTTGGTATATATTTTATCAATAAATTAGGTTCAACATAATTCTGACTGCATTCTATTTATCCAGGTAAACTTGGATAGTGTGGATAGTATGAACAACAGCAAATAACTTCGAGAAAAGGGAACATTTGGGATCAAGTTTTCTCCACATAATACAAAGTGGTTGGATACATTTATTTTTGTTTTTTACTTGACTAACTCACATGTTGTCTTAGTGATGAGAGAAATATGTCAAGTATTCATGCTTTTGTTTTATTTTATCAACTTGTTTAATGCCTCAAGTCACCATTTGATGTTTAAGAAACAAGGAGGGTAATGAATGAACAAATGAGGAAATGAATGGAAGGATGAGGAAGATATAAAGTGACTTGACTTGTATTTGACTTATTTTCTTTATTTGCTATTTAGGAATAATATTATGGGGATATCCTAAAAGAAAACTGGTGAATAGGTGCAAGAAGTGTTGTTCTGATAATAAATCATTATTTTTATTACTACTTCTACACCTGCTAGTATGTGTCTCACCCAAGTACCTAGAAACTGTTTTTGCCATTGCCATGAAACTATGAAATTTTATTAAGGTCATGGGCAGATCATCAATTCTGAATTAATTATTCAAAAACACTTTATTCAAAAATCTAAATAAATAAACCTGTTAACTGAAATGCAACCAAAATTCTGATATATTTCCTTTAAGTCTTTTTGAAATTTTCAAATCCCTTAGATTTTGTATAACTTCATATAATTTCATGTAACTCATTAAGACAGATTGGCTTTTCCTTACAGAGAAAATACGTTTTTTAAAAATGGCTCAACCTTAATTTAATAAGTATCCCACAGAAAAGATACTATAAAAAATACGGAGGCTTCAGTGAGTTTTTTCTCTAGTCCCAGGTTATTCAGCATGTGGCTCAGGATGGCTTTGAATTGGGCCCAACATGGCTTTGAACCTGGGCCCAACACAAATTAGCAAGCTTTCTTAAAACATTGAGATTTTTGCAATTTTTTTAAAATCTCATCAGCTATTGTCTGTTAGAGTATTTTATGTTTTTTTATGTGCGGCCCAAGACCATTCTTCTTCCAGTGTGGCCCAGGGAAACCAAAAGATTGGACAGCCCTGAAGTCTAGTCTTTATGTCAAACTTGCCTTCTCCCTGCCAATACTACTGCTTCCTATGGCAGGTAAGCAGGGATTGAAGGCATTTCAAGTTGTTACATCATAAACACTTGTAATTCAATAAGTACAGAGAATTAATTACTTTCTCACCCTAAGAAGCAGTGGAAAGTAAACTGAGACTGATGGAAGAATAGGAAGAACACGTTTCTAATTACACGATACCTTTCCTTTCAATCAATACTCAGGGGATGTTAGTCCTAATATGTCATTAAGTCTCATTTTCTCCCCTTTCATATTTTAAAGCCCTCTTGTCTTAAAAATGTAAGGTTATGTGTTGTCTGTTTTCAAGAATGATTTAAATGGGCTATACATGTGTTATTTTTATCTTATATAAGTGATGACATTCTTAAACTTCTAATTTTTGAGGCACATTTTATAGATGGTAAACGCTGGTTTAAGTTGTAATGAAAATAAAATTCTGTATTTTATGTTTTTTTTCACATTTTGATTAAGAAACAAACAGCAAATTGCATATTAGATGTTAAAATACATCTTCTTCGCTTTTACTCTGACTTAGTGAACTTCTCCAGTAATTGTACACCAGAGAACAGCTTTGCTGTCGGTTTCAGTCTTATTAAATACTTTAAAATGTTAAATCATTTATTTATTGGTGCCAAATAAAAATTACACTTTTGTCTCTAATGCTTTAAAAGTAAAGCTTGTTATTGTTAACATTCAGCAACGAAAAGTTTATTAGGAAGAACCTGTAATAATAGTTTACCTGCAATCTTATATTCTGTGTATTACATTGTAGGTCACCATTTCATTTGGATAAATATATAAAATCTTGTACACTAGGGAATGTTTAAAAAACAGAGGAACTTTAAGAATACTGTTTTCAATATCCTAGAAACTTTTTGAGTGTACTGAAATCTGGAAAATTTTTAAAAGTTGGTAGCACTATGGATGGTAATGTGTACGTGCATAAACAACAGCCTTACTGAAACCACTATCAGGCAATTTAGCTTTAATTCTTAAAGTTGGGTTGTTCTCACTGGGTTAATGTGCAATGTTTATAATTCTCCCGACAAATCATGTTTCAGCAAAGTTGTACTAAAAGCTTCAGGTTTCTAAGAACTCTCAAATACACATGGAGTTTACTAATATTCTCAGAAGAATTAAAGCCACTTGATGATTGAGCAAGCAAAACATATAAAAATAAGTAAACAAGAGATAATGAGTTAATGCCCTAGACTTATTTCTCATTTATTCACATGAGTACCTTAGATACATACAACAAACTTTCTGTTATAATTTGTTTAAAGTTAATGCTGAATATGACATATTTTTAAACACGCCAGTTTATTTACTTGATAGACCAAATCAAAGGTAGAATAAAAAGCTAGATTTGGATAAGGGAAGAAACATATGCTGCTTTAAAAATAAAATGCATTCAATTCAGATAGAATGAGATTAAAATTAAGGATTAAAAAGTTGAATTTTTATATAAGTAATATTTTAAAGAATGCAAAGTTGAATACAGGGTAGTTACATTTCTGATAATGAGGGTTTAGATAAATTGAACAAATATTCCTGTCCAGAATAACTAGAAAAATTGGAGAAAAAAATTCTAATTGAAGAAATCAAAGAACTAACACATAATAATGGGGGCAGGATCTGGCAGAAGAAAGAGGAAGATAGAGCTGAATCCTGTATTTAGGGCAGCTTTTTGCCTGTGGGCAAAAATTCCTTGAAGAAGCTATTGAGGAATAGGAAGGCAGCTGACCTTTCAATACACTTGTGGGTCACAGGGAGAGAGAAGCTAGACTCAAAGCCCACTAAGAGGAGAGTCCTGGTCAAGATCCTAGGGGACCACAAAAGACTGCTTACTTCAGTGAAAGAGATGTTCTTTATCTGCATTATTCAATAGAGTATTCATTCACTACAGTGGCCATGGAGCACTTAAAGCATGGTTAGTATGAAACTGAGGAACTGAATTTTAAATTTTACTTAATTTTAATCAGTTTAAAATTAAACAGTTAAATGTAGCTAGTAGCCTCCATCCTCAGACAGTGCATATCTGCATGAGGAGATGTATAAGTGTGTTCACTGTACACTGACTATCAGGTTGAAAACTCCAGATAAGGACCTAAATATAAAAGATAAGACTTTAAAGTACTTAAAAGAAAATATGATTCTGGCAGCGTGCAGTGGCTCACACCTGTAATCCCAGCACTTTGGGAGGCTGAGGTGGGTAGATCACTTAAGCTCAGGAGTTAGTCACCAGCCTGGCCAACATGGTGAAACCCTGTCTCTACTAAAAATACAAAAATTAGCTGGGTGTGGTAGCAGGTACCTGTAGTTCCAGCTACTCAGGAAGCTGAGGCACAAGAATCGCTTGAGTCCAGGAGGCGGAGGTTGCAGTGAGCTAAGATCACGCCACTGCACTCCAGCATGGGCAACAGAGCAAGACTCTGACTCAAGAAAGGAAAAAAAAAAAAAAAAAAAAAGAAAAGAACATATGATTTTGTGTGTACTGAAGGATTTCTTTAGGAAGACATAAAACCCACAAATCATAAGGAAACAGACTGGTAAATCCGATGATATTAAACACTCCTACAATAAAAGGCCACATGGAACATAAACAAAGTACAAAGATAAGAAATAGGACTGGGAGAGGATATTTGTGAACATATAACTGACAAAGGATTGTAGTCAGATTATATAAAGAACTACATATTACTAGGAAAATGACAACCACTCATGGAAAACAAAAAATGGAGAAGGGTACTGCTAAAGTTTTAGGGAGGCCACAAAATAACCCTATTTTCCTTATCTAAATATAATAGGTGATGGGTAGGATAGAAGAGAGAGACAAAGATGATGACAGGGAGAGAGAATATGGATAGACAAGAGGATGAGAATACAGAAGAGCAGAAGAGAAAGACATACGAAGATAAAAATATCAAAATTCAAAATTTTATTACTGGAGAACGTAGCTTGTATGTATAGTCACAAGTTTCCTAATATTTAACCTTTTATTAGATGTGGCTATCTACTCACTCATAGGAGCTAATTACAGGTTCCTTTTCTGGAGCAAAGCCCTCCTTAAGCTTATGGCATGGTAGAGTAGGCACCATGGAACCTCTGTGAGTCTAGGCAGTCACCAAAAAAAAATAAAAAATAAAAAATAAAAGAGTCCAGAGTGGGTTTAGTTGCATATGCTCAATTTCTTTACCTAAACCAGTTATGACATTCCTTCTCATAGGAATATGAGAAGGAATAGGAATATCCTTATATTTCACAATTGGTAATATTTGACAGTAATATCTAAACACAGGTTTATATTTCTTCTACATGGTATCACTTATATGAATCAAAGTATAATTTCACTTTCTAATTATCCACATGAATTCGAACGATGTTCCTCCCCAGCTTTACATATCAGAATTACCCTGCCAAACGGCTTGTAATTGATACAGCTTTAACAGAAGTTAGCCGTCCATGAAAAGTGCTTCCTAGACAGCAAGATGAGGGCACTTCTTAGAGCAATGGGTAGTGAGTGACATCACTGCAAGTTTTGCTTGGAAGTAGTTTTTAAAATCTCTGCACTGTTTCAGGCAATTTTCAGGTAACAAATAGATGGAGCCCCTCTGTAATACTGCAGTGAAAAGAGTTGAATCCTAACTGTAAGCACCAATTTTGATGAAATTTGAGGCAGTGTTTACCTACAAACTGGCTTATTAACATTCTTCACGATACTCTCACAAAACCAAATAGAGTGTTTTGTAAAAAATATGAATAATGAAATGCCTCAATATACAGTACACTATGGAAGTCCTAATTCTGATAAACCTACCCCATAGTAGCACCCGATTTCCTTCTGTCTTAGTCAATTCTTCTTTCATTCCTGTGAATACCTTTATTATTAACCTCCGTCCATTAATCTATTAGAGGAAGTCCTTTCATTGGAGTAGGAAGAGAAGAAGATAGAGGTACACTCGGGTCTTTCTCATTCTTCTGGCTCTATTAAATATGCACAGGAAAGATGAAAATCTAACTGGAAAAGTGATACTTCAAAGTCCTCTATTCATCTCTGTGCAATCTGGCCAGGACCAGGAAATCAGATGAGGTTAGATACAAAAAGCACAATGCTTTATTTTTTGCCTTGATCATTAATGCTGAGATGAAAAGCTGATGAAACAAAATGTGACACATATGTTTCCAGAATTAATTCAAACGCTGGTATGAGGCCAAAAGTGTCATTACCTAACCAGAGATATAGTCACCACATCAACTGCTACCTTGGTGCATACAATGTCATCAGGAACTTCTCTTTCCCATCTCTTAAATATTTAAGCCAATGCACATTTTTGAAAAGAGAATAGTCACAGACAGTATTGTAATGTTCCTAGGACTATTACTTAGGAACAGTGTATTTCTAATATTCAAATGAAGCTGGGCGTGGTGTCTCACATCTGTAATCCCAGCCCTTTGGGAGGCTGCAGTGGGAGGATCAATTGATTCCAGAAGTTTGAGACCAGCCTGGGTAACACAGGGAGACCCCGTCTCTTAAAAAAAATAAATTAGCCAGCTGTGGTGCATGCCTGTGGTTCCAGCTACTTGGGAAGCTGAGGTGGGAGGATCACCTGAACCCAGGCTGCAGTGAGCCATGATCTTGCCACTGCACTCCAACCTGGGTGACGGAGCAAGACTCTGCCTCAAAAAAAAAAAAAAAAAACAAAAAACAAAAAACAAAAACACAAATGACCTTAGCAAATGGATTAAATTAAAATTAAGTCAGACTAAACTAGTATAACTAATCTATGCAAAAGTAGGTGTAGGCAAATGGAAGGCATCTTTTCAGAGATTAGAAATGAAGGCTGAGGCAATAGTCAAAGAGAGCGGTCAAAGTCAGGGCATTGGAGTGAAACAAACAGCAGTAAACCTATTCAGGGTACAGCCACCCTAGAAGGCCCATTCTTAAGATTCATGTGCGAAGTGAAATATTTTACCTTGTGGTTAAAAACTTGATCTGATTAAGACCAGTGTACATTGGGGGTTAAAGGAGATTTCTGTGTTTAAGTTGGAAAAGTCAAATTAAAAAAAAAAAAAAAAGGCATCCGAAGGGCTCTAGCTGAAAAAGGAGGCTTCTATAGGAAACAATTTACGAGAAAATGAGTTATGGAGTGACTCTGGTCCCTGGGTGTACATCCCAAATCCCCACTTGTGGTAAACTTACAACTCTGAGCAGATGATAAAGAATGAACAAACATAAACAGAAAATCATAGGTGAAAAAGAGTTCCTATAAAAGGCAGGGAAATATCAGAGAGAATTCTGTAGAGCAGGGTTTCTTAATCCCAGCAACACTAACATTTTGGGCCAGTTCTTTACTGTTTCACACATATTACCTCATATACTTAAGACAAACCTGAGAGAGAGATAGACAGCACTGGCACTAAGAAATTAAGGCTTTTGGGATACCAGTTTTAGATAAGAGTCAGTTAAGTAGTAGCATCAAATGTCAAGCCCAGATCCTCTAATATCCAAATACCACATTCTTGTCTCAACACCCAGTTGCTTTTCAATTGTGAGAGATTTGGGTACTAAGAAGAAAATGCATTTAGAAATAATCAAAAGAAATTCACTTTATAAACTTGTAAATTTAATGACTTTGACAACTGCCTCAACATTACCCAACAATGACTAGCATATTTATAGAATTCTCGGGCCCAATAAACCAATGCTATTAAGACATCTACCTACAAAATGATGCCTTCATGATTCTATCCTTTTATGATTAATCCTATTTATAATAGATAAACCATTAAAACAATAATCATTTTTTATGATTAGCATTTTAAAACATTCTTGATGTCAATCAAGACTTTTGGAAAAGATCAGTACATCTTAAGGAAAGAAAAAGGCTATGGGGGAAATATTGCTAACTTGGAAATAAATTTGAAGCAATAATGTAGTTCCACACTAGCAAAAAACAAGTGTAGTCTAATCACTAAGCTTATGTGATTGCTCTGTGATCGATGAACAGTTTGTGAAGAAAAATGAGAATGAGCCTCCTTCTAGTCAAAGATTCTGGTTGTTCTTTTGGGTACACTACAGAAATGTTGTTAATATTTCAAGTTACTGTTAATATTTTATAGAAGATATACTGCTTTTAGGAATATAGATATTTACAAGCAAATAAGGTTTTATAACATTTAGATGTCAAAAGTAGAAAAATGGTTTATAGTTTTAATATTATAATGAAAATCACTGGGAAAAAATCACTATAATAGGAAGTTCTTATAGAACAAACTTTGTAGGAATGCATCTATTAAGGAAGCGACACTAAAATATATACATCTTTAACAAAATATAGAATTATAAAAATATATATGGACTACCTAAGATTGTGTTCTATATGTTTAATAAGAATAAAAGCGAAAGAATAAAAGAGCGCACTTCATTATCTTTCTTCTGTTTTTACTTAAATCCAGAAATATAACATTTAAAGACTAAAGTTCAGTCTTTTTTTTTTTTTTTTTTTTTGAGACAGGGTCTCACTCTGTTATCCAGGCTGAAGTACAATGGTGCGATCATGGCTCACTGCAGCCTCAACCTCCCCAGTGCTCAAGTGATCCTCCTGCCTCAGCCTGCAGAGTAGCTGGCACTACAAGCATGTGCCACTATACCCAGCTAATTTTTTATTTTTTGGACAGATGGGGTTTTGCCATGTTGCCCAGGCTGGTCTCAAACACCTTGGTTCAAGAGATCTTCCCACTTCAGCCTCTCAAAGTGCAGGGATTACAGGTATGAGCCACAGTGCCTAGCCTTTTTTTTTTTTTTAAAACAAACAAACAAACAAAAACACACACACACACACACAAACAAAAAACCAGAGT
Source organism: Chlorocebus sabaeus (assembly GCF_047675955.1). NCBI lineage: Eukaryota > Metazoa > Chordata > Mammalia > Primates > Cercopithecidae > Chlorocebus > Chlorocebus sabaeus. Next base: position 74,190,748 of record NC_132910.1, on the reverse strand, counting down.
ATAAAAAACAGAGTATAAAGGGTTAGAAAGGATCACTTTAGCTTAGGTATAAAAATAACCAAATGATACAATTATAATTTCTAATCAGTAATAAATATAATTTTGATGTCAGAATTTCCAAGTTTCAAACAGAATACCAATATTCTTAATAACCAAATTAAAGACTATATTGTCTCCATATATAGTTTAATTACAAAAAAATGATGTGCTTTTGAACAAAAACCAAAGTATATTCCTGGTTAAAAGTAGAATTCAGCAATAACAAGTAATACTTTGGGTAACTCAATGCCCTTAATACTTTCTTCTTTATGAGTGGTTGCAGCCATTCCAGAATGAACTTAGGGAACAACTACAGATTCAAGTTGATGGAAACAACTTCAAAAAAGTTCCATTACATGTGACAAAGAACTTATAGATAAAGTAGTTGTGAAGAGCTGTTTCAGAGAGTACTGTAAACACAAATGTACACCATAAAGAACAACAGTAGAAACCAAGCTAAAGTGAGCATTGACTTCTCCCTTTAGTGGTTATTTATAATTTTGAATGACTGGATTTGCTACCTATTTTATTTACAAAACAATAGTAACAAAAGAGGCACTACGAAAATCACGGATGTAGTTTCTTTTTCCCAAGCCTTTCCCTTTGTATCTAGGTTCATCCTCTTTCCTCTTTTCTTTCCTCATAAAGCAGTGTCTAGGAGCCACTGCAATGACAAACTAGTCTTTTGGGTAACTCAGTGCGTTCTCAAGCTCCACCATGTAGTGGCATTCATTAGAGCTTTGCACGTACAAAGCTGTCCCCCTCTCCACCCCACATATCTATATTCCCACTTGAATGGCCAATGAATAGGGTATTCTCTTTTTAATTAAGGTAACTTCTTAGAAACAACCCTTCCCACCCCCCAGCTTTATACTGCAACTATCAACCTCATATGTGTTTAATTCTTTTATCACAAAACTGTATATAAAAAGTTTTTATTTTTTCCTTTTATGATCCTAAAAGTCAATATTTTTCAAAAATGAAACATTAGAAAACCAGAAGTCATCACTGAGGACATTCAACAAGACATTCCAATTACATTTCAAATTTAAAATGATGTATCTTTCATAACATTATTAGACTGTAGAAAACTAAAACTTACAAATGAGAAGAGCATTTCCTGCCTTTTAAGAAAAGAGGGCATTCAGTTTCAACATGTACCAACTTCTGTTTGAACAACTTCTATACTAAACTCTAAAAGCTGTCTTAGGCAAAAAACAATGATATCAAATTGCCTCATTCTGAAAAGGCACTATCTTAAGAAGTAAAACTTTTACACTTAATAATTTTTATTCAAACTTTCCATTGCTGGTGTTAATATCCTTTATTCTAATTATTCTGTAGTCATAATATTCATATTAGATGAATCAATATTACTACACTATTTTCAGTTGGAAATGAAAACAGAAACACATAAACGATCTATTTCCAAAATAATTCTTACATCAGAATTCCTAGACTAAGATATTATTATTAAAACCTATAGAATTTTTGGCATTATATCCTTATCATGAATGTATGACTAAGCTGTTTAATCAGATTAACTACTTACGATCCAAAGCTTAGCACTTTGAATGATATACTGTTGTAATTTTGTTTAGCTTCAAAGAAAAACAAATCATTACCTATGTGACACCATGATATAGTCCATAAATATTTATGTTCCGACTTGACATAACAAAAGTCCCCTTGAAACATAGTGGGAGATTTCTAATAAATAGAAATATCAATACAATGCATATTTTCTAAGTAACTTTTTAAAGCCTCCATATATTATGGTACTTAACTGATTTTCTACATTTTGATAACAATGGAACAGGAACATATTTTTAGTTTAGAAAATTAGAGCATGAGAATCATACTCCTTCAGGTATAAGAAAAAAGATATCTATCATGCCTACCCCATTTCCTAGGTAACACTAGTCTTATTTTGGTAAGAGGTAAAATTATAAATGTGAAATAAGATAAAGTAGCAGGAAAGAAATGAAATTTGAAATCAGACCTGAGTTAAAACTTCACTTATTTCAGCTATTAGCTGTGTGAGTTTCAGCAAAATTACTTCAATCTATTTAGTGTAAGGTGGTACAAATTGAAAATGTATATATTCATACTCAGACTCTCAGAGTTGCGTGACTATTAAATAAAATGATAAGTAAAACAGAGTAAAGTGCAGTGTCAAAAATAAGGATGGACAGTAGCTATTGTAATAGTTATTATGACTTTTTTGATGTTATGAACTTTTAAATACTAGATAGATAATAAAAACACTAAAATGGGCATAACAACATCTACCTCATATGAGACAGAAAATTAAATGAGATAAACAGGTGCAGCACCAACTCAGTGGCTAAATAAAGGTTAACTATTACTAATATTCCTCCAATTTTTCAGATACCTGAACTTAACACTTTCAAAAGAACCATCAACCAACTTCATTTCTGGGAAGGGGTGAGCGAGCACCAAATTGGCTTTGCCTAGGTTTCAACTACAAAATAAAGGGATAGCCTTGGCGGGCTGTTAAGAGACCTGAGTTTTAAGACTGACTCTGCTACAAACTAAAGCTATAATTTGGCCAAATTCATCTTATCAACATAATGCTATAATTTATGTGACTACCCCTGGGAAATTTGATTTATCACGCTAACCAAAGAATCAGTATTATTGGCTACTTACTAATGGTTTTTCACTGTTTATTTTCACTTCAGAAATGATCAGGCTGGACCTTACTAAAAGGAATACACTTTGTATATATAACTTTGGCAGAAATATCATAGAACCCTTCCAAAACATTGGGCAAAATATTTTTCTTCTTAAGTCGGACAGCACTTTAGAAAAGTATGAGGAGTGGAACATGAACCACAGACTTATTTTCTCAAAATATGTACAAACATAAAAGTCTAAAAAATATTTTTAAAAGATCTCAGAATATTTAGAATGCCAAAATCATAGTAGTCTGTATAGATACTTTTATTTTATTTTATTTTTTTATTTTAACACAAAACAGACCAATATCATTTGTTTCAGGTAGAGTTATTTGATATCAGATTTTCAGAGAAACCTAAATGTTCGCTAAAATCAACATGCATATCTCATATTTTTACATATACCAGCTTCCCTTTACTTAGTTGTGGTTTTAGTTTAAAAAAAAAAAATCAGGTTGGGGCCAGGTATGGTGGCTCACGCCTATAATCCCTACACTTTGGGAGGCCAAGTTGGGAGGATCACTTGAGCCCAGGAGTTCAAGATCAGTCTGGGCAACATGGCAAGATCCCATCTCTACCATAAAATGAATGAATGAATAAGCACGTCCGGCATGGTGGTGCAAGTCTATAGTTCTAGCTATTCAGGAGGCTGGGTTGGGAGGATGGCTTGAGCCTGGGAGGTGGAGGCTGCAGTGAGCTGAGATCATGCCGCCACATTCCAGCCTGTGTGACAGAGCCAGACCCTATCTCAAACAAAACAAAACAAAACCAAAAAAAAAAACAAAACCAGGTTGGGCCTAATGTAAATCAAGAAGTCAACACAAAATAATTTTATACTCTTTCTTTTCCATTTTTCTTTTACTGTGTTAGATTAGAAATCTAAATAGTTTTTTCCAAATGAACGTAATTGTCATCTTAGCCTATGTGCAACATGTACATACTACTCTAAAAAGTGTCAAGTCTTGTAAGAAAACTACAGAGTGAATACTCTATACCTGCATATTTCTATTAATAAAATGCTAATAATGGATAAGTAGCATAACTAATTTGAGACTGCCACGAAATAAACTTTTATTCACGTTCTATTTTAAAGAATTATATTTAAAATTTAAATTTAGTCTAACTTTTTTCCTAATACCATCTGTCAGAAAATAATAATATAATCATGTACAACAATAAACAATGACTTACTGAGTGACTGTTATGTACTAAGCATTTACATGTTATATTATTTCATTTAATCTCAAAATACCTCAATGAAATGAAGATTTACTACCTGTATTACCTTTGCTTTTTTGAAGGGTGTACAGGTAGTAAGTAACAGAACCAGATTTCAAACTCACATCTGTCTTGCTCTAAAAACCATGGTATTGACTGGTTCTCAAACCTGGCTGAGTCTTCTGAAATTATAGATTGATAGCTCTGACCCCCTCCAAGATTCTGATTTAATAAGTCTGGTTCAGGGCCAGGAAATCCTTGGTTTTTCAAAGCTTATCTGGTGATTCTGATGTACAGCTAGACTTGGAAAGTACTGTACTAAGTTATTTCTGTTTTCTTCCTTCCTTAAACTGTGTATAATGCAAAACCAAATAAAACTGAAAAATCCATCTTAGATTTCTAAGGAGCTTCCTTCTTTGTTTCCTTCTCCCCAACAGATGAGCTACCACTAGCCAAGGCATAGCTTTTATTAAAAGAAATTTGGTTTCAAGTGGCTTTTGTTGGAAATAACTAATTGAGGGAAGAAGGGTCAAGAAAAAAGTAAACTGGGAAATAACTATCTTTCAATTGGACAGAACCTATCCAGTCCCCAGGGAATATTTTTCTTTTTATTCTTCTGTCACTGACGAAGGAAATAAAGAGAACTACTGAGGGAATGGAGCAAATGCAAACTAAGAAAGAAGGAAAGACAACAGTTTTATACTTTAAGTACAAAAAATGCAGAATTTACAGCTGAGAGGTAAATGGGAACATCTAATGCCTAGGCAGATGGAAGTCCTAGAATTAGTCAGCAAATTTCTGAGTGCCTACCATGTGGGAAGCACTATATTAAGAGCTTCATTATCTATATTCCAGAGAGTATTTGATACCATTGGGTTAGTTAGAAAGGAACAATATAATTAAAACCTAGGTATAAGTTCTAGTTGGAAAAGCTACTGACTTACCTTAGATAACTAGCCACTGAGTGTCTATTTGCCAGATGCTATACTATGAAGAATTATTGGCTTTACTGGTTAGTGGTTTTTAAATTAAAATTCTTTTTCCTATAATAAAATTTATAAAGGGAAATTTAGTTACAAAAACATGTAGTTTAAAAGAATGACTCCTAATGATTTTATGTTTTGTGCTTTATAACGGTATTTTAGTTTCTACATTTCAATTAAAAAATAATTAAATAATTTTAAGAGGTAGGCAGAGTTAGTGTCATTTCATCAGTTTGATGAACAGGAAGTAGAAACTCAGAGTTTCAGAGCTTATCTGCGACCAGAGAGTCTAGTAAGTAGCAAATCAAGGACCCAAATTCAGACTTTCTGACATTGAATTCACATGCCATATAGCTAGACCTCAGATGATACTAAGCTTGGCATTAATCAAACTTAATATGACCAAATTATTTTCTGTAAAGTGTGTATCTAAAATTAGAAAACAAAAGCAAATATATAGGTATTTCATAAATTATTCACATAGGAAGTGACTATTAGGTTTTCTTCATAAAACAGCCAGAGAAGATAAAGCCAATTATACAAACTACCCCAAAGCACACCATTACTTTGGGGCAGAACTTGGCCTAGAACTAGGCCCCAAAACAGCCAGTGGACCAAACCTATTTTCATAGAGCACCTGAGCTTGGAATCATTTCTACATTTTTATTAATTTATTATTATTTATTATTATTATTTTCTTTGAGACAGGGTCTGACTCTCTGCCACCCAGGATAGAGTGCAGTGGCACAATCTCAGCACAATGTAGCCTTGATCTCATGGGCTCAAGCAATCCACCCACCTCAGCCTCCTAAGTAGCTAGGACTACAGGTGCATGTGACCATGTCCAACTAATTTTTGTATTTTTTTTGTAGAGACAGGGTTTTTGCCATGTTGCCCAGGCTGGTCTCGAGCTCCTGGGATCAAGCAATCCGCCCACCTTGCCTCCCAAAGTGCTAGGACTACAGGTGTGAATCACTGTGCTTGGCCAGTTTCTACATTTTTAAAGGGATGTAAAAAAAAAACAGAGGAGGAGGAGGAAGAAGAATGTGTAGAGGGTGGTGAAACAGGAGATTCCACAGAGATCATATGTGGCCTGCGTAGCCTAAAATATTTACTACCCGGCCCTTTACAGAGAAAGTTTGCTGACCCTTGTTTTATTAAAAAAAAACCAGATACTGAGTGAGACCTAAAAACAAAAAGAATATTACCTGCACAATCCTGGTACACCAGACAATAAAAAATAATTTTAAAGTTTAGTTAAAACTTCTTTATAAAGGAGGAATTAAATACAATATCCTTTTTCAAAATACTGAAATGTTTTAAGGTAGCTTCAGTTCAGCTTTTAAACATCTGTGTTCTCAGGAGTTTCTGATTGGAGAATCATGTCAAGTGGAATTTTTACTATTTGTCTACAATGTGCAAAAACACAAGAATCAGGGTAGAGAATTATAGTATGAATGCCAAAAATAAGAATTTAGCTTACCTATGAGATATGTAATTCCTTCCTCACAAAAACAAATCACACTCTGGTTTATACCTACTAGAAACATCGGGAATTTAGATATCAGTAGTGACCCTACTGATACTTCCTACTACAGTGTCAACCACAAGTTTTAAGCAACATATGTACCACATATGGATATGAAATCTGTCTCCTACCACCACAGAGGGTAAAGAGGTTTGAAAAAAAATCACTTTTGTTCCAAAATGTATCTGAAAAATAGCTAAATAAATAGTTATATACTAAGTTTTTATTGTTGTTGTTGTTTTTTCTGAGACAGAGTCTCACTCTGTCGCCCAGGCTGGAGTGCAGTGACATGATCGTGGCTTACTGTAACCTCTACCTCCTGGGTTTGAGTGATTCTCATGCCTCACCCTGCTGAGTAGCTGGGATTACAGGCACTTGCCACCATGCCTGGCTACTTTTTGTATTTTTAGTAAAGACGAGGTTTCACCATGTTGGCCAGGCTGGTCTCAAACGCTTGAACCTCAAGTGGTCTTCCCGCCTCAGCCTCCTAAAATGCTGGGATTACAGCCGTGAGTCACTGTGCCTGGCCATGATTCTACTACTAAGTTCTTTATTAGCTTTCCCTTTCCTTTGTAATCACATGTTCAAACACTGTATACATTTTTTTGATAAAATTTCTCTAGAAAGAACACATTTTCTGTTAATGATTTTAACAGAATATCCAATGATAAAGGCACTAATTCTTATAGTAGTTGCAAAAGGATGATATTTATTATGTGTGTGTACATGTATGGAAAACCACATCAAGTTCTATTCCTGATATTAAGATATTAACTAAAGTCTCACTTAAAGTGTGTGAGTTGGTTGGGGGCAGTGGCTCACGCCTGTAATCCCAGCACTTTGGGAGGCCGAGGTGGGCGGATGGCCTGAGCCCAAGAGTTCCAGACCAGCCTGGGCAACATGGTGAAACTCTATCTCCACGAAAATACAAATAAAATAAAATGAAATAAATTAGCCGGGTGTGATTGCGCATGCCTGTATTGCCAGCTACCTGGGAAGCTGAGGCATGAGAATCAAGAATCACCTGGACCCAGGAGGCAGAAGTTGCAGTGAGCCGAGATCATGATACTGCACTCCAGCCTGGGTGCCACAGTGAGACTCTGTCACATACATACAGACATATGTAAATAAATAAATAAATAAATAAATAAATCGTGTGTGTGGGCTGACAATTTTCAGAACTGCTGAAAACCACATTCAGTTATCCAGGTGGGAAGGCAACCTCTCTGCTCCCATCCTACTCCTCCTTCTAGATTGCTGGCATCTGAAGGAAAAACTGCCTATGGTCCTCATCCAATTAGGTATACTAGCTTGAAAATAGTTCTTCAAAAGATATTCATTCTTTTCGGCTTCTTACTATGCTCTATCACTCTGGTCCCAAGAGTGTAGGTGATGTAGAAAACATAAATGATCTATCTAGGAATGGAAAATGGGCTGCATGTGCATGTAAAATCATGACACTGTCCATTAGCTCTATTTCTTAAGCTCAAAAACAGATCAAGTACCTTTCAATAATCTTTTTAGTGTAAATGAGCTTTAGAATCAGGAGTGGAGAAGCCTATGTGCAGGGACTGATGGAAGCACAGGAGCACGTGGAATTAAATACCATTTGTACACTTGCAGCAGTATTGTTTTTCCAATATTCTTTATTGCAAAGATTTAATATGTCAGCATATTATGGATTTAAAAGAGGTTGCCAGCTAACATTCTTAATATATTTTTTAGGAAAATGTAAATTTGTACAATTTATAAAAAACAACCCAATTTTTAGAACACAGTTCCGTCTTAATCCTATCTACATAAAACAAACATGGAATTTCTACATACATTCAGAGAGAAAACACATAGAAAATTTCAAGAGTTCAAACCCACAAGTCTGAAAGAATAAGTTCTAGAAGAAACAATGTGAGTGATTTCTCTCAGGGAAGCAACGGTCTTATACAATATACAGATTTCATAGCTTATGTTTTCATCAGCAAAATTTCTGAGTAATTCATCAATTAGAGGTGTTGCTCAAGAATATGAATGGAGATATGTTTGTTTCTTAAACCATTTTTTTTTAATAGTTTCTAATAGACAAGGAAAACCTGGGTATCCGTTATGGATTTACAGTAGTAGTATATAAAGAGTAATTGTCCTTAAAAATTAATGTCAGCTACAGAGTGGAATAATAGACATGAGAGACTTGGAAAGATGGGAGGGAAGGAGACGGTAAGGGATGGGATGAGAAATAAGGGTATGGGATGAGAAATTACCTAATGGGTTCAAGGTACAGTATTCCAGTAATGGTTACACTAAAAGCCCAGACTTTACCACTAGAGTATAGCCATGTAACAAGTGCACTTGTACCTTCTAAATCTATTCCAAAAAAACTCAGCATTTTCGAAGCTTATAGAAGGAGTCCTATATTTCCTCTTGTATTATTAATGAAGAGTCATTTAAATTATAGAGATGATTAAACAGAATTTGATGACATAAAACTAATGTAGTATACTTTCTCCTGGCTGACTATAAAATGACATAAATTATGCAAAATAATGTTTTGAGATCCGGCCACTGCACTCCAGCCTGGGCGACAGAGTAAGAAAAAATAATAATAATAATAATAATAATGTTTTAAAACATACCACCAAGACACTATTCCAGAACACAGCCAATGAAGAAAGAGAACAGTAAGATACAAGGAGGCAGTGCTTCACAAATGCATGAGCTGATCTTCATAGTCCTCTAGGCGGCTACATGGCTCAATGTGTTTGAAACACTGGAAAGGGCAAAGCAAAGCATAATGAGGACCCCGGGAGATGGAGACCTACATATTCATGTTGGAGGAGTTGAGCAGAAAATTAGAAAAATCAAAATTAAGTTTTCTTCTTTCCTAAATTAAAGAATCTATGCTGTTAATATCAAAAATACTGCCTCTAAGTACTTATTAAGGAAGATGAAGTGAAGACACGAGGACATTTACTTTTTTAAAAAGAAATCACTGATAAGAGGACTACAGTGGAGGTAGGAAGTCTCTTTACTCCTAAAAAAATCAAGCTCTGGCTGGTGCGGTGGCTCACGCCTGTAATCAGAGCACTTTGGGAGGCCAAGGCCTCCCAAATCAGAGCACTTTGGGTGGATCACAAGGTCAAGAGATTGAGACCATCCTAGCCAACATGGTAAAACCCCATCTCTACTAAAAATACAAAAATTAGCTGGGCATGGTGATGCACGCCTGTAGTCCCAGCTATTCGGGAGGCAGAGGCAGGAGAATCGCTTGAACCCGGGAGGCGGAGGCTGCAGTGAGCCAAGATCATGCCACTGCACTCCGGCCTGGTGACAGAGCAAGACTCCATCTCAAAACAAAAACAAACAAACAAAAAAAGGCAAACAAAAAAAACACAAGCTCTTTTCTACAGTTAAAAAGTAAATGACAAAATAACATGATTACACAGACACTAAATTTAAGGTTCATGAAGAAATCTTTTCCTTAAGATATAATAAACTTGGTTTCTCTGGAGTTAATATGAAGGTTTTTGTACTTCGAAAACTTTTGAGTACATTTAAAGCTAAATCAAGTTCCCACATGAAATATTAATGCTATCATTTTACACTGGTGGGCATGTTTTATTTTAACAAGCATCAACATGCTATCATTACAACAGCTCATTCCTGTTGGGGGAAATGTAAGACATTTAGGAAAAGCTTAAGGTATCCCTCCTCCTCCCCGCTTCCCCCACCTCTCACAAGGCAAGAGTAGTAAACATGGATAAGATGCTGGGCTACAGGCCTTCTCCCACTCTTTCCCTTACAACTTTTCTGCAGAAGTGTAGACTTGTTTTCAGACCTTAGCTGCTGAAAATGAATTATCGTAATTTTCAATCTACACAGCACACTATCACATCGGTCCATACAAGGCTCGTCTCTTATTTAATATTTCCTTTCACCCCCAATATTGGCTACTGGCCCCTTCCCTCCAACCACACTAGAGAAACTTGTATTTGGTATAGGGCCTTGTATACATATATTCATCCTTGAATAATGCATACTACTGTTTTATTTATGATGTCTTTAACTTATATAAATAATATTATGTTATAGGTCTTGCTTTAAGCCCTTTTTAATAATGACTACTACATTTTTAATATCTTGTGTGTTGTTGTAGTACTGAAAAACAGAAGAGCATATTTGAGAGCTGCTCTGGTATTATATTACTAGCATGGCCTTTATGTTATCATGAGCTGGTCTGAGACTCCCTTGGTATTCTGTTGAACATGAACAATTTCACAGAACAGCAACATTAGACGAGGTCACTTTGTAACAGTAACAGATCAAGACAAAAACAAGACCACTGCATACTCAGGTATGGACAAAATATGAACACTGTCCAAGCCACAAAATAAACATATATTCCCAGTTCCAGCTGATAAGAGTGACTACTTCTTTACCAATTACACCATTAGCTTCACTCTATTCTTCCCTCTTTACAGATGATTTAATTAAGATAATCAATCATGGTGTTGTCTCTGCCTCCTAAAAGTAAGCAATCCAGTACAATGTCCACTTTCTTAAGCTCTCCCGCAAAATCATCTCATACAGGTCAGCTCCTATAATTCCCTCCTAACATCTTCTTGCTAAGATACCTGCAGTTCTGCAAGGTGTGCATTACCCCTCCATACAATCAGGAACAAACCCAATTTGTTCCACTCCAGGTATGTGTTCCCAGGGGTCTCTGGCTGGAGGGCATTGCCTGAACATTTATTTTATTGCTCTCTTACAGAGTGTTCCACAGGATGCATCTGTTGCATTTTACTTGAGCATTCTCATAGTGATGGACACTTAAGTTGTCCTCAACCTCACACTACCAGAAACACTGCCACAGTAAACATCCTGGGACACACCACATTATCAAGCTGAAATGTGTTTCAATAGAATATGTACATGAAATGGGACCCCGAGTGACAAGTTATAAACATATTTACTTTTACAAAGGACTGTGACATTGCTCTTCAGACCAGCTGTGTCAGCCTGCATTTTAACCAGCAGTGCATGAATGTCCTCATTACCCCAAATCCTTGCCTATATTTTGATTTACCAACTGATTTTTCAAAAACTTCTTCCCAAATAGATGGGAAGTGGTATGTTGTGTCAATTAGCATTTCTCTAATTCCTCATAAGGTTGAACATCTCTCTTTATACACTTAAGACATTAAGGACTCTCTTCCATGAGTTGTCTAGTAATAACTTTTACTTTCGTAAATATTGGTTTCTTCTTCTTGATTTGAAAGCATTTTTCATATGGTCTACCTATTTATCTCTTGTCTGCTTATGACACTGCAGGTATCTTCTTCTAATCTCTCACTATTCTGTTAATTTTTTTTACTCTTTAATCATTGAATCTTTAGTTTTGACAATGTAAAGCAAAAAAAATGTATCCCTGATAGTTTGTGCTTTTGCACAAGTAGGGTTTAAGAAGTTCTTCCTCATATCAAGATTAGAAAATAGGCTGGGCAAGATGGCTTGCCTGACCCTAGGAGTTCAAGACCAGCCTGGGCAAAATGGTGAAACCTCATCTCTACAAAAATTAGCCGAGCATGGTGGTGTGCAGCTGTTGTCCCAGCTACCTGAAGGGGGTGAGGTGGGAGGACTGCTTGGGCCCAGGAGGTTGAAGGTGCAAGTGAGCCGTGGTCATGCCACTGTGCTCCAGCCTGGATGACAAAGCAAGACTGTGTCTCAAAATAATAATATATATATATATATATATATATAAAATCAGAAAAATATTATCTTACATTTTCTTCTATTAGCTCTATGGTTATACCTGTCACTTTTAAGTCCTTGTTCTCTGTGGAGTTCACATGGTATGTGATGTGAAGTAGGGGCCCAACTTCATTTTTAAAATTTTGTAAACCAGTCTTTTCAAAAACCTACTAAACAACATTCCTCTTCCCCACCATGGTTCTGTTTTTGACCTGTATCTTCTGTTTCATTAGTGTAAACATCTGTTTCTATGCCAGTTCCATACTATTTTTACAAATATGGATTAAAATGTTGAAAAAATCATCCCTCTTCCTGATACATTTCAAAATAGACTTAGCTATCTAAGCAACTTTTTTCTACATCAGAGTTAATTAACAGAGGTTCCCAAAAAGTCCTATTATAATTTTAACTGGAATTGAATTTGGGGAGAATTGGTATCTTTATGTTGTTATGTGCCCCACCAATAAACATGTTATAGCTCTTCATTTAACCAAGTTTTCATTTATGTCCTTTAGTAAAGTTTTGTAATTTGTTCCATAAAGCTATTATAATTTTGTTAGGTTAATGTTTAAATGCATTATACTTTTTGTAATTATTGTGAATTTTGAAATGTAGTCACTGCTAAATATGGAAAAACAAAACTACTGATCATTGAAAGTATATAGCTTACTTCTTCTAGTTGTAAAAGTTTACCCACATAGACAATGTATAACCTCCAAGTAAGGACTATTTTGTCTATTTTAGTTTCTCTTTTCCACGCCACAATTTCCCTGTCCACTTCTATTTCACTTTCGTTTTTCTTATTGGACTAGTCAGATCTATGTCAAGAATATATATTTGTCTTGCTTTGTATAAAGTTTGATTAAAGTTTTGGTATTGATATTTGTTGTAGGCTTTTGTATATAACTAGTTTGTAAAGTTTCCTTTTATTCCTAATTTTCTAAACTTTTAATTATATAAAGTTTATCAAATGCTTTTCAAAGTATACTTTTAGACAATTATATAATTTTTTTCACCTATTACATATTTTCACCATTGATATAGTGAATTTCTTTGATTTTTTAATGTTAAACCATCCTTGCCTTCCTCAGATAAAATACTATATTAAAAAATTACCAGCCGGGTGCAGTGGCTCATACCTGTAATCCCAGCATGGTGGGAGGCCAACGCAGGTGGATCATGAGGTCAGGAGTTCGAGACCAGGCTGGCCAACATGGTGAAACCCTGTCTCTACCAAAAATACAAAAATTAGCTGGGTGTGGTAGTGGCTACTCAGGAGGCTGAGGCAGGAGAATCATTTGAACCCGGGAGGCAGAGGTTGCAGTGAGCCGAGATTATGCCATTGCACTCCAGCCTGGGTGACAAGGTGAGACTCTGACTCAAAAAATAAAAAATAAAAAATAAAAAATAATACCATTGGACTTATTCACTAAATTTGATTTAGAATTCCCACACTTGTAATTATAAATGAGGTGGACCTATACTTTTCTCTTCTTGTGCTATGTTTTGGAATTAAGGTTGTACAAGCCTTGCAAAATTAGCCAGATAGCATCCTGTTTTTTTATTTTTAAAATTTTTTTATTTTTAAAGCATCCATATGAGACAGCAGTTACATCCCCTGAAAATCTGGTAACAATGTCCTATAAAATCTATTTGGCTTAGGAAAGTGTATCTGCTTACAAATGAGATTCTTCAGAAACTGTACCTAGACTTCATAATGAGTCTTAAATTTTAAGCTTAGAGTGTCTCTAAGAAATGAGCTGTCTAGCAGAAAGTTCTGTTCCTTGTCTCTAGGAAAAATGATCTGTTCCTATATAGTAGCCCCAGTATTGTGAACCAACAAAGCAACATCTTAATGGGAAAATCTTTAAAGCATTTACACTTCAAAAATAGGAAGCAGTGGTCTTCTGAAATAACAGACTTAAGTAACAGTGAATTAAATGAAAGAAAATTTCCTGAAGGCCCCATAAAGTGGGCGAGAAATGTTTTGCCTCTGAACCTAGTTCCTGAATCTATTTCATTTTGATGGTCTAAGCTAATGCTCTTTTTTGCCTATAGATTATAGGAAGATAGTGAAATTGGTTTAGGTACAGATTAAAGAGGCAACATTTCACTAAAGATGTAAAAAGTTATTAGGGATACACTTTGATGGCTAAGTTTATGCTTTCTGGATAATTAAGACTAATGAAGCCTTCAAAGCTAGGAAGCTAATTTATCAGGCAAAGACTATTAAATAGACAGACGAAACTCCTTCTCATGGTCTCAACTACTACATTATTTAACTTATCTTGTGTATGCTGCCCCATAGGGCTATAACAATTTTTATAAAGTGTTAGGATGAATGCTGACACACATCTTACTTTGTTTATCATTGAAGCCAGGCCAAAAGGCACTAATTAGGGTAGTTCTGCTACACAATGTTTATGTACTAATTACCCCACTTCCTAAACCAAATATTCCAAGAAGTACTAAGAATGCAAGGCAAAAAGTCACTGGTTGCAGCATCAAGTATGCTGCTTTACAAACAAAAAGAACAATACACTCTGCAAGGAAGAAAACAATAGAAAAGTTCACACATGATATATAAAGTATGGTGAATAACTATGTTTTCCTAAAGGTGTAACAAGCATTATTATATTCAATAGCATAAGTACTTAATTTTAATAAGAATGGAGACTTCCAAATTAAAAAGAAAATAAAAATTTTAGAAAAAGGAAAATTTTAAACCACATCACACACAAAGAATTATATATAAATATATAGAGAGACATATTTGTGGGACATATTTGTGGGAAATTTATGGAAAAATTAGAAAAACACTTATGGAAAAATACAAGTTAGTATTGCAAAATCTTATTTTTAAATTCAGTTTAAATGTTGAGAGCTTTCTACATGCTAGACGGTAGGGTTCCAAAGATGAACAAGACATACATGTTTCTTACCCTCAAGAGCTTGCAGGGGATAGGTTGGGCGCGGTGGCTCAAGCCTGTAATCCCAGCACTTTGGGAGGCCGAGACGGGCAGATCACGAGGTCAGGAGATCGAGACCATCCTGGCTAACACGGTGAAACCCCATCTCTACTAAAAAAAACAAAAAAACTAGCCGGGCAAGGTGGCGGGCGCCTGTAGTCCCAGCTACTCGGGAGGCTGAGGCAGGAGAATGGCGTAAACTCGAGAGGCGAAACTTGCAGTGAGCTGAGATACGGCCACTGCACTCCAGCCTGGGCGACAGAGCCAGACTCCGTCTCAAAAAAAAAAAAAAAAAAAAAAGAGCTTGCAGGGGAAGATAGACAATTAACTGAGCAAGCAAAATACAATGTAAAAATGCTATGATGTAGGAAATAGCTCACAGATCACTTACTGTAGTCTACAATTTCATTTTGTATGTGTATAAACAAATTTTAGAAATAGGAAGAACTTTCTGGAACTTTCTAATCTGTCCTCTCTCCCTGGATGTGTATGTATGTTTTGTAGTACTTATCCTTCTGCCTATTCCTGTTTGCCTTCTTTCTGCTTCCTCATTTCTTGTGCTTTTTACCTTATCTGCTTTTGTTTCCTTACTTGGCCATTATATAGAACAAATGTATATTTATAGTACTTTTATGCATTGCTTTTAAAAAACTCATCCTGACAAAAACAGTGATAATGCTGAAAATAATTGTAACAACAGACTTACTATGTGCCAGAGTGTTCTGAGAACTTTTATAAGCATTAACTACTGCTTTAATTGTTACAAAAATCTACAAGGTAGGCATCAGTATTACTTCCGTGTTCCAGACATGGAAACTGAAATACAAAGAGGCTAAGTAACATTCTTAGGGTCACACAGCTAGCAAAGGGCAGAGCTGGACACACCTGCCAGTGTGGTTGAAATCCTACTGGTTTTATTTAAAACAATAGCTAACACTCACTGAGTTAACTATGAGGTACTGGTCTAACCATTTGAATCATTCCACGGATATGATCTCGTTTAATCCTAACAATCACCCTGTTAAATAGGTGGGTTAATGACCCCATTTTAGGGATAAGAAAATTGAGGCCGAGTAGGTTGCCCAAGTCACAAAACTAAAGGTTTTTTTTAAAAAAGTGACAAAAAAATCCAACAGAAAGTTAAGAAACTGAATTTTGAAAAAAGAAGAAAAACCATAAACTAAATTATCTTTATTTTTATATAAGTCCACATTCTCTAAGTCAACACTTTGGGGAAAAAAGTTGTTTGCCTCACACTAATAAATCAGACTAAATATTAATACAATGTCATCAATCAAAAAAGAATTTCCTGGTTCTATAATGAAAAAGGAACAAATAGCCTCTGCCTTGTCATTTTTCAGATGTGCTCAGTAATTCCGTGCATCATTTTCCTTTCATGTAACATAAACACAAAGTTAACTTTTTTTCTTTCTACCTTTAGTATTACCACAAGAAACTCAGGTAATAGCACATTTAAAAGATATAGGATCATATTATCAGTTATAGACAGAATCTGACAACCAGAAGACAAAATGAATGCTTTTCATAGTCTCCATGTTTTCCATCAAAAAGTACACATATCCCATGAGTAAACTTACACTTATCTCCTTCTTATATTCAGGCAATGACGATTGGGGCATAGAAAAATAAAGACACTAATAATTTATTTGTGCTACTGCATAAAAAACTCCTCTAAAAAACTTTAATTCAAAAATCTAGTGTTCTGAATGCTGAAGTAAATGTCTCCCCAGTGATGGGGTAAGTCTTCTTAGAATGCCAGAAGACTTACTAGTTCAAAAGCACATCAAAATTCAGATTAGGAAAAGGAGGTAATTAGCGCCTCCAGCTTTGTTTAGGGTTATTAGTGCCAAGAACTGTAGTCAAAGAGTACATGCAATCAGCCTTTGCACATTATAATTAGATGATGGGAACGACAGAGCTCTACATTGTAACTACTAAAAATATTAACAATTGTCAGAACCTCCAAAACGAACCCTATCAAGTTTTTTTCCAACTCTGATACTAGAGCTGTGTGACCTAATGCTTTTCTAAACATTCTTTAAGATAAACTGTTTAAGGTGAATATTTTTAATTTCTATATACTGTTGTAACCCAAAGGCCTAGGCACACATAGGCAACCAGGTGTATTGACTTGAAAAAGGTATGAAATCTGATATGATTGACAAGTTAGATTTGGAATGGTGAACACGAAGGCTTAATTATTTCCTCCCACTGCACCTCAGATTTCTGAGAAGAAAACAGGAAAACCTTGTATATAAACATAACCCAAACTTAGTTCTCAAATTTCACCTTGCTCCTTACTACTTGCTATTTGGCTATTTCCTTTTGAATCTGTTTTCCCTGGCCTCAGTGGCTAATCGAATCTTTCCTACTCCCCTCACAGCTTCAGTGAAGTCTCAGGTGTTCATTCTTTCATTGACTTTGCTCATGATCTCAAAATTCCGTTTTAGGCCCATTATTTTAAATCAGATGAAAAGCTGACTTGTGCTGTCTTTCTTCCTCACCATTCCAATTCATCCATAATCCTTACCAGGTTAGTCACTTGTGGAAAGGCACCTTAACTCTGTTACCTCCAACAGGACAAGATTGTGCACTCTCAGTTATTTCCCTCATCTCCCAGAATGTTTTCAATTTAACAAACATTTATTAAGCACCTACACAGATGTTAGGTACAGTGTTAAACACTGAAACACCAATAACCCAAACGTTACCCTTAAACAATCCTCTTCCTTTATGTCTTCAAACCCATACTAACAAGTATCTTCCAAAATCTCTTAGTCTTCATTCCTTCTGTGGCCAGTGTTTCTACCCAGTTCACAGTCCACCTCAAGTTATATCCTTATATAGCTTTTCTTGATCATTCCAGTCCAGAGTAATCTCTCCTTTCTTTGTTCCAATCATTTAGCACTAACCAGAAACTATACCAACCATACAGTCTGTTACCTTTATCTATTTTACAATTAGGCTTCATATAATACAGATGTCTGCTTGTTTAAGAGGAAAGAGTTTAGGTTTTAAAATCATATAGAACAGGCTGGGCACGGTGGCTCACACCTGTAATCCCAGCACTTTGGGAGGCAGAGGCAGGTGAACCATTTGAGGTCAGCAATTCAAGACCAGCCTGACCGATATGGTGAAACCCCATCTCTATTAAAAATACAAAAAAATTAGCTGGGCGTGGTGACACGTGCCTGTAATCCCAGCTACTCGGGAGGCTGAGGCAAGAGAATCGCTTGAACCCGGAAAGCAGAGGTTGCAGTGAGCTGAGATCACGCCACTGCACTCTAGCCTGGGCGACAAAATGAAACTATGTCTCCAAAAAAAAAAAAAAAAAAGAAAACGAAAACAAATGAGATAGAACAACTCATGCCAGGCTCTATCTTTCCTAGGCTTATGGGTTACTGGATGAATAACAGTTTAAAATATAGGTATGTTGTAGGTTGGTATTAAATATAAATTGCCCTCCCCATTTGATATTCATTGATTAAAATCTTATAGCATGTGAACATAATTTACTAAGAATTTACTAAGCCCATATTTCTAAGTTCACTTTATTTTCATTACATATGCAAGAATTGAAAGCAAAAAATGGAAAACTATTACCTTTTAAAGGATCATTCAAGGAACTAAGAGATCTTCACTTGAGCCCTCACTTACTGTAATCCCAACAAGAAGCTATTACTTTGTCCTTCCCCCCATCTGCATTGAAAGTGCAACCCTCTGAGAATGTTATAAGCTGATACGACAGTTTCTATTGCATCACTGGCATCTAAGTAGATGTTTACCAACTGAGGACAGACACTGTTTAACCAGGCTGACTCCTAAGGAATGTACTTAACTGCAAGCAGGTTATTTCTCTAAAACAAATCACATCCTAAGATTCTAAACATGATAACCAGAGACTAAATTAAATCTCAAAAACCTACAATTAGCTTCTAACTACTCATATAAAGAACAGATCCTGTTTATGGTAATACTGAGTTTCCGTTTTCCATAGGGAGCTATAGGACATAAATTAATAATATTTACATCTTTTAGTATATAATAAAAGAATCTTTGGCTTTCCTCTTAACAAACTTTAGACAAAAGAATTTACAAAAGGATAAAATGCTTGTATCTTAAATGACAATGACTTCTATACTAATATATCTGAAATATTCTATGTGTAACTAATCCTCGTTTGAAGTGGTATCCAATTAATAATTTTTTATCATCATTTCCTTTTTATAAAGAAAAAAGGGGGAAATGAGAACTACTCTGTTCAGGAGAAAAGGCAAAGCGGTCCTCACTTGCCCCATTTTTACTGGGAGAAATGGCATGTTTCTTGGTTTGCAAACATAAAAAAATTATATAAAAAATATGTACTTTCATTTCTTCTTATTGAACTCAGAGTGTTGGAAATTTTAAGAGATTCTAACAAGTCTTGAGGTATTTCAGGAACTTAGATTTGCTTTATTAAAACATAAATAGGCTGGGAAAAGTAACATGTCAAGCATCTCAGTGAGGAGCTTTTCCGGTTAGGGGTAAGGGCACTGACAAAGGGCACAGACAGTAGGAAGGATGAGAGAACGTAGTAGGGTAACAGAAGGAAGACAGAAGCCTCAACAACTTTCATCATTCTACCTAGAGCTGGCCCCAAACTGGCATTGTCCTGGCTCACTCTTGATCTGATAAAAATCAGCTTCAGTTGCTACCACCACTGGCAGCATGCCTGGTATTACTCTTAAGTAATTTCAACTGATTAAAACAAATAGTGATACTGGAGTTTTGAGTATAAAACAATCTGTTTGGTGTGTATAGGTGTGTTATTTTTACCTTTGAAGCAACTGTTCTCAACTAGGGTCTGCTGGAATAGTCTCAAGATATTTCATATGCTTAAAACGTGTGTTTTTGTTTTGATGATGACCTAAAAAAATTAAAATGCTCAATCAGCTGAAGATCTTACAATAAAGTACTGGTTACCTGATTTCAGCATCAAAAATTGCATTTGAGTTTCTCATTGTGTTGGAACCAAGCTACCATGGAAGGTGGCAGCATTTAATTAATGTAGTTCTTCAACTGGAATTTGTAGGTATATTCATAGAAGTCTGAGGTATTTTCTTTACAATATATTTATGCATTACTTAAGTTTAAGAAACACAGCTGTGGCTGGGCACAGTGGCTCACGCCTGTAATCCCAGCACTTTGGGAGGCCAAGGCGGGCGGATCACGAAGTCAGGAGATCGAGACCATCCTGGCTAACATGGTGAAACCCCGTCTCTACTAAAAACACAAAAAATTAGCTGGGCATGGTGGCGGGTGCCTGTAATCCCAGGTACTCGGGAGGCTGAGGCAGGAGAATGATGTGAACCCGGGAGGCGGAGGTTGCAGTGAGCTGAAATCACGCCACTGCACTCCAGCCTGGGTGACAGAGCAATAGTCCGTCTCAAAAAAAAAAAAGAAAAGAAAAGAAACACAGCTCTACAGTTAAACTTATGGAGAAAGAAAGGCTAGGCTAAGTAGGACCCCAAAAAGCTATATATATAGATATCTACATATATAAGTATATAAAGAGGCAGATATATATATACTTACATATATCTAGAAAATACATATACTATATATTAGTATATACAGATATCTATATATATTAATATTAGATAGCTATATATAATATACATATATAGATATACATTTATATAGACAGCTATATATCTCTATATAAATATCTATATGTATTATTATATATAGATATCTAATATATGCTATCTATATATAAATATATGTATATATGTATATTATATATAGCTATCTAATATATAGCTATCTATATATAAGTATATATCTATATATGTATATATTTTTATATATTTTATATATATTTCATATATATTTATCTCTATATGTATATATGTATATATAGCACATATCTATATATTATATATTTATATATAATATATAAATATGTTATATATACTTATATATACCATGAGGCACTGAAATACTATATATATGCTTATATATACTATATATCTCTATATATACTTATATATAGATATGTAGATATAGATATAGATTTCTATATATACAGATATATACTTATATATCTGTATATAAGTATATATACACATATATACAGATATATAAGTATATACAGATACATATAAAGTATATATATCTCTTATCTCAACCAATTGATTTGAGTTACATTAAGTATTCATCTTATGAGTTTCTATTATATTCAGTGGACTATTTCAAGCATGTATTAATTCATCTAATCCTCACCAGTTTATGAAGCATTTTATTCTCCCCATATTGAGAGGATAATAACCTGTCCAAGGACACAGTGTAAATGAGTGGCAGAACCAATAGCCAAACCCAGGGAGTTTAAAACCAGAGTGTGTGCTTTTACTAATATAGTATATACTCCTTTCTATAAAAAGTTCAGGGAGCCAGGCAGATAGGATCTACACATTATAATCCAAGATTAAAGACAGTTGGACTATGAGAAAGTGGAGCTATACATAGTTAATTAAGAAGACTAACATCCATAGCATTATATTTGACATAGTTACAGTTGATAGAATTATAGAATTCTAGAGTTCAAGGAACCAAAAATTAATCTAATTCTTTTCTCCCCAACTAGGTGAGGAAAGTCTGCTGGTTCATCATGACTATTCCTTGGCAATTAAGAGCTGAGTATATAACCAACTAATTCCCTAGATCCAAACAAGTTCCCTAACCATTTAGCATCTCCTATCAAAAGTATAATTTAATAAGTTGCACTGGATGATTTCTAAATTCTCTTGTAGCTTCAAATTTTGATTGATACTAGAGGGGCAAAACTAATAGGATATATATATAGGAGTTTATCAAGTAATATTAACTCACATGATCTGAGGAGAAACAGGAATCCATTTCCAAAGCTGAAGAACTTGGAGTCTGGTGTTCAAGGGCAGGAAGCATGCAGCATAGGAGAAAGATGTAGGCTGGGAGGCTAAGCCAGACAAACCTTTGCACATTTTTCTGCCTGCTTTATAACCTGGCTGTGTCTAAAGCTGATTAGATTGTGCCCACCCAGATTAAGGGTGGGTCTGCCTTTTCCAGCTCGCTGACTCAAATGTTAATCTCCTTTGTCAACACCTTAACAGACACTTGCAGGGTCAATACTTTGCATCATTCAGTCCCATCAAGTTGAAATTCAGTATTAACTATCACAGATACTATGTATTTATGAAGTAAAAAAAAAATCAGCATGAATGCTCAATTGGACATAAGAATACAAATCCAGAAATGGAAATTAAAAATATGAAGCCAAAAATATCAGGCATAGGGGAAATTCTTATGCTATGTGAATGGAATAGTGAGCAGATATTAACAAATATTTAAGCCAGTAGTTCAATCTTTCATTGCCAATGTTCACAGCTTACTAAATTTGATTTTCCCCTCAATGTGAACATCTCTCAAATTTAATCTCAGAAATACATGAAAAATTAAGACTTCCTTTGAAAAAAATCACTTTATAGTCAACTAGGGTAGAATACTTGACTTCAAAAGGCAAATAATTGATTATATTATTTTCAGAGCAGAATATCATAAATATCAATGAGAAATCATCTGAATTTATATGGAAATAAAAAGGTCAGAAAAATAAGAAGACCAGTCCAGTAACTTTTACATATGAGTAGCCATATTTTTAAAAATTCTACTGAGTAGTTCAATATAAATTAATAAAAATCATACAAGACCTACATATAGCCATACAACTAAAGAGTAGCAATAGTTTTTCTAATGAAATAATTTCAATCAACATATTTACTTTCATAAATGGATACTAAGGACAATTTACATTTATTATGAAATAAAATTTAACCCTGTACTTTCATAAATTATTTTAATAACTTTATTAAGAAATAATTTACATATCACAAAATTCATGAATTATTTAAGCATACAATTCAATAATTTTCAGGAAATTTACAAAACTGTGCAACCTCCACCATAATGTAGTATTAGAACATTCTCACTGCCCCAAAAGTTGCCTCATGTCCATTTATACTTAATCCCCAAGGCAACTCCTAACTCTAGCCCAAGGCAACTACTGGTCTACTTTTTTTCTCTATAATTTTCCTTAGCTGGACATTTCATATAAAGGGAATAATAATATTTTTACACTAAAAAGAATTTTTGTAAAGCCAAAGTTTTTTTTTTTTTTTTTTTTTACAGGACACTCCAAATAAAATTAACCTTACAGTGAAAATGAAAGTCTCAGCTGTCTGTTAGAGATTATAACCATCTATAACTTGAATGAAAACAATAATTTTAAGTCTTTTCAGAGACTGTAAAAAGGCCTTCAAACTTAAACAAATTCTTATTGCCATGAAATATATATTCAAAATAGCGGAATCACTAAATAAGCAGAAGTGTCATTTGTTGTTTGCTTTAGTACCATCATATCTAAACGGAAGAAAACTGGCTAGGAACCAGAATACTTGCTCTGTTTTTTACATGAAATGATTTCCTGTCATAATCACTCAATTATTAAATTAAATTAAAAATGCTAAGAAAATTCTCAAAGGCAAATGAACCAAACAAAGTAATAAAGTATTGGCATAGAAACTTCAACTAGAATCTAAAAACTTAAAGCATTTCAATAAATCTTAATTAGATAATTATACAGTTACATTTTTTTGCTAGGCGTAGTGCGGGATATAAAAGCCTGTCCAACATGGTGAAACCCCATCTCTACTAAAAATATAAAAATAAAAAATTAGCCAGGAGTGGTGGCAGGCGCCTGTAAGCCCAGCTACTCAGGAGGCTGAGGCAGGAGGATCACTTGAACCTGAGAGGCAGAGGTTACAGTGAGCTGAGATTGTGTCACTGCACTCCAGCCTGGGCGACAGGGCGAGACTCTGTCTCAAAAACAAAAAAATAAAATAAAATATATCCAATAATACAGTTTCCTCTCTTCAAAGACTTAAATTTCTATTGGGAAAGTAAATTACACACATGAAATAATTAGAAAATAACTCAAAATACAAAGCAAGTGACAAAATATGGAAGAATTGGGGCTGTGAAAGATCAAGGTAGGGGAAAAAATCACTGTGGGTTAGAAGGATCACTAGCTGTCACAAAGAAGGCAGATCTTGGGGTGACTTGAAGTATAGCTCACAATTTATGTAACAGCCCAAAAGGGGTGGTTTTCTCAATAAAAAGAACACCATGGTTAAATGTGCAGAGAAAGAGCAAAGTAAATTACCTCAATAATAAAGAAACAAGCCTGATCAGAACACTCAGTACAGACTGCGGTATTTTGATGAGAAGTTAAAAACCAGGTCTAAGTGGTAGACTTTAAACCTTACCTCTGATCACTACACCCTCTTGAAAGATGTAGGGCTTCAGAAGTATTAGATAAGGTTTAGACAGGAGTAATTACAAAAAGTGTGCCTGGACATTAGTCACTTAAACTCTTTACTTCTGCATAAAACAAGAGATGAGTCTCTGTCCTCTCTTCATTTATTAAAACTCAGAAGTTTCCTTTCAAGGGTTGCCTAATAGAGAGCAGTTAGGTGAATCAGTCCCTGGGGTTTGGATGTTCAAAAGGGAAGCTCTCCTTTCCCTCAGGGACTGTGGAGCCCAGCCAGGACTTCCAGTCCACCTAAGTCTGTAAAATACATGTTAAGAGGTCATAAGTGGGGTATAGCCTGTTCATATATTTGGGGAAATTAAATGAAATTTAACACTGAGGTTTTACTACATACCAGACTATGCTAAAAACAAAAATAATAAACATGACCTAATTTAATACTCTGAACCAGTGGAGTAGACAGAGAGTGTTGGTTTTTTTTTGTTTGTTTGAGATGGAGTCTCGCTCTGTAGCCCAGGCTGGAGTGCAGCCATGCCATCTCAGCTCACTGCAACCTCTGCCTCCTGGGTCCCAGTTCAAGCAATTCTCCTGCCTCAGCCTCCTGAGTAGTTAGGATTACAGGCACGCGCCACCATGCCCAGCTAATTTTTTTGTATTTTTAGTAGAGATAGGGTTTCACCATGTTGGCCAGGCTGGTCTTGAACTCCTGACCTCGTGATCCACCCACCTCAGCCTCCCAAAGTGCTGGGATGAAAGGTGTGAGGCACCGCGCCTGGCCCAGGCAGTGTTTTTATTTTACAGATAATCTGAGTTCAGCTTGGTTAATCAGGTTGCTATGGATGTACAGCTAGTGAGTGACAATGCTAGGCTTCAAAGCTAGGTCAGTCTGACTCCAAAGTCCACATTCTTTCCACTTTACCATTTGCATCTATGTAACATGCTTGTTAAAACCTTTTCTGATAATAACATCAATAATTGCCACTTTAAATATCAAATACGTATGAGGTTCTTTTTATATATGACATAAACATTATTACTAACCTGTATAATAACCCTGGAGAGAGGAATTACATCCTTGTTTTATAGATGATTAAACCATGACCCAGAGGGGCCAAATAACATGCTAAAGTTAAAATATCTAGTAAGTAGCAGAGCTGGCTTCAAATTTAGATATGCCTGATGTCAACCTACAGCTCTTCATACTGTGCCATGATGACTCCTTATAAAATAAAATTTGGTATTGGTATTCATTTTAAGAAAGAGATTTAATTATTTATACATAGGTAATCTAAACTTCCTAATATGACTCTCTATATTTTGTTATTTATCTGAGACTATGAATTCTGAAATATTAATGCAATAATATGAGTAAATTTTATAGACATAAGCTCTAAGCCATTAGTGGCCCATTGATTCTCGTTTCTTTTCCATCTAATATTTGAGATACTAATAAAATAAATATAGTGGACACTATTAATTTTCCCTTTTAAAAACATCTGTCACTGTCAACATTTCCTTCCAACATACTCATGTACTCTATAATATTTGACAGATGACCCAGTATAATTGGTAAAGAGAAAAGTTGTTTATCTGTAAATTAGATGGTTCTGTTACATGGAGTTAACTGAATGTTTAAAAGTCCCATTTTTCCTTGCACGTATTTGAAGGTGGTATTCAAGTTCCTCAAAATTCTCCTTTATCATAAAAAATACTTCTATTCTTCTTGTGTGACACAGTCTCCAAATCGTTCCATATCTTGATCACACTCTTCTGGACACAGCCCACTTTTATGGTGTCTCTTCTTGCCTCTCTGAAGAAACAGAATAAGGATGTTGTCTCTTCTAGAGGACAGTTCTTCAAATAACTGAAGCTGCCTATCACATTCCTCCTTCGTGGTCTTTTTTCCCCTGCTGATTAATCAGGAACTCACCACTTGCAGACCCTCATCCCTCCCTCCCCCTCAAATCCTGATTACTCTCCTTTGGACTTGCCTTGGCTTGTTCATGTTTCTCTTAAAATATGAACAAATGTAAATGGACCAGCTTGCAAATCCAATGAAACACTTTTCTTTATACATTACAATATCACTATATACATCTTCATCTTGTTTTTATTTAGTTTAACTTCTTGTCTTATATTTCTTTCCTAAAGAACCCTGCACCCTTGGCCTACAGTTTCTGCTTCTTCTAATCCAGTCAGAGCAGGGACTAATCTCCGTAAAATCTCATGACAGTATTTTTTTTCTATGCAGAAATTACGTCTCTCCACTGCCTACTAAATTCTAAACTTTTCCATAATGTGATTTCAACTTCCTTGCCTAGCTCTATCAGCCACTGACCTTTTATTTAGAATTTTGAGCTATGCAATTAGAAGATACCATCCTTCAAATACATTCCTTACTTTCATGTCTGTATCCCTTGCCTAGAGTATTATTTCCAAATGGAATAACTACATATTCCTCTCCTTGACCTCCTGAAATAGCATCCTTTCTTCTCCAAGACTTAGCATAATTATTATCACTTAGTCACCCCCGCTGGATGCAGTATATCCGTCCTAAATGTTCTTGCATTTCTTTTTGGAACACTTATTTCATATTTCCTTGTCTTCAAATTAGTTTTATGTCTTAAGCTTCCTATTAGGTTCTAATTTTGAGGCCAAAGAATGTCTTATTAAGCCAATATTGTATATGATAAACATAAACTGTATAGCTAGACATACATAAATCTCCATCATCTAATCAATCAAAAAACATTCAGTGACCACTGATTATGTACCAGGCACTCTGCTAAGTTTTTAGGATAAGATTCCAAAGAAACATAGCTTTTACCCTTAAGGAGTGTACAACACAATGCAAGAACTGATAGAAAGTTCTCCTAGCCTCAGTTTCTCTTTCCACAGTTTCAGTTGCCCAAGGTCAATCTCAGTCTGAAAATCGGTGAGTACAGTACAGTAAGACATTTTGAGAGAGACAGAGACCACACTTACATAACTTTTATTACAGCATATTGTTATAATTGTTCTACTGTATTATTAATTATTGCTGTTAATCTCTAACTGTGCCTAATTTATAAATTAAATGTCATCATAGGTATGTATGTATAAGAAAAAAACATATATATAGCAGTTAGTACAACCCATGGTTTCAGACATCCACTGGGGGTCTTGCAATGTATCCTCTGGAGATAAGGGAGTACTACTTATATTTTAAAAAACAAAAGAAAAAGAAAGAGGTAACTGCTCAATGCATAGAAGCCCAAACTCCTGCTAGAGGTCGTTGGAAGATTTGATTCTTACAAGATGAGTAGGAATTTAGCAAGGGACAAATAGGAAGGCATTTTCTTGTTCACAGTGATAGGACAGAGGTGATAAAACACAGTCAGAGATGAGAGAATCTTGTAAGAGGGAGACATGTCAAGAATACTACAGAATGACAGTTATCACAGAATACCACCAAAGAAGCCTGGTCTTTGGAAGGGGCAGTGTTTACATTGTAGTATTAGGTGATTAGCAGTTAGGGGTGAGCTGATGTAAAAATTATAATGCAAGAAGCTGGCCACAGTAATTTGTGTTGTCTGCGTTTTCAGGAAGAGGTGTGTCTTTATTTTGCCTGCAGTAAAACTGATGGCTATGGGCAGGTCTGTACTCCACCCAGAGTGAATCATTTTTTTTTTTTTTTTTTTTTTAAGGATGTAACCTAATTTAGCATGCTGTGTTGTGGCATTGAGTCTAAGGTTAGAGTGGGTAAAAATCTCATATAAATAACCACTGGCTTATTTACTATTAAGCGTAAAACTTGGATTTTTCTCAGAGAAGTAGCCCAACTTGGTAAAATAGAAAAAAGGCTAGTCATCACACCAATATTGTTACTCTAGAAGGAGTCCTCTGAACAACAACAACGACAAAAAAAGACAAGATTTTTGGCAGACTATAATTATTCACACCCATGTTAGATTCATATTCTAAAAACTTGTTTATTTCATTGCTTTTCAGAGGCCCACTGTTGCCTAAAAAATAAAAAGAAAGCTGGCATTTAATCACTTTATTTCTCTTCTAAATTCTAGGAGAGTCTCAAGATTTTGAATGTTGCTCTCCCACTTAAATTGTTAAGATTGATTCTGATACATTATCCTGTTCACTAATCAAATAGAACCAGGAGGGTCAGGACAACTGGCTTAGGTCTGGGCACTGTCCTCACTTCCTGCACCTCCCAGTCCTAGGTCCTGCAGCCTTCCAGTTAATCGCTCACTGCTTCCCAAAGGAGCCTGTAACCCAGGCTCTACATGCTATGCACTCTCACCTCTACTCTGCTTCTTCCCCTTTAGAAAGGTCCTTACCTTTCCTAACCAACTACTTACTGTATTTCAATGACTATAGGAAACATATTTCTTCATTTTTTAACTGCAGAAATCAGTGTCAATGCATATCATAGTTTAATTGGCTGCATTTTCTTTTTTAGTAATCTATAAAGTAAAGACGCACCTTTTAATCAAAGGCCTCTTGACTGCAACACTTCTGTGACTTCTATCTGACTTGGCTCCTATGTGTCCTAAATACTCCCCCAGCTAACATTACCCAGGCTGCTTTATCAAAACTGTAATTAAGTGAGAAATATGACTTTAAGAGCAACATCTGTCAGCTTCCAAAAGCATCATAATATCAGACTAAAAACTTGTCAAAACTTTTACAAAAGAAAACTAAATAATAAATTATCTATAAATCCTTCAGAATTAGTTCTTCAGAACCACTTAACAGCTATAATCAAATAACAAAGACAGACTTTTAATTGGGCCTGACTTACCTGGCATTTGGAAGTAATTTGTTAGAATTATAATTCTTCATAACAAAATGTAATGGACAGAACACCGGACTAGGAGTCAAATAAACACTCTCTAATCCATGTTAACCTCATCTGAAAATAAGGTTAGACATAATTTCTGCAGTCTCTTTTAGCACGTATCCTCTGTGGTTTTCACTATTAATATTTTAGATTAAGATCACCTTTACTCATGGAAAAATTGATTCTAAAATCTAGGAGACCATTGTAATTTTAGCAGCTGAATTTGAACTTTGAGTTTTAGGAATCTGCTCTTTCTCTTGAATTGCAAATGATGGGACCCTTTGGCATTTGCAACCTGGCATTCTTTCCCTTTCTTGCTGACTTCCTTCCTCTGACTGCTGCAGACAGGTTGCAGCAAGTAATACTCTCTTTAGGGGAGATTTATTATGCTCAAATGTTCTTTCTGTATTTTTTTCCATGGACAAGATGCAACAGTAAATACATTTATATACTGCCTATGTTCTGTATTTCTTGACCCGAAGTTCTTTGGGGAGCCCCTACATAACAGATATTACCACACCTGAACTTCACTTGTCAAGATGAAGAGAGATGAAATACTGAAGTGATGTTTTACTCATCTCTACTATTTTTATACCTACATAAATTAATATATAGCTTAGTAAACTTAGACTTTCTAATGAGAGTTTATATCAAATTGCACTGATACTAAAACTGTAAGTATTCTTTCCCCCACACATACGAACACAATCTTTGCTCTGAAATTCCTGAGATTGACCTTTCAATGCAAATAGATTTCACAGGCTAATTCCAAGAGGATCCCCACGCTTTTAAATGTACAAAAGAAACAGAGAACAACTTGATCTGAGATTCAGGTTATTTTCTCTGGCAAAAGTAAGTTGGAACAAGTCATTTTATCTTCTCAAAGCTGTAATGGTCATATGTATAAAATGAGGATTGGTATTGTCAGTGATTTCA
Organism: Chlorocebus sabaeus; assembly: GCF_047675955.1. NCBI lineage: Eukaryota > Metazoa > Chordata > Mammalia > Primates > Cercopithecidae > Chlorocebus > Chlorocebus sabaeus. The sequence goes on along the minus strand of NC_132910.1, from coordinate 74,160,427 downwards.
ATCTATTTTTTGGCTCAACACACCAAGGACACTACTCAGTTTCATCATTCACAGAGGCTCACTACCCTATTAATGCCACAGTGAGAGGTTGGGGTGTAAAGGTGTTTGTGTGTGTGTGTGTGTGTGTCTGTGTGTGTGTGTATATGAAAAAGCTTCCTGGTGTATCTGGCAAAATAGAGTGGTATATGTGCGTATGGGGAGCAAGAAAGATGTCATTCCTAGTCACTCTTTACACCCACTCCCAATGCTATCGACTTGGTTCAAAGTTCCTTTTCAGTATCCAGTTTCTGTGACTCTAGGAATGAAAAGGATTCTTTTAACAATAACGTATTTCATTATTTAAGTTGAACAGGTTTTGCTCTTTTATAGAGGGGGCAAGTATTTACTTTCACTTGATGATGACATAGAAAGCTATGTTTTTAGGAAATACCACATATTTTGTGATGTTGAAAGTTGGAGTGAATGTGGCTAGAGATTTGTTTTACGTGAACTAATTAAGATGCTATTACTGTCTACTGCCATACCACCCCGAACACGCTCAATCTCGTCTGATCTTGGAAGATGCTATTAATTAATACTTTGCTATGTAAATCAAGAGTTAGGATCTTTTTTTGAGGCTACTTATTTTGAAAGGGATCTTTTATATAAAACAATAACCTCATCCTAAGGGAGCTAGCAGTATTTGGGAGATAAAACATGAATGCAATAATCAACTGATTCACACAGAAACCAATGTAAACCATACAAAGTGAGGAGCAGAGGTGGCCTCGTCCAGAAAAGGCTTTTAAAGCTTTATGCTTCTTATGATATGCAACAATAAATGTATATGGTTATGATGAATAAAAGCTTGTAGAGGCTGGGCGCGGTGGCTCACACCTGTAATCCCAGCACTTTGGGAGGCTGAGGCAGGTGGATCACTTGAGGTTGGGAGTTCGAGACCGGTTGGCCAACATGGTGAAACCCCATCTCTACTTAAAAAGAATACAAAAATTAGCTGGGCGTGGTGTCGGGCACCTGTAATCCCAGCTACTCAGGAGGCTGAGACAGGAGCATTGCTTGAACCTGGGAAGTGGAGGTTGCAGTGAGCCAAGATTGCATCACTGTACTCTAGCCTGGGCAACAGAGCAAGACTCTGTCTCAAAAAAAAAAAAGCTTGTAGAGAGATCATTCAGCATTGTTGCCAAATTTGGGTCTCACCCCATGAGTTAATTTTTATTTTGAGGAAGAAAGCAACCCTACCTGCAGGTTAGGACTTCTGGTAATAATTTCACTTTCCATATGAGTCCCTCCTTTCATATGCACTTGGCATCTCTATGAACAGCAGCCTACACTTTATCCAAAAAAAAAAAAAAAACAAACCTATTAGCAAGGGATCATTAAGAACAGGTTTTTTTCTTTTTCTTTTTTTTTAAATCTTCTTAACTATCTTAGAGGACATAAAGCCTTTGGAGGGCAGAAGTTTTACAAAGAGGTTGGTTTGTGTCCTTTTAAAAACTGGAGATACTGGCAATTAGAAACTTAAAAATAATACTCAGACATATGTTATAAACAACACCAGCTGTCTTGATGATAAAAAACATGACCAAGTTAAGGGTTTCCAATTTGAGTAGGTACTGAGGCAGTTCCCAACTGTTAAAGGGATTATTTTCTAAGTTTTTATTTGTAATTTCAAGTTTTGGAATTTTTTGGCACATTTTCCTGACAAGCTAATGTTTAAAAATGGTGACTAGGTATCTAGGAATTTGGTACTAAGAATGCTATTATTGATATTAATTGAAAAGCTACAGCATAGAGAATAGGCCCTTGAAAGGTTATGTACGTAATATGAAGCCTAGACCCCATCTTTTAATGTAGTTGTTTCAGTATTCTACCCCTGGTTCAAACTTTTACTTACAACTTCAAGATTTTGCTCCATTTCTTTTTTTTTTCTGTTCAAACAGAAATGACAAGCATACTTGAAGGAACTATGATGAAGAGATAAACTTGCAAACTAAACACAGCCATGTAGCTCAGAGTCCTAACTTTAGGTCTAGCCATATCCTGAGTGTTAGTAGTCCCTTTAAATTACAGATACGAGTTTAACATTTATAGTATCTGTTCCTACTCTGCCTTCTGCCATAAGTAAAAGCTCCCTGAGGCCTCCTCAGAAGTAGAAGCTGCTGTGTTTCCTGTACAACCTACAGAACCATGAGCCAATTCAATCTCTTTTCTTATAAATTACCCAATTTTAGGCATTTCTTTAGAGCAGTGCAAGAATGGACTAATACAGGTACCAAGATGAACTTTCGTTTAAAACAAAATCAAACTATGCTTTAAAACTAACAGAAAAACATTTTAGTTGCTCAAAAAAAAAAAAAAAAAAATACAATTGTCTGGTATTCATGAGGGATTGGTTCCAGGACCTCCTGCAGATATCAAAATCTGAGGATGTTCAAGTCTCTTATATAAAACAGTATCTACTTGATTATGACCGATGCACATCTTCTTGTACACTTTAAATCATTTCTAGATTACTTATGATACCTAATACAACATAAATGCTACACAGTTATACTGTAATTTTTTAACAATTTAAATTTTTGAAACTGCTGTATTAATTTTTGTTCCCCTGACCCCAAATATTTTCAATCCATAGTTGGCTGAAACTGTAGATGCAAAAGCAAAAGATACACATGGCCAACTGCATATACTAAAAATGTAACTCTGTTCACTATTTTGAATAGCAAAAAGAAATGTGGAGGAAAAGAAGATAGGGAAAAAAAGACATTGAGAAGAAAGGAGAAAAAAATTACATAATAGGGATAAAACTGGGTGCAGTGGCGCCACTGTACTCCAGCCTGGGTGAGAGTGAGACTCTGTGTCTAAATAAACAAACAAACAAATAAACAGAAATAGGGATAGATACTCAACAGGAAAGAAACATATATTCATAGATCAAGAGAACAATGAGGAGGGGGTGAGAGGGAGGGAAGAAAAGAGGGAAAGAGGGAAGCAGGCAGGGGCAGAAGTGGACAGAAAAAATGTTGGCAAGAGATTCAGATTTTCTAATGTTTGTCAAACTTATCTGTTGTATTGCTTCCTCATCTTTACTGAGGTCTCTGAAGTAACTAGCTTTGATCTTTTAAATTTTTTTAACAATACGCGTTACATTTGCACCATAGTGCACCAGGCACTATGCTTTTCTCTTAACATATTTTTTTCTCCAATCCATCTCATAACCTTCCTTATAGAGTTGATATTAATGATCTCCTTTTGGAAATTAAAGTCCAAAGAAATTTAAGTGCTGTGGTTACACAGCCAGTAACTGACAAAGCTAGGATTGGCTGAATATTCACTGCTTCAAAAATTCAACTGTTTTTATTCTTTTAGTTTTTAATTCTTAAATTCAGAGGGTTTTTACTTTTAAAATCTCACTATGGATACTTATCACACACTTTTGGTAGCCTATATAGGGCAGTATCACCTCAGAAGTGAAGTCAATTGTCTTGGGAGCTAGATGCTGTACTCCACTATTTTAAACTGTTGACCTGTCTACAAATATTATTTTATCACTTTAAGAGCTTATAAGGATATGTTTCCATTTTCCTTTCTCTTGTCATTTGTGGCAATACTGTCATGTATATACTTTGATGAATATTATAGAACTCTATAATATCGGTTTTAACATTAAACAGTAAAGTATCTTTAAAAAAACTGGAAAATGAGAAAAAAACTCCTTTATTTTTATTCAGATCTTCACATTGTCTAACCCTCTCCTCCATTTCTTTCAAACTTCCAGCTAGTGAATGGATTCAGGTTCCCATATGCTTCATTTTCATCCAGACTCAAGAACCTGGTATCATTTCTCGTGGTGGTGTTCAAGTTTGCTAACAAGAAATTCTCACAAGTTTAATTTGTCTGAGAATTTTGTCTTTCAAAAGTCTTTGAAAGACAAATGTCTTTAATATACTTTCATATGTTAAGGATATTTTTGCTCGAAAGGGAATTCTATATTAAGTTTTTTCTTTCAGAACTTTAAAGACAGCATTCCACTGCCTCCTGGTTTGCACGGTTTCTGCCAAGAAGTTAATGACAATGATTACTTTTGTTCCTTTGTATTTAATGTGTGGGTTTGTTTTTTCTTTTTCCATTTGACTGCTTTTAAAGTTTTATTTTTATCATTGGTTTTCAACAGTTTCATTAGGATATGCCCTACTATGGTTTCATTGTGCTTATTTTGCTTGATTTTCTTTGTGCTTACTTATTTTTGGAGCTACCTTTACATTGGTATTTTTATGTTTACCTTTGCATTGGTATTTTTTATGTTCATGTTATTACAAGTAAAAAAGCAGTTAACCCTTATAAATATAATTTTACAGTAATAATAACAACACAGGAAACTATCATATCTGTATGATATAACCACTAATATCTGTAGTAGGATAAAGATGGGTGCAAACACGTTTACCTATGTAACAAATCTGCACATCCTGCACATGTACCCTGGAACTTAAAATAAACGTTAAAGAAAAAAAAAAAATGAGTACAAAAATTTTTCTTCTCCCTCCATCAAGAGGTTGAATCTACACTAAATGTGGGCTAACCCTGTGAGGTGCTCTATCAAAACACAGGACAAGAGAATTGGCAAAGTGACATAGCATAAATTCAGAGTGGAGCCTTCAGAGATCTGCAGCTTTTCCTTTCCAGGGCTTGAAATGTTCTGTCTTGGAACTTGGCTGCCATGCTGTGAGAAGCCCGTGCTGTAGAAAGGCCACGTGGAAGAGTTCAAAGGTGCTACAGGAGAAAGTCCCAGATAAGCCAGACATATAGGTGAGCCACTGTGGACACTCTAGGCCTGTCAAGTTTCCACCTAAAAGAGGAAGCTAGGACATGACTCAATTGACCACTGAGATAACGAGAGAATTAATAAATATCTGAATGACAAAAGTAATCATGAGGAAAATTCTTTGATAATCTGATACATGTAGTTGTTACTGGGAAGACATATAATTTAACATAAGCATTCAATACACTGCATGACACTTAAGTATTCAATGAATGTTAGCTATTATAACCGCTGTTAAAGAAATCTCAGTCTCCCAAGTTTCTCTTCTATATATTATTTTATCCATCAGATGAGAGCCATCCCTTGCTTCCAAGTTTTGGCAATTATGAATAAAGCTCCTATAAACATTGTATGCAGGTTTTTGTGTGGACATGTTTTCAACTCCTTTGGGTAAATACCAAGGAGAACAACTGTTGGATCATGTGGTAAGAGTGTTTAGATTTTTAAACTATCCAACTGTCTTCCAAAGTGGCTGTACCATTGTATAGTCCCACCAGCAGTGAATGAAAGTTCTTGATGCTCCACATCCTTGCCAGAATTTGGTGTTGTCGGTATTCTGGAATTTGACCATTCTAACAAGTGCGTAGTGATGTCTCATTTTAATTTGCATTTCTCTTATGATGTATAATGTGGATTATCTTTTCATATGCTTATTTGATATGTGGATATCTTCTTTGGTGAGGTATCTATTAAGTTCTTTCACCCATTTTTAAATCCAGTTCTTAGATTTCTTATTGTTGAATTTCAAAAGTTCCTTCTTTGTGTATTTTGGATAACAGTCCTTTATCAGATGTGTCTTTTGCAAATATTCTCCCCCAGCCTGTAGCTTGTCTTCTAATTATCTTTTCTTATTATTATACTTTAAGTTCTAGGATACATGTGCAGAATGTGCAGGTTTGTTACATAGGTATACATGTGCCATGGTGGTTTGCTGCACCCATCAGCCCATCATTTACATTCGGTATTTCTCCTAATGTTATCCCTCCCCTTTCTCCCCTACCCCCTGATAGACCCCAGTGTGTGATGTTCTCCTCCCTGTGTCCATGTGTTTTCATTGTTCAACTCCCACTTATGAGTGAGAACATGAGGTGTTTGGTTTTCTGTTCCTGTGTTAGTTTGCTGGGAATGATGGTTTCCAGCTTCATTCATGTCCCTGCAAAGGACATGAGCTCATTCTTTTTTATAGCTACATAGTATTTCATGGTGTATATATGCCACATTTTCTTTATCCAGTCTATCATTGATGGGCATATGGGTTGGTTCCAAGTTTTTGCTATTGTGAATAGTGCTGCAATAAACATACGTGTGCATGTGTCTTTATAGTAGAATGATTCATAATCATTTGGGTATATACCCAGTAATGGGATGGCTGGGTCAAATGGTATTTCTAGTTCTAGATCCTTGAGGAATTGCCACACTGTCTTCCACAATGGTTGAACTAATTTACACTCCCACCAACAGTGTAAAAGTGTTCCTCTTTCTCCACATCCTCTCCAGCATCTGTTGTTTCTGGACTTTTTAATGATCACCTTTCTAACTGGCAAGAGATGGTATCTCATTGTGGTTTTGATTTGTAATTCTCTAATGACCAGTGATGATAAGCTTTTTTTCTTATGTTTGTTGGTTGCATAAATGTCTTCCTTTGAGAAGTGTCTGTTGATATCCTTCACCCACTTTTTGATTGGAATGTTTTTTGTTTTTTCTTGTAAATTTGTTTAAGTTCTTTGTAGATTCTGGATATTAGACCTTTGTCAGATGGATAGACTGCAAAAATTTTCTCCCATTCTGTAGGTTGCCTGTTCACTCTGATGATAGTTTCTTTTGCTGTGCAGAAGCTCTTTAGTTTAATTAGGTCCCATTTGTCAATTTTGGCTTTTGGTGCCATTGCTTTTGGTGTTTTACTCATGAAGTCTTTGCCCATGCCTATGTCCTGAATGGTAACGCCTAGGTTTTCTTCTAGGGATTTTATGGTGTGGACATATTTTCAACTTCTTTGGGTAAATACCAAGGAGCACAACTGTTAGATCATGTGGTAAGAGTGTTTAGTTTTTTTAAACTATCCAACTATCTTCCAAAGTGGCTGTACCATTTTACAGGTCTTACGTTTAAGTCTTTAATCCATCTTGAGTTAATTTTTGTATAAGGTGTAAGGAAGGAGTCCAGTTTCATTTTTTCTGCATATAGCTAGCCAGTTATTCCAACACCATTTACTAAATAGGGAATCCTTTCCCCATTGCTTGTTTTTGTCAGGTTTGTCAAAGATCAGGTGATTGTAGATGTGTGGTGTTATTTCTGAGGCCTCTGTTCTGTTCCATTAGTCTATATATCTGTTTTGGTATCAGTACCATGCTGTTTTGGTTACTGTAGCCTTGCAGTATAGTTTGAAGTCAGGCAGTATGATGTCTCCAGCTTTGTTCTTTTTGCTTAGCATTGTCTTGGCTATATGGGCTCTTTTTTTGGTTCCATATGAAATTTAAAATAGTTTCTTCTAATTCTGTGAAGAAAGTTAATGGTAGCTTGACGGGAATAGCATTGAATCTATAAATTACTTTGGGCAGTATGGCCATTTTCATGATATTGATTCTTCATATCCATGATTGCATGGGATATTTTTCCATTTGTTTGTGTCCTGTCTTATTTCCTTGAGCAGTGGTTTGTAGTTCTCCTTGAAGAGGTCCTTCACAGCCCTTGTAAGTTGTATTCCTAGGTATTCTCTTTTTAGCAACTGTGAATGGGAGTTCACTGATGATTTGGCTCTCTGTTTATTATTGGTGTATAGGAATGCTTGTGATTTTTGCACACTGATTTTATATCCTGGGACTTTGCTGAAGTTGCATATCAGCTTAAGGAGTTTTGGGGCTGAGACGATGGGGTTTTCTAAATATACAATCATGTCATCTGCAAACAGAGACAATTTGACTTCCTCTCTTCCTATTTAAATACCCTTTATTTCTTTCTCTTCCCTGATTGCCCTGGCCAAAACTTCCAATACTATGTTGAATAGGAGTAGTGAGAGAGGGCATCTTTGGCTTGTGCCGGTTTTCAAAGGGAATGCTTCTAGCTTTTGCCGACTCAGTATGATACTGGCTGTGGGTTTGTCATGAATAGCTCTTACTATTTTGAGATATGTTCCATCAATACCTAGTTTATTGAGTGTTTTCAGCATAAAGGGGTGTTGAGTTTTATCGGAGGCCTTTTCTGTGTCTACTGAGATAATCATGTGGTTTTTCTCATTGGTTCTGTTTATGTGATGGATTATGTTTATTGATTTGCATATGTTGAACTATAGGCGTGTGCCTGTAGTCCCAGCTACTTGGGAGGCTGAGGCAGGAGAATTGCTTGAGCCCAGGAGACGGAGGTTGCAGTGAGCAGAGATCATGTCACTGCACTCCAACCTGGGCTACAAAGTAAGACTCCGACTCAAAAAAAAAAAACTATTTTCTAAAATAATGCTTAGGAAATTCGAAAGTTGTAAATGTTTGCTGCATGATGAAAATCACATTAGTTAGGCTTCAACACCATTGAAATGAACAGCATAGTTCCATTAAAAAAATCTAGTGCTTTTTGTGTGTGCCTAAGTGAGGTGGGATTGGGTAAGCATTTTTTAAGATCATTAAGTTGTATCAGAATCTTATGAAGAGAGAACATGTGCATATTCTGATGTACATGCATAATTCTCAGATGCATACCTTGGAGCCCTTTTGATAATCACTGATTTAGACAAACATATTATGAAATTGAAAAGTACAAATTGAAGCAGAGAAAAAGCTTTGGTTTTCATTTTCTATTTGTTTTATTATAGACAGCTAAACCCCATTTCTCATTTTATTCCCATCCTCAGACATTAATTTTTTCCTCACCATTTTTCTGTAATTTCTCTTTCACAGTATCTTTCCTGTATTTCTTTTTTTTTTCATTCCATTGGCCTATTGTAAATTTTATGAATTAGATGGTTTTACCCTTTCTCCCAGAATTTTGTCAAGTGCTGCAGCAAAGATTCATCTTATCTAGTTTTATCTCCATCTCACTTTAATCACCTGATTCTTGATTTCTCCATTTCTAAGCCTGTAACTTATCTAATTTATTCACTAAGTGTAAGTGCCATCTCTGTCATAACTTGGACAAACTGTAAAGTAACAGTGCTATAAAAAGAGTGTGTGTGTGCCAGGTGACATGGCTTAAGCCTGTAATCCCAAAAGCACTTTGGGAGGCCAAGGCAGGTGGATTACCTGAGGTCAGGAGTTCGAGACCAGCCTGGCCAACATGGTGAAACCCCGTCTCTACTAAAAATACAAAAATTAGCCAGGCGTGGTGGCACATGCCTGTAATCCCAGCTACTCGGGAGGCTGAGGCAGGAAAATTGCTTGAGCCCGGGAGATGGAGGCTGCAGTGAGCTGAGATCGTGCCACTGCACTCCAGCCTGGTTGACAGAGAGAGACTCTGTCTCCAAAAACAAAAACAACAACAACAAAAAAAGAGTGTGTGTGTGTTCTGTACTCACTTCAATTCTATCATGTTGCAAATTTTTGCCAAGGTATATACCTCCTATTGGTAATCAAAGAAACATTGTTGGCCTCCTACCCCACTTGAGAAATCTATAATAGATTAGAAAAGGTTCTGGTGGTGGTATCAGTGGGTCAGCTAACTAACTCTAGTTACAACAGTAAGCCATCCTGGCAGAAAGTAGAAGCAATCAAGAGACACACCTAATGGCACATATTAAAATATAGTAAGGCAGTTGCTATAGGCTAGCTACAGACCAATTCCATTATCCGCTGCTATATTTGCTTTCTGATTCTTTCACCTTTCCAGCTGATCTGCTTCCAAGTGATTTTATAACCACCCACTCTTCACCACTCCCCGGAAAAGTTTCACTGTTTAATTTTAAAAGCATTTCTCTCTCTCCCCCTCACTCCCCACTTTTCAAAAAAATGTGGAGTTCTGGTCTCAATCATTATGCACATGTAGCTCTCAGTGCTAAAAAGGAACTGAATGTATACTTAAAAAAGAAAATTGAGATTTTTGCCTTCTCACATGTACCCATGTTTAAATAGTCGTAAAGGATATAATTTCCAGAGTATTGTAAATATTGAGATTTTAAAATAAGACCTTAACATCAACTCTTTCAACATATTCAACAGATTTAAACCTACAGTGATTTAATACTACCATCTATTTAAAAGCTATCTTTGAGAAATTTTACACTGCTTTTTTTTCCCTTGAATTTGTACTTCTACTCTACTATCCCAATAGAATTTTCTTCTTTCTCTGATCATCTTGTAATAATTCTTAGAAAAATATGCACATATTTTGAAATTTTAAAAAATGTTCACTCGTATGAACATAAGGTTCTAAGTATTACATTTCTTCTGGATTGAATGAGCAATACAATGATTCATGTACAATTACATAAATATATTAACGATTTTTGGAAAATATAACTAAACATAAAGGTTATAGAAAGTTCATTTCTTAATGAGACAGCTGGAATCCTCTCATTAGTCTCCCTCCCCAGGGAATTTTTATAGACATAGAAAACTATTACTTATTGCTATGATTCAATTTTTTAGATTCTATTTCAATTTCTAAAAAAAATTTGTGGAATAAAGTAGAGAGAAATCTTGTTCACACAAATAAGCGAGAAGTAATTCTGTTCTAATCATATCCCTCAAGTATTTGAAATCTGTTGATATTATATATTAGAAATGATGACAGATAACAACTGAAAATCCTTTTTAATTGTAACTACTGAGAAAATGAGAATGAAAAAGGCTAACAGTAATTATGATGATCTTCAGACCACACTCAGTAAACTGGCACTTCAGTGCCATCTATTCTCTCAAATGTAATACCTGTATTTCCCACTGCCCTCTTGTTTGATGCTTCAGAGGTAAAGAGGAGTTTGGGGAAGAGAAACTTCCACCCCCATCACAAGCGAATTCTCAAGAGATCAGTTTTAGTTAGGCACTAAAGATCTAGAAATGGATTTCCTTAAACTATCATTCCTATATATACCATGCACAACCAAGACATGACATCTCCTGGTTTAAAGAGATTCATTAAATTAAAGAAATTAGTTAACTTTGATCATACAGCATTTAAGTGTTAGAGTAAGGTAACAGAAGAGTGAAATGGGAACATAAATATATAATATAAAATAAGATTAAATTTATCATAAAATGTTACAGATCTTGGAGTTTCCAGTTTAAAGGAAGGAAAAATTGTTTAGGACACAAAATAACTTGGAAGTGAAAGGAGTATGGGGCATTTGGTGGAACAGATCTGTGCTCACCAAAGACTTATGAACAATGTGACATGACAGCATAAGTTGCCCTAGTAGTCAGTCTCTCAGTATATGTCCCTAGCAACTGCAAACAACTCAAACCCTGTGCGCTTTGCCTTGTAGTGTAATCGTGAGTTAAAAAATGAGAGGTTTGGCATCCAACCCTTGTTGTAATCTCAAAGAATAAAAATATTGGAGGCTTGGTTTAAGTGACACAATGGTTCCAACGGTGCTGCAACATGATCAGATAAAAAAGCACCTGGAAATCTGTGTTCTTTGTTTTGTTTGATACTGAAGCTCTTTTCTCAATTTATCGGGATCTGTTCATGTTATCTCTGATGTCTATTATTAAACAGAGAGCTTAATTTTGAGTTTCATAACTGCATATTTTTCACTGTTAGTGTCTAAAGTTCATAAATACTTTTCTTGACGAATACAAGAACCTCAACATTTTCACCTATCCTGGTCTCTTAACTAACTTCCTTACCCATCTTGTTCCCATAACTGCTGAAGGACTATATTACCTGGAGTTTTAATTCTAAGTCAACAAATTACTTGGCTATTATTTCTTTTCTTCCCCTTCGTTTCTGTTTTTCTCCCCATTGTGTAGCTATTAAAACCATAACCTTTCTTGAGTTTTTTACTTCCTTTTACTAACTATATCTCACTACTTCCTCCTGGACACACTTTTCTTGCCTGGTGCTTTTCAGAGATAGTGTTGGTGGAGTAAGTTTTCTGAGATCTCGTATATGAGCAAATATCCTTACTTCTTCCTCATATTTAAATAAGTTAGTTGGATAAAATCTTAGGTTCAAAGTTAGTTTCCTATTTAGTAGCCTCTTGCATCTAGTGTTTTTGAGAAATCTGTTAGTCTGATTCATGACAGCAAATCAATCTCTTTCTGTTGGCATTTAACAGGATTCTAGACATTAAATTTGCATTAGAAGTACAAATACGTTGGGTATTTCTAGACTATGACCTATCTAAATTGGTCTGAAGTACCGCTATAAATATTCAGAGTATACACAACCTCCAAAAAGAAAAAAAATCCAAAGATTAAGAATATAAAAATATATTAAATTATTGTTAATTAAATCTTAAAAGTTAGTAGTCCAGTCTTCAGTAATTAGGATGCCACTCTCAAGTACATATATTATTCTTTAACCAATATACCAAAAGGATATACCTCATTGGGGATCAATTTCCTACTCTATAAAATGAGTAAATTCTCAAGGAATGATACTAACATTTTTTACTTTTGTTATTATCGTTTGGAAACTGTTAATGTCATTGGCTTTGGATTTAAACAGAATTAATACTATTGCATCCACTACTGACTACTAACTTTGTGGAAGTTTTAAATTCCCTAAACTTCAGATTCCCCTCATGTAAAAGGAAGAGATAATGAAAAGTGCTTAACATATTAGCAGATTGAAAGTGCATTATTTGCTATTATTATTAGGTATGCAGTATTCTAATTGCTTAATTTGTCAAATGATCAATGAGTTTTATCTGAAGAACTCCTGTGTAATTTACAAGATGAAATGAAGAAACTGCAGCCACCTTTAAGGCTCCTATGTCTTTTACTCTGTATGTTCCTCTTCCCTGATGTATCTATCCACAGTTTTCAGTTTCATTCAAAAATTGGGCAACTGAGTAAAAGAGCTGGCCCATGTATGCAAGTTCCATCAGTGTGGCCAGATAAAATTATTCTCCAAATTGAAAAATAAGTAATAGAAATGGTAAGAAAAATAATTATTAATTATTTTTTAAAAATTAACTCTATGCAAGACACAGGCTCTAGAAGCACCACAGGAAGAGAGTGAACCTCTGCCTTTTAAAAGCTTCCAATTTAGGGATAAACAAAAAGATAAACAGCAATGTAAAGTCATATGCATTAAATGCTGAGTGGATCTTCTGGCCAGTATGTTCTAAAGAAAATGGAAAAAGGAGAAAATAAATTATTGTCCTAGGAAAATAACTGCTTCCAATACATTTTCAAAGCTAGTTCCACATTTCCACAGGTCCATCTACTGACAGAAGAAACCAAAACTGATGGAAGACTACAAGGCCATTCAGAACTATTCATAAACCAGTATGACCAATTTCATCAAGTAATCAAGAAACAAAGTCCAAGTTCCTATGACTCTGAAAATCTTACAACACAGGTTCTTTGAGGTCAGCTTTCCTTTGTTTCAAAAACTGACTATAAAAACAAGTTCTTTTACCCCAACTTTATTGAGAGAAATGCTTTTGCTTTTAATCATATCTAACATTTAAGACAGGTTAACGAAAGGAAATATCCCTTTTAATTATGGAGCTTTTTAATTACTGTGTGGTTTACTACAGTCTCATTTACAAGGCATCGTCCTTTCAAAACTAAAGCTAGCATCTCTCTGTATAGTATTAAGTTATTTACTGGCTTCCCTTGCATCTGGCACCCAGGTCAGCGCAGAGCAGATCAAACTATAATCTGGGCTCAGAAAACAATGAAACAAAAGCCAAGGAAAGCATAGTTAGCATTACTATATTACTTAGAGCATGTAAATAAACTGAATTAGATAATTTACATTTTATCCTTACATTAATTGAACTTTTCTGTGCAAGCCAGAAAGGTATCTATTAGAAAAAATATTAAAAGCAAATGAAGCCAACAGATATATAGAGCTAAACAATGAGATCATGCTTTTTTCAAAATTTCCATCAGGTCTACAAGACAGTATAATAGAAAGAAAATGATTACAATAATTCCTAGAGCAACTGGAAAAGTTGTCAATCCCATAGGTGTAGATTATTTTTGAGTTTTTCTACCCATTTACTGCCTTTTCCCCAGGTATACCACACAAGTTAATTCATTCATCCACTCACTCAACATCTGTGGGAATACTTCCTAGTACTAAATAAAAAGTCTGGGCTAACAAATACAATGATGAAAACATTATATAGCATTATGATGAAAACATTATATACCCCTTACAAAACATCAGTAGTCTGTTTCTGGTGAGGCCTGACTTTCTGACTAAAAAGAAGGAAAAACAGATTTAGCTTTCTAAATGTCCTTTCAGGTTAAAGGAAAAAAAAAAAAAAAGGAAAAGTTTATGCATATCCCTGAATGAAGTCAAGCTTTGGGTTTAGGAGTATTTTTATTTTCTTCCCCATGTATGACATTTTAAAATCATTCATCCACTGAGAAATGCAAAGCATTACATTCTATTCTTCATGTTTCCATAGATTGCAGACTAACTTCATTCGTATAAAATGCCAATTTATTAACATAATTTCTCCTTATTTACTCCTAGTAACACTTAAGTCATGCCTTCTTTAAACTGTTGTACCTATATCAGCACAAATACTCTACTTAGGTATTTGCTAGAAAAGTGGAAAAGCTCATAAGAAGGTGGGTTACTGACAATGGATGAGAGCCATATATACATCAACCATTGCAAATTCGGAATTCCCTAGAAAGAAAGGCATTGATGTGACATACATTAACTATCAAATTGTGAAAGAGAAAGTAGATGTTGATAGGTCTCCCAAAGGATTATTTGTAGTTAATGTAATAGCGATGACTGCTGAAAAATTGCTGAAATATTTTGTAAAACAGGATTAAATTTTTTAACATTAGAATTGAAAGGGAAAAATAAAGCAATTGAAGGTACAACAACTTAAAAATTTTAGTGCTAAAGTCAGGTATGTATCTTTGATATTGTAATCTTTTTTTTTTTTTTTTTTTTTTTCTGGAAAAACTAATAATACAGGTTGAATACTCCTTATCTGAATTGCTTGGAACCAGAGTGTTTCAGATTTCAGACTTTTTTTGGATTTTATAATATTTGCATCATATATACTTACTGCTTTAGGGTTGATTATCCCAAACCTTAAAATCCAAAATCCTAAATGCTCCAGTGAGCATTTCCTTCAAGCATTGTGTTGGAACTCAAAAGTTTCAAATTTTGGAGCATTTCAGGTCTTGAATTTTCCAACTTAGAATGCTCACCCTCTAATAGCTATTGTGTCTCAAGGCATCACTTTACAACAGATTGTAAGCCAAATGATTCATATAAATTATCTCCTGTGATCCTCTAATATTTCTACAAGAGTTATCATTCCTATTTTAAGATCCATGTATATTGCAGATTATTTTTAAGGGAAAAACAAAGAAAAAGTAGTTATGCAATCCTGTATTATCTAAAGAAGTACTTTTCACAGTCATTCTTGGTTTTCCAGCTGTTGGGAAATTAACCCTGAGAGAGCATCTACCATTTCTTAAGAAAAGAACTACCATTTTCTTAAATTAAAGGCCACAGAATGAAGTGAAGTCTATGACATATTACCAAAGTTAACATATCTCAAATTGTTTAAGAGGAACATGAAATCAACAATGAATAGATTCGTTGGAAATATGACAATTTAAAAATGAAAGAAAATTACTCACATATATAATACAAAATTATGTCTGCTTTATCCAAATGTTAGTTTTTCTGATGCTTTCTAAATTAAGTATATTTATTTACATGATAAACATTCACCAAGACTTAAGAGTACCAGGAACCATGCTAGACTAGGCCATGAATAAAACATGACTGCTGTCTATCCAAGCCTGTGAAAGACTTTACATCTATGTATAGCACTGTAGTAACTACCAAGGCCACATGCATGTGTACTTACCTGCATACATACATACATTCATTCCTACATTCCACAAATGAGTAACCCTATGTAATAAGGTATTGTTCTAGGACATGTTCAGTGATAATTAGTATCTAAAAGTAATTAAAAACTTCACAGTGATACAGATATCTAATGCCAAACAGCCAACGTCTCTTGCTAAATTCTTTGCAAAAATATAACCTTACATTCACTGTCAGCTGTCCCAATTTTGTCTATATAACATTAAAGAAAGGAGGAAAACGTTAAGGAGTTTTAGATGATGAGATGAGTCAAAGACCATACGAATTCAAATAGTCAACCTAAAGCTCTAAGGACAATATTGCCAGGGAATGGTCTTAAAATACATATATCACCCTGTTTAGGAGGGGTCACGTTTGCTACAAAAAAGTGGCAAGTGAGTAAAAAGGCAACCCACAGAATGAAAGAAAATGTTTGCAAATCATGTATCTGATAAGGGATTAATATCCAGAATATATAGAGAACACCTAAAACCCAACAACAACAAACAAAAAACAAACAACCCAATTCAAAAGTGGGCAAAAAACTTGCATAGACGTTTCTCCAAAGATGCAGATCAACCCTCTACTTACAGTGGAGTTCTGTTCTGATAAACCCATCAAGTTAAAAATATGAAATCAAAAAAATATTTAGCACACCTACCCTACTGAACATCGTAGCTTAGCCCAGCCTACCTTAAACATGCTCAGAATACTTACATTAGCCTACAGGTGGGCAAAATAAATCTGACAACACAGTACCTTATAGAGTAACACTGTTTTGTTTTGTTTTTTTTTGAGACGGAGTCTCGCTCTGTCGCCCAGGCTGGAGTGCAGTGGGGCAATTTTGGCTCACTGCAACCTCCGCCTCTGGGTTCAAGTGATTCTTCTGCCTCAGTCTCTTGAGAAGCTGGGACTACAGGCGCATGCCACCATGCCTGGCTAATTTTAACTTCCTAGTCAATGCAGCAGAAATGTAACATAATTTTTAAAAGCACCCAGAATAACTGGGAGATCAATGCCTACCAGACCAAGCAAGTCCCCTAGTGAAAAATTCCAATTCACCACAAAGTTATTCTTTTTGTTTTGCTAGAAACTTTCTTTTAAAATCCTGTCTTTTCTAGAGGACAGACTTTAAAACACATAAAAACAGTAGCTATTTTACATTCTATTATCCATGGTAAAAAATATGCTGTGGTCCTTGCCTGTTATGTCCAAAATTATTTGCAAATCATGAAATCTCAAAATTGTGTATTATATTCTAGATGTGATCTCACCAGGACAGAATACTATGAAGCTATTAGTTATGCAATCTAGATGCTATAACTAATATAGGCTAAAATGACATGAACTTTTTTTAGTAGTTTCATGACAATGTTAACTTATGTTCAAGGTGGGGTCAAATTTCCACGTACCACCAAAGAAGTAAAATCTTTCTCATCTTATACGTGTTACTTCAGTGAACTTAAATGTAAAATTTTAGATTTGTTTTCAGTAAACTTCATATTGTGAAAATAATGTTATATAATGTTGATTATTCTTATTACCATGAATATCAAAATGGAAATACACATACAGCAATGTGATAATCAGCAATCCACTTTAAAAAACAAGTATACAAAGGGTTACTCTTAAGTAGATTTAAATAAGAAGCAAATTTAATTCAGTATTTTTCAATTGAGAGATTCATAATGCCTGTGGCATTACATGAAAGAATCACTTAAAAAAACAAACAAACAAAAAAACAAAAAAAAACCCCTTATCCTCTGAGGGAGGTGTTATGACACAGAACAGGTGTGAAGCACTGACTCAATAAATAAGCCTAACATGTCATCATATAGCAATCATTTAGAAGGCCATTTGCATTATTTTCTATTGTGATGTTGGATTGTAAGTAAAAGAAGAAAACCAGAATTTTAAGCACAAAATCCACTAAGCTATGTACATCTAGCACTCCCAACTATTGAAACTGAAAGCAGATTCAATTTAAAAAATAATAATGAGTGGTTGACAAAGGATGGATTCTCTCACTTAGTCATTCTCCTATATCAACAGCTTAATTTCCTACCTGTCATTTACTCAACTAAAGGCTAGATGTTCTGAAAACAGGTTTACTTTACATAACAGGATTGAAGAAAAGAAAGGAAATGTAGTACAGTATTTCTTTTCCTGAAACAGTTACCAAAATTTTAGCCTTCAAGCACTATGGTATGGCAAAGAAAAGATGAAATTCCTTGATCTCACAGTGACCTATCTGTTGATATTTGCCTACTCCTGAGGGCTCCTTGAATACCTGAACAATTTGTTTTATCCTGGAAACCTATTTCTCTGCTGCAACTGAAAAATAACAGGTATCATTTTGAAAACAGCAAAAAGCTCATATTAAATAATAGACTTATAAAATTTAATAGAATGTAGAACTTGAATGATTCAGAAAATCAGTAACCATTCACAAAATAAATGGTTCCCAAAATTGCTCCTATTTATGGCCAAACCATAATGTAATAATGTGCCAATTTTTGTAGAGCATGTAATGCAACGTAAGTTTTGACTTAAATGAAAGATAAAAGTTCACCTCATAATGACTAGTCATTAATCCAGGTATTGCTTTATCAATCTAATACCCTGAAACTTACTGAGTATCTTAATTCACTAATATGAAGTTTAAATTGCCACTGAAGTATATTCTTTATTACTACATTTGTAAAACTAGAATTTATAGTGTTACCTGCAGCTTTTCCAAATCAAAATTCTAACTGCCAGATGGATCAAGTTTTAATCTTCAAATATTGGTGCTGATTTTCTCAAATCTTTAAAAGTTATTTGATTCCAGAAAGAAAGAAAATAATAAATAAAAGATGGTTGTGTCTGAAGCCCGAGACTATTAAGAAAGAAAACAAAACTACAGGTTGGTTAAAGGAAGTCTGTAGAATTATTTCCCTACTGGTTTTAATGAATCTTTCTGAATAACCTTTGAGTACTAGTTCATTAGGAACAAGACAGTGATTACTAGAGAATCAGGAAAGGGAATGCAAAGAGAAAGTTGCCAAATTCAAAGGCTTTTAAAGTATTTTCACTCTATGTATTTGGAAATAATTTGTTTCATAGGCATCAAGTTTTTGTCTTAATATTTACATCTGTTTTATTTCCTCATTCAAGAAAAGCTATAATATAATCGAAGTTACAGAAGAAACAGATAGCTATTAAAAATTCCAAAATTTAAATACCTCTCAAAACCACATAGGAACATTTTAGGTGGATAATGTAAAGGGTATTCCTATTTCACTGGTAAGGTTGGAGTCTGATAAAAATTCTAGTTCTTTGATATACATATATTTTATACATATACATATATATGTGTTTCTAAATTTGAATTTATTCAACTCTGGTATCCTAAGAAAAAATGTAATCTTACTTTTGTTATTATTATTCACTAATAGTATAAAATATGGTTCCCAGACTGTGGGTTGTAGGCTCCTAGGCTTGAAGACCTATAAATACCAAGTATTATCTTAAAAAAAAATGAATAAATATGTTTTGAAAAATTTTTTTTAAATGTTAAGTATATGCTGTTATGATTACAAAAAATAGGAAATTAAAGTGTTACATAATTCACAGTAGTATTTTCCCATAAGGTATTTTTTAAATTACACTGAAAAAAAGTTAACTGCAATTATGTGGGAATCACAAATTGTTTTGATGCCGAAACTATTTCAATAATATCAAAAATGTTTAAAATTTCTGGAATAAATTTAAGAACTGTCTTAAGAAGTACCAAAGATGTCTTAAAAATGAGAAAATAGTAAGCTTTTATAACAATGAAATTAGAACACTCAAAGAATGTATAAATTTAGAAGTCATACATATTTAAAAGAGTAAGAGATTTGTCATAAACATAACCATTGTCTTAAGTAAAATACAGGCAGTAGCACTGTGGTCAATTGTGCAGACCCCAAAACCAGACTCAGAGTACAAATTGCAGCTCTGCCACTTAGCTGTGTTACCTGGGGCAATGAAACCTCTTTGTAAGTCAGTTTTCTTATCTACATCAACAATCTCATAATGAATTTAGGAAATATCCCAAGAAAGGAGGCACGGACATAACATTATTTTCCACATAATTGCACACTACAGTCTGAAAGTAATATAGAACAAAACAAATAATGGATGCATAACCAGTAGTACAGAAAAGATTAAGAGAAGTGTGGGCTAAAAGGCAACTTAATGTTGTCTTTTGTGGCAGACACCTAGCTGTCATCAAATATCCATTTTCCCTATCTTCTTGACCTAGATCATTGTAAGGGTTCTATACTAATGTATAGAAACTTCAAGTGACAAAATATTAACTCTAAGTAGACTGTGAAAACTTAGACGTGAATATTGTAATTGCTAGAGCAACACACAAAACAACACATAAAACAAAGAAATTTTAAAATGCCAGTAAATGAATTAAAGTGATAAAAAACATTCCAATAATTCAAAAGGCAAAAAAAGGAAAACTGAAGAATGAAAAACAGAAGCAAACAGCAAACAATAAAGTCACAGACATAAGCCCAAACATATGGAAATTTATACTAAATGGTATAAACACAACTTTAAGAAATCTGATTGTTAGATTGTACAGCAAAGATACAAATTGAAGGCTATCTATATGAAAGTTAACTGTAACAAAATAACACATACATGTTAAAAGAATGTAAAATGATACCATGTGATCACCAGCAAAAGAAAAGTGGATTGACCGTGTTAAAATCTGAGGAAGTCAGACGTCAGAATACAAAAATTACCAAGAAATGTAGAGGGCTCAACACATGATAAATATGTATGCATCTAAGAATAGAGCTTCAACACAGATGAAGCAAAGCTGAAGAAAATGAAAGGAGAAATAGAGAAATCCACAATTACACTTGAAGACTTCATCATTTCTCTCTCAGGAATCAAAAGAATAGACCAAACAGAAATTCTTCAAGAATATCAAAGACATGAATAGCATAATCAACCAAAGTGACTTAAATCAGGGGTCATCAACTCCCGGGCTGTGGATCAGTACCAGACTGCAGCCTGTTAAGAACTGGTCCGCACAGCAGAAGGTGAGTAGCAGACAAGCAAGCAAGCATTACTGCCTGATCAGCTGCACCGTTAGATTCTCATAGAAGCGCGTACCCTACTGTGAACTATGCGTTCAAGGTATCTAGGTTGTGCGCTCCTTATGAGAATCTAATGCCTGATCTGAGGTGAAATAGTTTCATCCCCAAACCAACCCCCACTCCACAATTTTGTATCCCGCAACTTTATTGAGTTTATGAATTCTAGCAGTTTTGGGTGGAGTCTTTAGGATTTTCTATATATAGCTGTCCCTTAGTATCTGTGAGGGATTGGTTCCAAGCAACCTTGAGGATACCAAACTCCATGGATGCTCAAATCCTTTATATAAAATGGCATAGTATTTGCATATAACCTATACCTATCCCATATACTTTAAATCATCACTAGATTACTTAAAATACCTAATACGTGTAAATGCTATGTAAACGCTGTTATACTACATTGTTTGATGAAGAGTGACAAGCAAACAGTCTGTAAATATTCAGCAGGCATAACTATCCATTTTTTTCTGAGTATTTTCAATCCATGGTTGGTTGAATCCAAAGATGCAGAACCCACAGATACAGAGGTGTAACTATATAAGATCATGTAGTCAGCAAACAAAGATAATTTCCCTAGGATGCCTTTTATTTCTTTCTCTTGTCTAATTGCTCTGGCTAGGACTTCTGGCCAGAACTATGTTCAAAAGAAATGGTGAGAGTAGGTAAGCATCGTTGTTTGTTCATAATACTAGAACAAAAAGCCTTTAACTCTTCATTATTGAGTATGCTGTTAGCTGTAGACTTGCCATATATGGCCTTTACTGTGTGGAGGAACATTCCTTCTGTACCTAATTTGTTAAAGAGATTTTTAATCATGATAGGATGTTGAATTTTGTTAAAGGCTTTTTCTGCATCTATTAAGATGATCATGTAGTTTTTGTCCTTCATTCTGTTAATACGGTAAGTCAGATTTATTGATTTGCATATGTTGAAGCAATCTACATTCCAGGAATAAATTCCACTTGATCTACTGGTAAATGATCCTTATAATGTATTATTGACTACGGTTTGTTAGTATTTTGTTGAGAATTTTTACATCAATGATCATCAGGAATACAGTCCTGTAGTTTTGTTTTGTAATGTCTTTGTCTGGCTTTGGTAACAGGGTGATACTGGCCCCATAAAATGAATCTGGAGGTATTCCCTCCTCTTCAATTTTTCAGAAGAGTTTGAGAAGGATTGGTATTAACCTTTCTTTAAATGTGTGGTAGAATTCAGTCATAAAGTCATATGGTTCTGGGCTTTCCATTGATGACAGACTTCTACTTACTGAGTCAATCTCCTTACTTATTATTGATCTGTTCAGATTTCCAATCTCTTGATTCAGTTGTGTTATATTAAATGTTTCTACCCATTTTTCTAGGTTACATGATTCATTGACATATAATTATTCATAGTAGTTTCTTATGATCCTTTGCAAAAAAAAAAAAAAAAAAAAAAATCCCAAAATTCATACGGAATCACAAAGGCCCAGAATAGTCAAAACAATCTTGACCAAAAAGAACAAAGCTGGAAGCATCACACAGATTATAAAATATATTGCAAAGTCATAGTACTGGCATCAAAACAGACACATCAACAAATGGAATAGGACAGAGAGACCAGAAATAAATCCACATGTCTACAGTCAATTGATTTTTGATGAAGGTGCCAAGAACATACAATGGAGAAAGGACAGTCTCTACAAAAAATGATGTTGAGCAAACTGAATATCCACATATAGAATAAAAACGGACCTTTTTCTCGCCCCTTACACATGAATCAAGTCAAAATGAATTGAAGACTTAAGCATAAGACCTGAAAATAAAACTACTAGAAGAAAACCTAAGAGAAAAAGCTCCACAGAGATTTCTTGGATATAACCTCAAAGGCACAGGCAATGAAAGCAAAAATAAACAAATGGAACTGCATTAAACTAAAAAGCTTCTGTACAGCAAAGAAACAATAGAGTGAAGAGGAAAACCACAGACTAGGAGAAACATATGCAAATCATACATCTAATAAAGAGCTAATATCTAAAATACATAAGGAACTCAAACTACTCAATCAAGAAAACAACCCTATTAAAAACTGGAAAGAACCTGAATACACATTTCTCAAAAGATACACAAAAGCCTAACAAATACATGAAGAAGTGCTCAATATCTCTAATAATGAGAGAAATGCAAATTAAAACCACAATGAGATGTCACCTCACAACTGTCAGACTGGCCATCAGAAAGATGAAAGACAGTAAGTGTTGGCAAGGATGTGAAAACTAGGGAATCTTTATCTACTGTTAGTGATATTGTAAATTAGTATAGCCATTTAAGAAAACAATATGAAGTGATATTGTAAATTAGTATAGCCATTTAAGAAGACAGTATCTAGGTTACTCAAAAAACTAAAAATAGAATCACCATATGATTCAGCAATCCCACTACTGGGTGTTGTAAAAAGTATCAGAATCAAAATGAAGTCACCTGTGTCAAACTCGAATAAAAAATATATATAAATAAAGCTAGGAGTTTAAGAAGGGAGGTCACACATACACACACACACACACACACACACACACACACACACGACTATGATAGGAACTATAACAGAGATTGTATGAAGGACTCTTAGGCACATAGGCCTGTAACCACAACTTTCTAAACTGCAGATTGTTACAGGAGTCACAAGGACAGCTAGCCAGATGTACAAGAACACTTGCCTGACACACTTTCCACTAAAAAAAACTGGTGTCAGCTCCAGTGATAAGTCCCTGTAACCAATGTTGTAGTGGTTTCAAAATAAACTACTACTTTTCTCCTTTACCTTTAAAAGCATCCCCTTGCCTGAACCTCTTTGGATATGCCTATGGTCCCCTAGGCTGCGTATCCCAGATCTGCAAATCCTCTCCGCAGTCTTGAACAAACCCATTATCTTTGGAGAACCTCTCTCTGCCTGCTACTTAGGTTGGCAATGTATACACAAAGGATTGAAATCATTATGCAGAAGAGATGCCTTCACTTCCACGTTCATTGCAGCATTATTCACAATGGCCAAGTTATGGAAACAACCTTTGTCCATTGACAGAGAATGAATAAAGAAAATGTGATGTGTGTGTACACATGTAAATATATATGCACATATATTTATATGTACACACATTATATTTTCTTTATCCATTCTTCTATCAATGAACACAGGTTGTTTCCATATCTTGGCTATTGTGAATGTACATATATGTGTACACACACACACACCCCAATATAATTCTGCCATAAAAAAGAAGGAAATCTTGCCATTTGCAACAACATGGATGAACCCTGAAAACATGCTAAGTGAAATAAGCCAAACACAGAAAGACAAATACTACATGATCTCACTTATATGTGGAATCTAAAAAACAGGTGAACTCCTATTAACAGAGAATAGAATGGTTGGGACCTAAGGGTTGGGAAAAGTGGGATATTAGTCAAAGCGTACAAACCCTCAGCCACAAGATGAGTAAGTATTAGAGACCTAATGTAGAGCATGGTGGTGACTATGGTTAATAACAATGTATATGTGTCTATGTATATAAACATCATGTTGTACACTCTATATGCAATTTTTATTTGTCAATCATACTTCAATAAAGCTGGGGGGAAAAGGCCAAGAAGCACATGAAAATATGGTGAAAATCACTAATCATTAGGGAAGTACAGATCATAATCACAATGCGTGTCACCCCATACCCATTAGGATACATACTATCAAAACAGACAAAAGAAAAGAATGAGAAATTTAAAAACCTTGTTCCCACTATTGATATGAATATAAAATGGTGCAGCTCCTGTGGAAAATAGTATGGCAGTTCCTCAAAACATTAAAAATAGAAATACTATATGATCTAGCAACTTCACTTCTGAGTATATATCCAAAAAACTGAAAGCAGGATCTCAAATAGATATTCACACACCATGTTTGTAATAGCACTATTCATAATAGCCAAGAGGTGGATGCAACCTAACTGTCCATCTACAGATGAATGGATAACAAGATGCGGTATATACATACAATAAAATATTCAGCCTTAAAAAAGAAATTCTGATACATTATATAACACGAAATAATCTTGAGGACATTATGCTAAATTAAAATAAGCCAGTTACAAAAGACACATACTGCACAATTCCACTTATATGAGGTATCCAGAGCAGTCAAATTCATAGAAACAAAGTAGAACGGTGCTTGCCAGGGACTGGGCGTAGGAGGTAATGCAGACTTGTTTAATGGGTATAGATTTTCTGTTTTCCATGATGAAAAAGTTTTGGAGGCTATGCAACAATGTGAATATACTTAGTACTACTAAACTGTTCACTTAGAAACTGCTAAGATAGAAAAGAAAAAGAAACAGTTAAGACGGTATCTTTTATGTTATGTGCTTTTTTACCACAATAAAAAAATAATTTTAAAAAACCCCATAGGACACGTTATACATAAGCAAAGAGTTGATTTTAAAAAAGGAAATTGTACTTCTTCAAAATTAAAAATTTTTGCTCTGTGAACTAGACTGTTACGAAAAAGAAAAGACAAACTACGGATTAAGAGAATAATGTTTGTAATATGCTTGATAAAGGATTTTGATCCAGAATATGTAAAGAAGAAAACAACCCATTGAAAGGGTAAAAATTGATCAAAAGAAAACATTTCACCAAACAAAATGTTCAAATTACAAATAAGCACATGAAGATATGCCTGATATTGCTAGTAATAAGAGAAATGCAGATTAAAACCACAATAAGATAATACCATATAACTAACAGAATGATTAAAACTAAAGAAAAAAAAAACTGACAATAACAAGCACTAGCAAGTATGTAGGGCACCTGGAATGCTCATATATTGCTGGTGGGAATATAGTTCAGGCAATCTGGAAAGTAATAAGGCAGTTTATATAAAATTAAGCATACAGTTAATTACCCTATGATTCAGTAAACCCACTCCTAGAATCATATTAGATATAAGAATTTTTGTTCACACAAAAACCAGTCTGTGAATGTGTACTGCAGCATTCTTCATAGCAAAAACTGCAAACAATCTAAAATGTCCTTTATTGTTTATTATGTATAAACAAACTGTAGTGCATCTATATAGTGGAATAATACCCAATAATAAAAAAAGGAACAAACTACTAATACAGTAACATAGATGAATCTCAAAAACATGTGAAATAAAAGAGGTCATACTCAAAGATGACATGCACACAATTACATTTACATGACGTTTGGGAAATGGCAAAACTATAGGACAGATCAGTAGTTGCCAGGGGTCAGTGGTGGAAAGAAGACATCCCAGCAGTGGTGTCTGCAAGAAGAAATTTTTGGAGTAAACACATTATTTTACATTGTGATTGTGTTGGTGGTTACCCAATTCTATGCATTTATCAAAACTAACAGAACTGAACGTGGCATCGTGCCTCATGCCTGTCATCTCAGTACTTTGGGAGGCTGAGGTGAAAGGACTGCTTGAGGCCAGGAGTATGGGACCAGTCTCAGCAACATAGCAATACCCCATATCTACATAAATTAAAAAAATATATATTAGCTGGGCATTGTGGCCTGCACCTATAGTCCCTGCTACTTGGGAGACTGAGGTGGGAGGATGGTTTGAGCCCAGGAGTTTGAGGTTGCAGTGAGCTATGATCGCACCACTGCTCTTCAGTCTGGGCAACAGAGTAAGACCCTATCTCAAAAACAAAACAACAACAAAAAAACCTCACATAACTGTACACCAGTTACCAGCTACGTTGGTCAAGTTTCTTAACCATCTGTGTTTCAGTTTCTCATGTGTACGATCAAGGATGGTAATACAACTTACTTCATAAAATTAAGATTATATAATTATATATATAATTTAGAACAAAATTTAAAAACATGTTGAACTGCAAGTGCCTTTGAGACATGTAAGTAGACAGTTGAATCAGTCAGAGCAAAGATCTGAGCTGAATTAGGCACTGAATCACAGCTGACAACTGAAGTCATGGATGTGGATGAAAGAAGAGGGGTCCTGTGCCCAGCCTTGACAAACTGCAACACTTTGTGGCTAGGCAGACCAGAATAAATATGTAAAGAAGTCAAGGAGGACAAAGAAATAGAAGAAAAATTAGGTATTACTGTGTCATTAAAACAAAGAAGAGTGTTTCAAAGAGGAAGGAGTGGACAATGACAGCTGATGGTGCTAACAGATAATCGCGGAGACTGTTAGATTTTCTCTTTAGTAATGAAATCCCTGAATTAAAGCCAAATTTAAATCCCAGCCCCTCAAAATAGAGAATATATTTATTTTACAGCCTCTCTTGCAGCTGAATATTACCTTGTAGCTAAGATTAGCTGATGGGATGTAAATGATAGCTGCAATTTATGGGTTATGCTTTTAAACGGCAGGAATGAGCTATTACCTCATCTCCTAATTCTCGTTGACCTGAATGAGAACCCAACAATTGTGACAGTGAGATACTTTTTACCATGTGGCCTAAGGGACAGCACAGAAGTAATCTGAGTTTCTGATACCATGAAACCACCATATTAGTTAATACTTGTTTGAATTACTTAGCTCTTTTGTCTTAAAGTATTCCCTTTAAGATTTTTAATTGAAAATGCAGTAGCCTCCATATTTGAATTCATCAGAACAGATTTATGAAAACAGGTCTATATGAAAGATAATGTCTCACATATTTTTAAGCAAATACTTTAACAAAGGATACAACATATGACATACATTAACAATATAAGAACTACAAGATCAAAAAAAGCAAATAATACTTTTCTAAAGTTTGAAAATTATCAATAAGCATTTTAAACCTTGTATTTGGAGATTCTTACAGATAATTCTCCATTTTGCTGGGTTTTAGAGTGAGAGCTGAAGTAGAAAAATCACTGTAAGTAATAATGATGGGAGTACTAAAGAAGAAGAAGAAAAAGAACCACTGACCCAGAAATCACACACAGGTCTAGTCTGTGATGTCTGTTTTGTCAATTATTTAAGGGTTTAACCATAACCATTTTTTTTTTCAGTCACTGAACAGAAACATCAGTATAATTTTAAGTGAACTCTTAGCTATCACAATTAAGTATATAAAAATCTATTCACTAAAATATTCAACATTAACACTACACAACAACTTTTCATATGTCTTAATGACTTGCATTAAATAATAAAATTTAAAAACTCCAACTCTAACTTTAAAAAAATATTTGTGTTCTGACAACAATCTCCCCAAATTACTTCTTGGGTAGACGTTTTGGATGGTTGCTGGAGACGCTGCATTTTTTTAAGCCTGTAGAGAATTATCAAAAGCCTGACTCAAGTATCAAAAAAAGTTTAAACTAAGAAAACAAAAAGCAATAATTATTAAATCTGTTTTTATGTTTACCTGAGATACTTCTACCAATAATTTCCCACAAACTACCAGGGAGATACTTCTTTCTCAGACACAGTGTTTTTTTTTTTTCCCCAACTAAATGCATTTCTGAACTTAAATGCATGAAAAGTTAATAAACGGAAGGAAAAGCAAATTCAGAGCTGTCATTTTAAAATTATATTCTTAAAGGGTTTAGGGGTATCATTTGTGGAACACAAAGAGATTTCCTTCTCAACAACATTCCAGGACATCACTCTTTCCTGCCTACCAGCAGACAAGATTATACTTGTCTGGTATGTCAGTAAAGTATTTACACAAAGGCAGTTTTTCAGAATCTTCTCATTGTGAACACAAAACAGGAAATACAGTAATACCATCAGTATATGTTAAACACTGTTTAGTATAAACAGTATTTCTTCCTTAATGAGTACTAGCTTAACCTCCAGGAGGAGGAGGTGAAAATGAGCACATCTAAAAACACATACCACTAGTTGTTTGCAGCCAGTCAAAGAAAACGTTCAGGAAGAAAAACTCAATAAAACCTGCCAAACTACATTTCAGTGTTATACTATAGCCTCTAATGAAAACTCATTTTTCTCAAGTTCATAGGGGAAAATAAAGGTACTCCATAAAAGTTAGTATTTTTGAATAAAAAAATAGCCTAATTAATAACAGGCAATTTAATAGAAATACTGCTTCTGAGGCAGAAAAAAACATATTTCTATGTAAAGTGGCCATCCATCAAAAATACAAAATAATAAAGCATTTCAAGTTCTAAAAACACTAATTCCTTTTTTTTACATTTATTTTAAAAAACCCTATTTACCTTCCCTGGCTAAACAGTAATACAATTCTATAAGCCTACCAACTGAAGAGCTTCGAAATGTATCTACAAACTGATTATATAAAGTATAGCTAGTGTCCTAAGCAGAAAAACAGAGAAAATTTTAATTTCCCATAAGATAGTTGAATGAACTATGGTTTGACTGCCCTCTGCTGATGTGAAATTTTTACAACTATAAAAACTGATATGATAAAACTGTGATATTGTCATTTAAAAATAACTGTTACTGCTCAGATCCTGGTTTCATTATTGACTCCCTGTGAAAACTAAAGAGATTTAAATATTTAGCTTCTGTCTCTTATGTTTATTTATTTTTAGAGACAGAATGTCACCCTGTCACCCAGGCTACAGAGCAGTGGCAAGATCATGGATCACCATAGGCCTCAGCCTCTGGGATCTAGCTAGCAATCCTCCTGCCTCAACCTCCTGAGTAGCTAGGGCTACAGCTGATTTTTAAATTTTTGTAGAGACAAGATCTCTCAAAGTTTCCTAGTCTAGTTTCAAACTCCTAGCCTTAAGTGATCCTCCTGCCCCAGGCTCCCAATGTGTTGGGATTATAGGTGTGGGCCACTGCACTTGGCCATGTAGTCTTATTTTTAATTAATGGGCAAAATTCATGAAATAACTATTATCTGAGGGCAATCAAACATATGATCTCTGTATTAGTTCCTTCTCATGCTGCTAATAAAGACATACACAAGGCTACTGGGTAATTTATAAAGGAAAAAGGTTTAATTGACTCATAGTTTGGCATGGCTGGGGAGGAAACTTACGATCATTGCAGAAAAGTAAGCAAACACGTCCTTCTTCACATGGTGGCAGGAAGGAGAAGAATGAGAGCAAAAGGGGAAAAGCCCCTTATAAAACCTTCATATCTCATGAGAGCTCACTGACTATCATGAGAACAGCATGGAAGTAACCACCCCCATGATTCAATTACCTCCCACTGGGTTCCTCCCATGACATGTGGGGATTATGGGAACTACAATTTGAGATGACATTTGGGTGGGGACACAGCCAAACTGTATCAATCTCTCTGACCTCAAGATACTTACATGCTGTTAGAAAGACAGGAAAAACCTGGAACAGGTGAACTCTTAGAGAACATCAAGAACTAAGCTAGGTGGTACAGAACACAAGTAAGCTAGAGAAAAAAGATTTGTAGAGCCAGTTTAGTAAAAACTAAGCAAAACCTCAAAAATAAAAACTTCATGGAAAAGCCTGTTAAGACAGGCAGTCAAGGAAAAGTAATGAGCATGGTTTTAGATGAAAGAGGAGGAGACAAAATAAGCAAAAGCCTGGAGAAAATAATGAATGTATAATAGTACGTGCATATCACATGACTACCAGAAGACATAATTCCCAAGATAAAAGGTAAATGTTCAGTGAAAACAGAAAATACTATAATGGTAAGATGTTGCATGGGGTAGGGGCAACTTTTGCAAACTGAAAAAGCCAGAATGAACAGCTGGACTTGATGAGGCAAACAAGGAGTCCCTGTATGTTCCTTAGCAGTATATCATTCCTTTAGGAAGAATACTATAAAACAGAATGAAGATGAAATGGTGGAGGAGGAGACTGAAGGCAGAGAAACGAGTCAAGATGCAATGGTAGTAATAAAGGAATAACCAGAAGAGTAACAGTAATAGAGCAGAAAAAAGAAATTGAGAGAAAATAATTGAGATTTCAAATTTTGAATTAAAAAACAAAACCAGAGGCTGGACTGGATTCAGATGTTTAAATATTTGCCATATTAAGGTGATTATTAAATTCCACTGAAATAAATGTGTACTAGACTCAGAGTCAGCAGAAGGGAAAACTGTTATGTCATCATAGCTAATAGGGTACAGGGTTTCAAGATACAGGTACTCAGCAGGATAAAATTTATGAAATTGAAGACAGTAAGAAAGGAAATCATTAAATTTTGTTCAGTAGTCACTGGTGACCTTCACACGTTCACTTTTAATATATTTGGTCAGTTAGGAGAAACTAGGGAACTAAAATTTTTAAAATTGAGATGAGCTACAGAAACTAGATGGAACAATTAACTTTAGGCAAAAAAATTCTTCTCTGACAGTGTAGGAAAGGAGCAGCAGAGAATAATAGAGCTAAGCTATGTTTTGTTAATGATGGGGATACATAAGGAAGTTCATGGCAAATGGTCTGAATTATCTCTGTAAATCAGTTTCCAAGCTTATCTGGAAGCCCTGAAAGAAGAATGATAAATTAATATTTGAAAACAATTTGACACTGTCTTTCTAGCTAGAAGTCAAATTTCTACTGGAGATGTCCAGTCCCAAGAGATGGCTCCACCTAGCCATGACTTCTCATTTTTCTATACGTGTCTAGAAAAATCTATGTACATTTTCATTAAAAATTTCAAAGCTGACCCATTGCTTCCTATACATACAATTATAGACTTTCCATACTTTGTTTATGTGAAGACATCTGGAATAAAGCATTCAGCTCAAGAGTAGGCCATTTTCACATACCCAAAGTAAAACTGTTGGTAAGAACTCATGGAGGAATAATATGTTTCCTGGTGATTGTTTTAGAATCACCAAACAAAACCAGAGAAATAATAATTTCTTAATTTTATGTTACATTTTCTTTGCAAAAGAACTTCTGTTAAAAGAAGTATAATACTTGAAGTTAGATTTCAGTTAATTCCTTTACTTATAGAGCAAATCATTTGGAATGCCTCTGACCCAAGTTAACTATTCCATGACACTGTAATTTCAGTCTTAAAAAACATCATAATAAAGAAATTTCCTCTTAAAACTCATATTCACAAAATAATGAATTACATGTCAGGTATGGGGTAGGGGCAACTTTTGCAAACTGAAAAAGCCAGAATGAAGAGCTGTACTTGATGAGGCAAACAAGGAGTCCCTGTATAGGAGTTCCTTAGCAGTATATCATTCTTTTAGGAAGAATACTATAAAACAGAATGAAGATGAAATGGTGGAGGAAGAGACTGAAGGCAGAGAAACAAGTCCAATAAGAACTCGTTATTTTTATTGCAGAGTATACCAGATATTTTGGGGTAAGTCCTGTTCTTCTTCATGACTACATATTCTGAATGGTATAAAAAATTGATATGAGATGTTAACACTAATATTTCCTAGAAAAACATAAAAGATAATCAAGAACTTGTGTTTGTAAAATAATTAAAGTGGTAAAGTTTAAAGATTAAAGTGCTACACTAACTACATGTCTAACTTAATAAACCAAACTAAGTTCTCTCTAAAGTTAAATAGGCAGGAACTTGATAACATCTTTTTCCTTTTCAAATGGAAAACATTATATGATATTATTAAATAAAATTTCAGAAAAAAAGCAGCAAGACTTACCAAGAATTTAATCACTATTTGACTACCCCTGTTGTTTGCCTGTGGACATCCAACCATTGTTTTATGCTCTGAATATTATCCTCTAGTCTCTTACATGAACACATTTTTATAGCAGTAGTTATATTTTATGATTTTTAAACAGCTTGTGCAATTAAATGTCAGTTTTCCACTTTCATACTAAAGTAAAATAGATTTTCCTGAGGCAACTGCCTTTTGAAAAACAATAATAAAAGTTCCTCTGACAAAAGCTTTCCCTGCAAAAATAAAAAGTTAAAAGGTCAATTTGCAGAAAGGAAAATTGATAAATAGAAAACACAATTTTAATCTAAAATACAAAGCACATTTTTATCTATACTGCAAGTAGGACAAACATATGTGGATAAAGAGCAGATGTGGATTTCCAAATACTATACACAACCTAATATGCTGTCAAAAAAAAAAATGACATGGCCAAAAAAAAAAGTAGTTTTCTATTCCATTTATTAAAGGAGATTAGTATAAAGGCAAAAAGGTAGACGTATGAATAGAAAGAATAGTTTATCAATACACTGTTAATTTCTGGTATTTTCCTTCATTAGTTACCACTGCATTAGACATCAAAAGTAATGAACAGTCCCTGACTTACAGTGATTTGACTTTGGAGTTTTCAGCTTTATGATGGTGTGAAAGTGAAACACGTTCAGAAAAAACCTTACTTTGAGTAACCATACAACCATTCTGTTTTTCACTTTCAGTACAGTGTTCAATTAATTACATAATATATTCAATACTTTATTATAAAACAGGTTTTATGTTAGGCGATTTTGCCCAACTGTAGGCTAATGTAAGTGTTGAGCACATATAAGGTAAGCTACGCTAAACTATGTATGATGTTCAGTAGGTTACGTGTTTTAAATCCATTTTTGACTTACGATATTTTCAACTTAAGATACCTTTAACAGGAAGGAACTCCATTGTAAGTTCAGGAGTATCTGTATATTCAGGTGGAGAACAGTTAAAATAAATATATGTATCTCAGAACAAATCTGTCTCTTGCTCATCAACATAACCTGAGCAAACACTGATGTGATTATCTAAATGCTATCCTAGATAGCAAAATGGGTAAGTTTTGAATTTACATACTGAAACTACAGGGTGATATGCGGAAATAAGTGAGGCAGCAAAACAACAAATAATCAGACAAAATCCAGCAGGGAAATTGGGAGAGTGGAATGAGTGCTGGGTCAGGGTTTCAAGACATAAGGTGATAATATCCTTGTGACAAAGCTAATTTAAAATACAAAGTCAAATCTGTCCAGACAAAGTTTCCAAACAATCAGTCTTGAATACACTCATCTTTTTATAAGTTAAAAGGAAAAGGTTCCTTATACTTCAAGAGGAAACAAAAGGTCTACAGAATTTGACTCAAAATAGTACCTTTGGCCAAGGAGGTTACAGAACAAAATACAGTCATGTGTCACTTAACAATGGGGATATGTTCTGAGAAATGCATCCTTAAGTGATTCTGTCATTGTGCAAACATCACAGAGTACTTACACAAACCTAGATGGTATAGCCTACCCAGGCTATATGATATAGCCTGTTGCTTTTAGGCTACAAACCTGTACAGCATGTTACTGTGTTCAATGCTGTAGGCAACTGTAACACAATGGTATTTGTGTGTCTAAATATATCTAAACAAAGAGTAGGTACAGTAAAAATAATGTATAAGAGATTAAGAAATGGTATACCTGTACAGAGCACTTACCAGGAATGGTACTTGCAGGATTGGAAGTTACTCTGGGTAAGTCAGTGAGTGAACTCTTTGCTCTGGGTGAGCAAAGAGTGAATGTGAAGGCCCAGGACATTACTGTACACTACTATAGATTTTATAATAAGCACGGTACAATAAGACTATACTAAACTTATTTCAAAACTTTTCTATCTTCCAGAATTAATCCGTAACTTACTTTATAAATTTTTAATTTATTTATTTATTTATTTTACTTTTTGACTCTTATAATAACGCTTAGGTTAAAACAACATGCTATACAGCTGCACAAAAATATTTTCTTCTTTATATCCTTATTCTATAGGCTTTTTCCTATTTTTAAATTTCATTATTTTACTTTTTAAAGTTTTTTCTAAAAACTAAGACACAAACACATATATTAGTCTAGGCCCATAGATTAGGATCATCAATATCACTGTCTTCCACCTCTACATCTTGTTTCCCTGAAAGGTATTCAAGGGAAATAATATGCATGAAGCTGTCATCTCCTATGTTTTTTTTTTTTTTTCTGTTAACTGGAAATTTTTTTTTTTTTTTGTAATTTATTTATTATTATTAAACTTCAAGTTGTAGGGTACATGTGCACAACGTGCAGGTTTGCTACATATGTATACTTGTGCCATGTTGGTGTGCTGCACCCATCAACTCGTCATTTACATCAGGTATAACTCCCAATGCAATCCCTCCCCCCTCCCCCCTCCCCATGATAGGCCCCGGTGTGTGATGTTCCCCTTCCCGAGTCCAAGTGATCTCATTGTTCAGTTCCCACCTACGAGTGAGAACATGCGGTGTTTGGTTTTCTGTTCTTGTGATAGTTTGCTAAGAATGATGGTTTCCAGCTGCATCCATGTCCCTACAAAGGACACAAACTCATCCTTTTTTATGGCTGCATAGTATTCCATGGTGTCCTATGTTTACAATGTCTTCTTTCTGGAATATTCCCTGGAGGACCTGCCTGAGGCTGTTTTAAAGTTAATGTTTTTTTTTATAAGCAGAGTACATGCTACAATGATCAAAAGTATAGTATAGGTAATACATAAGCCTGTAACACAGTTGTTTATTATCATTATCAAGTATGATGTACTATACAAATGGAATGTGCTATACTTTTATATGACTAATAGCACAGTGGGTTTGTTTACACCAGCATCGCCACAAGAGTAATGCACTATGCTACCACATCATAATGGTTATGATATTATGATGGTTACAATGTCACTAAGCCATAGGAATTTTTCAGCTCCATTATAATCTTATGGGACACATTTGTACATGCAGCCTGATGTTGACCAAAACATGGTTATGAAGCACATGACTGTGTCTAGAATGTGACTGCAGTAACAACCCTCACTCACCAAACTCAGTCTTCCCAGAAGGCCACATAGATGATACAGCACACATAATGATATTATATTAATATTAACTAATTTTAATTAGGTAACTAATATTAACTAATTTTTCATGGTTAATTGTAATGGATAAAATGATGTCACAAGTGCACTGAAGCTTTCTTTAGCCTTTAATTATTACTGCCTTTTCTAAGAGTTTCTCTGAGAAGTTATTTGGAAAGAAGATAGACAATGTCAAAAACACAATGGCAGAAATTTAAATATGGAAACTATGTTTATGATTCACCAGAGAAACTCAAATGTTATAAACTATTTCCTGAACACAGATGATTAATTTCCAAACATGTTCTCTTGACCAGTCCTTGCAATAATTAAGATAAAACTGAAATGGCTGGTCAGTGTTGATGATAAATTCTGTTTGGAAGATGATATGGTTTGGCTGTGTCCACACCCAAATCTCATCTTGAATTGTAATCTCCATAATTCCCACGTCATGGGAAGTAACTTCTTCATGGGGCCAGCTTCCCCTATGCTGTTCTCATGATAGTCAGTGAGTTCTCATGAGATCTGATGGCTTTATAAGTTTATGGCATTAACCCTGCTTGCACTCATTCTCTCTCTTCGGCCCTGTGAAGAGGTGCCTTTCACCATGATTGTAAGTTTCCTGAGGCCTGCTCAGCCATGCTGAACTGTAAGTCAGTTAAACCTCTTTCCTTTATAAATTACCCAGCCTCAGGTATGTCTTTATTAGCAAATGTGAGAATGGACTAATACAGAAGACATAAAAATTACTGGTTACTACAAGGAAATATCCCATAATTATGGTCTCAAAGCACATTACTATCTAAACTGAACCTTTATCATTATAACTGGTCTAAAGCTCTGTAAGATGCAGCACATCTAGCCAATCAATTTTGGCAAGACATGTTATAATTTTCAAGAATAAACAAGTTTGAAAATGACAGCAAAATGAAGGGAAAAGATGGACCCACCTTGTCTCTATTTGATATAAATTTTTTATGTCTAAGAAGAGAAAGTTAGGAGACTGGAAAGCAAAATATGTCACTTACTAGACTCTTCAGTCATGGGAGGTTAAATATCCTGGCCCTCTGCTATGCTCCTCCTCCTCCTGCTCTCATAACCTTTGCTTTCTTGTTTTGGGTGCATAACAAGAATCAACTGAGTCTATTTCCATACCACCTCTTTTCCTTCTATTCCATTCAATGAAAATTTACTAAACACTTAATATGTTGAGACACTGTAATAAGCAAGGTGACTCAGCAGTGAACAAAACATGAGTAAAAAATACTGATTCCAAAATTCTAATTTAACAATTACTTGACATTGAGATTATGTGATTCAAATACATATATTATTTTTGAGAAAACAAACCTAAATAGGAAAGATTCAATAAAGATGAGTAACTCTCAACTGTTAATTTGGTTTGGCAGAACAGCTGTAAATGAACGGGGATATTCAAAGTGCCTCAGAGTATCTTATCACTCTACTTCATAGATGCCAAACACTGAAATTAATACAATGTGGTTTAGAAAAGAGATATTACAGAGCTCCACTGAGCAGACTATTCTTAAAGACAATTATTTGCCCTAAGACAAATGAAATCAATGTATACTTATGTTCTATATTAAAATAAAATCATTAAACATAATTGATATAAAACATTTAATGATTATTTACTTACCCTTTTTTTTTATTACACTTTAAGTTCTAGGGTACATGTGCACAACGTACAGGTTTGTTACATATATATACATGTGCCATGTTGGTGTGCTGCACCCATTAACTCGTCATTTACATTAGGTATATCTCCTAATGCTATCCTTCCCCTCTACACCCTCCCCACAATAGGACCCAGTGTGTGATGCTCCCCTTCCTGTGTCCAAGTGATCTCATTGTTCAATTCCCACCTATGAGTGAGAACATGAGGTATTTGGTTTTCTGTTCTTGCGATAGTTTGCTAAGAATGATGGTTTCCAGCTGCATCCATGTCCCTACAAAGGACATGAACTCATCCTTTTTTATGGCTGCATAGTATTCCATGGTGTATATGGGCCACATTTTCTTAATCCAGTCTGTCACTGATGGACATTTGGGTTGATTCCAAGTCTTTGCTATTGTGAATAGTGCCGCAATAAACATACGTGTGCATGTGTCTTTATAGCAGCATGACTTATAATCCTTTGGGTATATCCCCAGTAATGGGATGGCTGGGTCAAATGGTATTTCTAGTTCTAGATCCTTGAGGAATTGCCACACCGTTTTCCACAATGGTTGAACTAGTTTACAGTCCCACCAACAGTGTAAAAGCGTTCCTATTTCTCCACATCCTCTCCAGCACCTGTTGTTTCCTGATTTTTTTAATGATTGCCATTGTAACTGGTGTGAGATGGTATCTCATTGTGGTTTTGATTTGCATTTCTCTGATGGCGAGTGATGATAAACATTTTTTCATGTGTCTGTTGGCTGTATGAATGTCTTCTTTTGAGAAGTGTCTATTCATATCCTTTGCCCACTTTTTGATGGGGTTGTTTTTTTTCTTGTAAATTTGATTGAGTTCTTTATAGGTTCTGGATATTAGCCCTTTGTCAGATGAGCAGATTGCAAAAATTTTCTCCCATTCTGTAGGTTGCCTGTTCACTCTGATGGTAGTTTCTTTTGCTGTGCAGAAGCTCTTTAGTTTAATCAGATCCCATTTGTCAATTTGGGCTTTTGTTGCCGTTGCTTTTGGTGTTTTAGACATGAAGTCCTTGTCCATGCCTATGTCCTGAATGGTATTACGTAAGTTTTCTTCTAGGGTTTTTATGGTTTTAGGTCTAACATTTAAGTCTCTAATCCATCTTGAATTAATTTTCGTATAAGGAGTAAGGAAAGGATCCAGTTTCAGCTTTCTACTTATGGCTAGCCAATTTTCCCAGCACCATTTATTAAATAGGGAATCCTTTCCCCATTTCTTGTTTTTCTCAGGTTTGTCAAAGATCAGATGGTTGTAGATGTGTGGTATTATTTCTGATGGCTCTGTTCTGTTCCATTGGTCTATATCTCTGTTTTGGTACCAGTACCATGATGTTTTGGTTACTGTAGTCTTGTAGTATAGTTTGAGGTCAGGTAGCATGATGCCTCCAGCTTTGTTCTTTTGGCTTAGGATTGTCTTGGCAATGCGGGGTCTTTTTTGGTTCCATATGAACTTTAAAGCAGTTTTTTCCAATTCTGTGAAGAAGGTCATTGGTAGCTTAATGGGGATGGCATTGAATCTATAAATTACCCTGGGCAGTATGGCCATTTTCACAATATTGATTCTTCCTATCCATGAGCATGGTATGTTCTTCCATTTGTTTGTGTCCTCTTTTATTTCACTGAGCAGTGGTTTGTAGTTTACTTACTCTTTTAAATTAACTACTAACTACTGATACCAACCTGGAAACCCCGACACATTCAAAATTACTGGTGAAAGTAAAAAATGGTAGAATCATCATAAAAGGAAATATGATAATATCTAACATAATTACAAATGTATTTACCCATAACACAACAATCCCACTTTTACAACAAACCTGCACAAGTACAAAATGACACCTGGACAAGATTACTCTTTGTAGTACTGTTAGTAGTGGCAAAAGACTGACAATAGCCTAAGAGTCCATAAAATAAGGGACTGGTTGAATAACTATGGTAGTTCTTCATCCATGCATCCTTCAAAAGGATGAGGAAAATGTCCATTTACTGAGAGAAAAAGATCCTCAAGAAACAGTTAAATCAAAAAAGCAAAGTAGTGAAGGGTATACATAGTTTCCTGCATTGTATATATCTGGGAGAAATGGGTATTGAAAACATATATATATATATAGGTATTGGGTATTGAAAATACCAGTGGGCATTGAAAACATATATATATATATATGCATATATATATATTTTGTTTGTGTTAAAAAATTGGAAGAAGAAACAAGAGACTAATAAAAGTAAGGTGGAAAAGACAAGGTTGGGCTGCAGAGGTAGAAGAAACAAGGTATTACCATGTATATGTATATCTTTCTATACAGTTTTGATCTCTGAATTATATACATATGTTACCAATTCAAAATACCATCTTAACAAAATATCTTTTAAAAAATGAAAGAAACAGTAATTAAAGTTGTATATAGAATAACATGAAGTTTATTGCTTTGCTTCCATTTATAAATGAAACAATTTATTTCATACACTGCAATCTCTAAAAGATCATCAAACTCCGCAGTTTCCACCTCCATCTGATATCCAATTTCTTGTCTATATTAGTTGTGTGGCCCCGCATGGTCCCTTAATTAAAAACGAATTTTTTTTTAATAACCCTAAGGACTTTTGGTGGGATAGAATACAGATCTCGTCTGTCTCCACCAAAGAGACAACTTCTTAAGCATGGAAACAAAGGTAAAGTGACTTGCTATGATTTGTGACTCCAACCTGTGTTTTTTTTTTTCTCCCTCTCCTCCTTTACAGAAAGCAGAACTTTTCAACAACATGCATCCATTTAGTTAATGGACTGTGGGTAGTATGGCAGACAACATAGTCATTTAAAAAATAAAATCAATTGCAAATTTTTAAGAGTGGGAATAAGATCATTTACATTTACTTTCCAATGTCTGTTTCTGTTGTAGCACAACGGAGAGTATCATTAAATATGTTTATAGGTTATATGCTCTATCTCATGTGCTAAATCCACATGATTATGGTTCCATAATGGGTCCTATCAGCATGCCAGGTTCCAAAAACCTCAACCTCAATCTCTGGAAAGCAATGTAAACACATTTTGTAAATCCTTAACTTCTCTACCATCAAGTCACTAGGCATGTTTGTGTTTATACATGTGTGGTTATATATACATCCTTGCACTGCAAATTATTATGACTGAGTAGACAATGCTTGAAAACAAAGGTTCAAGAGCTTCCTTTATGAAATGAACAAAGAAACACCTACTCCTTACACTGAAGTTCAGCAATCAAATAAAGACTGAACAGTTCTTTTAACAACTGATAACAGCTTAGTGTCAACACAAATTATCAAATACAAATTAACTAATGCCCATCTGACAAGTTTATAAAAACTACCTTACTTTTCAGATGTGTTAACTGAGGCTTGGATATTAAATAAATTAACTATAGTCACAAATGGGAAATGAATCCAGAGCTTCAGGCTCTTGAATATTCTACCAATATAACTGATTTTTGGATATTGTGATTACTTTTTTAATTAAATGATTTAATTCACAAATACAGAAATAATTCTGTACAACACCAACACCTACAAAGCAGAAGTTTCATTTCATGTCCATGAAAGAGTAAAAAATAATACTAATTTATCATGTTCTTCTATAATAAAATGTTTTCCATTTCCCTGTATCACAAGATCACCATACTGTCTCCATGAACATTTTTTGAAGACTGTTTGTGTTTATGTGTTTATTGCATCTATAAATCCCAAAATCTGTGCCTAAAGCCTCTTTTACCTCTTATTAGTAATTCAAACAAACAAAACAAAATCTCCCTTTATTTATAAAGCATTGTAAACAGCAATGTAGCTACTTGGAAAAA
The DNA here is from genome assembly GCF_047675955.1 of Chlorocebus sabaeus. Classification (NCBI taxonomy): domain Eukaryota; kingdom Metazoa; phylum Chordata; class Mammalia; order Primates; family Cercopithecidae; genus Chlorocebus; species Chlorocebus sabaeus. The sequence goes on along the minus strand of NC_132910.1, from coordinate 74,119,225 downwards.
CTCCCATCAAGATAAAAATCCACACTTTACAGCAGGGTTTCTCAATCTCAGCATTACTTGGGCTAATAATGTTTCGTTGTGGGACAGGAAGGGTTTTCCTGTGCATTATAGGAGGTCTGGTAACATCCCTGACCTCTACCCACTGGATGCCAGTATCATTCCTCCAGCTGTAACAACCAAAACTGACCTGGAGGGAGGTTGAGAAGAATAAGCTGTAAAATCCCCATTACTAGAAATCATTAAGAAAAGAAAAATCAACTTTCTGTGTAGCTCATTCACTGCTTGAGGTAAAAGCTGCTTCCAATAATTTTTGTTTGGTTTAAAAAATCTTTTGGGGCTTTCTGTTGCTTTCGTTTCTATGATTCCATCATTCCAAACTTTCATGCAGGTCATAACTTTTCTGAAAAGGGAAATGTCCTCAAAATAGCCTGGGTGTGGGGGCACTTTGGGAGGTCAAGCCAGGAGGACTGCGAGAGCCCGGGAATTGGAGACCAGCTTGTGCAACAAAGCAAGACCCTGTCTCTACAAAAAATTTAAAAATTAGCTGGGAGTGGTGGCATCTGCCTGTAGTCCCAGCTACTCGGGTGGCTAAGGCAGGAAGATCGCTTGAGCCCATGAGGTCAAGGCTGCAGTGAGCCACGACTGCCCCACTGAACTCCAGCCTGGGGTATGGAACAAGACTCTGTCTCAAAAAATTTAAAAAAAAAAAAAAAAAAGTCTTCAAAATGACTCTTAAGCTGCTAGTGCATCCATCACTGTACATCCATACATCCATGTTTTTCTTCTCAACTAACAAGGACGGCAAAACATAAACCATTCAAATTGATGGCAGCAGCGGGCCATCCAAAGTAGTTACTGCCACTTTGGCAGCCGGGTCCGGCTGTGGTGGGGCGCGGGTGTGGGTGCAGGTCAGCAAGCTGTGGATCCTCAGGTGGACTCCGAGGCGAACGGTACCTGGGGCCTGCTGCCCTGGAAGCCCAACCCTGGGAGCCACTGAGGTGGGGCCGGGCCGAGCTACCTGCAGACGGGGGAAGAGCACGGTCTGGCATAGAGGGGTCCCAAGGCAGAGCTGGACCCAGGGGTGCTGCGGTTGCACACAGAGTGAAGGGGGCTGGGCCTGAACGCACTCTGGGGCCGTACTTCAGAGGTGTGGGGTGGAAAGCGGGAGTGGCGCCAGCTTCCCAAACCTGGCAAGCAACTCTGCTGCCGCGCCCATCCTGCTGGCGGCTCCAAGTTACTGCACCTCGGCAGGAAGCTCAGCGGGGGCCACCGAGGCTGCATCCCCAGGATTCACCCCGCGTCCGAGTGACTGTCCAGCCTGGCGCTCCCGACGACTGGGTTTGGGGCCCGCAATCCGCTCCCAGAGGTGTCCCCCTGGCAGGGTCTCAAGCTGCGCGAGAAGGAGCCCCAGGCCGCCACCAAGAGCCAGGTCCACAGGGGGAACTTGTGGCAATGTCATCCCGGCCTTGGATGCCAGCCCAGCCCACTGATGGCCTGGAGCCCTGCTCCAGGCTGCAAGGAGGTAGACAGGACAGTAGAAGCAGCTGTGAGAGCAGCAGTGGCAACAGTCTCCTGTGCCCCATGTCCCCAAGGTGGACTGTGCCACCTCCACCCTCGCACAGTCAGGCAGGATCTGCTACCAGACTCGGAGCCTCCAATGCAGCCTTGACCTCGCTCCCCACCATGTCCTGATAGCCCACAAGCACCTGGCCAAAGGTGCCGCCACTAGGACTCACAGGACTAGCCCCGGGAGTGTCAGGTTTGTGCTGGGTTGGCCAGGGCCACTGTGCTACCTGCACCTCACCTGCTACCACTGTGGGAGATGCAGAGAAGGCGCACGGTCAAGGCTGCATACTCTGCAGAACCAGGGACTGGTGGGAGCTCTGCCCCTTATGAGTTGGAAGGGTGAGAGCTCCCCAGGCACAGCTGCAGTCGCCTGGGTTGTGGCTGTGGGCCTCGGCCTCCCGGTGCTCTCGAGTACCCAGGAGGGTCCCCCATCATCAGCAGGCTCAGGGGTGTCTGCTCCCACTGCCTGGCCTCTCCCCAGTCCCAGAGTTGTTGTGGCCTGGCCGGGTGTGTGCTGCTCCAGGCAGCGCTGACAGGCCAGGCTCCTGCCACCTTGGCCCTTCTGGACTATGGATGCCAAGTGGGAGAGGGAGGCCAAGATGCGGCTGAGTGAGGCTCTGGGCTGGCCCGTGGGTGCTCCTTGGCATGGGTGTGAGCAGCCTGGGTGTGACGGGCAGCAGTGGGACCCAGACAAGTTCCTGGGCTGAAAGGGGCAGGTCCCTGGTGAGGCCCCACCTTCAGGCCAGGGAAGGCCTCTAGGCTGGGGGCCAGGCTGCCAGTCCTGCAGACCAGAGTGGGGACTTGTGGTGCCTTTACCACAGTCCCATGGACCAATCAGCATGCACACTTCCCCCCCTCTGAGGCTCATGAAAGCCCTGGACTCAGCCAGAGCAGAGAGCCAGTGGAAGGACTGGCTGCAGAGAAGAGCTACCCTCTCTGCTGAGAGCTGCTGAGGTCAGGATGATCAGCATCAGAGAGAAGTCTACCCTCTCCAGGACCTCCTCTCTGCTGAGAGTGGCAGACAACAGGATGACCAGCAGCAGAGAGGAGCTACCCTCTCTGCTAAGAGCTGAACACTCATCGGGACAACCTGCCTGCAGAGAGGAGTTACCCACTCCAGCCTCCTCTCTGCTGAGAGTTGAACACTCAAAGAGATGACCTCCCTACAGAGAGGAGCTACCCACTGCAGGTCTCTTCTGAGCTGTTCTAACACTCAATAAAGCTCCTCTTTGTCTTGCTCACCCTCCACTTGTCTATGTACCTCATTCTTCGTAGATGCAGGATGAGAACTCAGGCAAAGGCTCCACTGGCCACAAAGGTTACTGGTCAGAAAAGCAACACACCAAAGATCCCATAACAAAATCAGGCCCAACCTTGGGGAAGGGGTGCAAGGATTTACATATGAAAACTGAAAATAAAATCCAAGTGATCGCTATTCCTTTAATTATTGATAATCTTGTTTGATTAATCAGCACAATCACTCTCATTAAAGGTTGAACTGGTGAGGATTTTACAACCATTTATAGCCAGATTTTTTTTTAATATTAATTGGATATGAGGCTGCAGCATACTGAAAGTTATCACTAACGCAGGAGGAAGCTTTAATCCCTGTAGAGATTGTCTGGGTAAGTGAGCAAAGGCTCTAACTGACAGTACAGATAATACAATTCAGTTCCAGACCAAAAAGCTGTATTTGTTTTTGCTGTTTTTCTCCTATCCTATTAGTAACCTGTCTCCATGGATTTGTCTGGGAAAATAAGTAGTAAAGCAAGCAATCCTCTCCATCCATCTAAATCATCCTCCTAGCACAGATCCCAAGCAAGCTTTTGGAAAGATCATTTTTTTCAATGCACATGTGTATATTAAGTCAAACTCAAAACCAATGAAAACAAACACAAGAAAATGCACACACAGAAAAATAAGTATTTATACAGACTCTTAATTCCTTGAATCCAAACACATTGGAGGAAAAAAGCCAATGATATTCATCAAATATTTATAAACATATGAAACAGGAAATATAAATATATGAATGACTCCATACTGACCTCTATTAACTAAATTACACTAGATTAGTTACAAAACAGATTTAACTACTAATGGCTATCTTAAGTATAAGCCTTTAAAATCTAATGTTCAAATTACCCTCCAAATCCAAGAAATAAAAATCTTCAGATTTTATATAGATATTTACTTCATCAAAACTAAACAGCAAACTCATTTTGGAAAAAAATCAAAATATCAAGAAAAGAAAGCACATAGGAAAAATCTAAACAGAGCTTCTGTGCCTGTGGATACTTTTGGAAGACGCTTTTGTGGTGTGGAAACACAAAAAAAAATATTAATGCTTGGGAATCAGATATAAAAAAAATTCATTATCCTGTATTTAAGTTTCTACCTTCTACACTTTGTACTTTTAGCCGACCATTCAGATGATTCCATATCACTATTCTCTCTGATGGAAGAGAAACTGATATGTGAAAGAAGGAAGCAGTTAAGTTTTACAAGACTCAAATGTGATATGTTAAAAAATACTGACTATAAAAGAAATCACATCCTTAAATCAAGAACCATTTTGGCAGCATTACTGTTTGAGATAGAGAATGCTAATGTCACAGATTCTAACATGTAACTCAAAAGAAGACTGCATCCCTGCTTGAATTTTAATCTCAAGGATCTCAGGAACACATACAACAAACAAAAATTTAACTCAATTATTTTTGTTTTTCTTTATCTCCTTATTTGTCTTTAGGAGGACACTATAACTTCTTTTTGACAATTATAGAAAGTAACAATACTAATATTAAGCTATCTTTTAATTTAACATTTCTAAAATCAAGGAAGAGTAATTTCCACTCAAAGGGAGGCTCTACAAGATTTTGGATTCCAGAGTTCTGAATGTATGCATTCATTCAGTCAGCCAGTCAAATATTCATTCAATAGATAATAATTTAAGGCAATTTTTGGTATTAATAGTGTTCATAAAGTTCTTCTAAAATAGTAAGTATAGCCGGGTGCGGTGGCTCACGCCTGTAATCCCAGCACTTTGGGAGGCCAAGGCGGGCGGATCACCCGAGGTCAGGAGTTCAAGACCAGCCCGGCCAACATGATGAAACCCTCTGTCTTTACAAAAATACAAAAATTGGCATGCGCCTGTAATCCCAGCTACTTGGAAGGCTGAGGCAGAAGAATTGCTTGAACCCAGAAGGCAGAGGTTGCAATGAGTGGAGATCGTGCCATTGCACCCCATCCTGGGCAACCGAGCAAGTCTCTGTCTCAAAATAATAATAATAATAATAATCATAAGTATAATACAAAACTAATACTTGTATAATATTTAAGTATGAATGAAACATCTTCACTATATTACCATAACTGATCTTTTAGTCTTTCCTGGCTATCTATATTTGATCTACTATTAAAGGGAAAAAAATAAATTCGTGATAAGACATAGAAAGGGAGGCAGTGCCTATAGTCCCAGCTACTTGGGAGGCTGAGGCAGAAGAATGGCATGAACCTGGGGGGCGGACCTTGCAGTGAGTGGAGACTGGGCCACTGCACTCCAGCCTGGGTGACAGAGCGAGACTCCATTTCAAAAACAAAAAAAAAGAAAAAAAAGAAAGGGAGGCATTTGATGAAGTGACAAAACTTACGTATAATACAAAACTTGAATCTCTCAATTTTTCCAAACAAGCTCTTTGTCATAGGCTACCATAAGACTTTAATATATAAACTTTATCAGAAATGCCAATACCTTCATTGCTCTGTGGTTTCTGTTTTTCATCAAAGAAAGGCTTAATGAATCGTTTTCATCATTCTATTAAATGTAAAATACGAGGGGTGGCCAAAAATGTATGGCTCTATGCTGCCCAGAAAATATAAAACTCTCCTCTAAGTCAGAATACAAGTGTTCATAGGTCACATATGCTCAAACCAATTTGTATGATCCATTTGCACAGCTGTATAAGGCCAAATACATGTTATAAAGCTGAGAAAGATAAAATGAAAAAAAAAAAATACATGTTGGCTTAAAATCAGAAGCAATCGCTTTAACTTCAAAATGAAAACAGGTAGGCATTTATTACTCCATGGAATCAGCAAGCCATTTCCTTTTGTATAACATTCTTCTCAGGTTATTCAGAAGCATACTACGTTATGAAATTTTAAATTTTAAATGTCTAGAGTGTAAGTTTTCTAACACATAAAATTTTTAAATAAAGTATGGATAAAAAGTATAGTCACCTGATGACACATCATGACAACACTGGAGAAAAATGACATGCTACGGGATAAAGAATAAGGTATCTGGGGAGACAGAAAGTCCTGCCTTACTGTACTGCCTTCATTACTTACTAGTTTCTGAATCATGGCAAGCTATTTAATCTCTTTTAGTAGTAATTTTCTCATCTTCAAAATGTAAACAGAGGTACTACTTTGCAGAGTTGTTAGGAGAGCTACAGATTATGTACATAAAGCACGCTGTGCTGTGCCTGGTATAGTGTATGTGCTCAAATAAAAATGGTAATAATTGTTATTATCTTAGTATATAATAATTGTTATTATATTTCTGGGTTTTTCTGATTTCCCTTTATGTATTCAATTTTGTATTTTATTTTTTACTTCAAATATAATACCTAACAAAATAAATGTAATAAAATGTATAAAAGCAAATATTAATTTTCTATAGATATACCTATAAAATTCAGTATATACATGATAGTTTTGCTTGGATTACATTTTTACTTCTTTGTTTTCCATGAAGAAAATCCTTGCTGCTTACAAGAACATTTGGCTTTTCTCACTGTCTGCCAGAATACACGTTTAGGTCACGAATGTGAATGTGAAATATCAACTCATGGAAACTTGGCTGCAGAATACTGTTCTCCTTACCAATTTTGCAACTATGTAAGCAGGGCAATCAACTATCACCAAAACACAGTCATGAATATAACTGGAAGGAAGAGAACTTTTATGAGAAATGATTCTTAATTACTTAATAGTGATTAAACTCTCAGCATTACTTCCTCAAGGCCATCAAAGTAGTTAACATGAGCTTTAATCTTAGTGTTCATTTTGGTATTCAGTAAATATATTACTGAACTACCTTCTACTAAACACATATCACCCCCAAGAAAAAACTACATGTAGCTAGTGATAAAGTGAGGAGTTAAAAATAGAAAATACTAACTTGCTCAATGAAGAACAGAGAAAACGAATTAAAAGATATACCATTTAGCTCAGCAAATTATTTGCATTTTGAATTGGCAAAATATAGCCAGCAAGTGAAAAGCTGATGCTTTCTAAATTGATTAATATAGTTAATAAGAAGGCAGGTTTATTTCATACTAACTGCTACTATGTGTTCCAGGTACCTAAAAATACCAGTAAATATGACAAAAATCCTTGCTCAAAATAGACAAAAATGCTTCCCTTGCATAAGAGCAATGTGAGACAGACAATAATAAACACTTTGTATAAGTAAACTATGTGGTAATAATATTCACTACAGTACACTAATAAGCACTACAGAAAAAAACAGCTGAGTAGCATAAAAGGAGGTAAGGAGAATCAGAATGAGAAAACGCTTGTAGCACCTACAGTGTCAGATGATTGATATAATCTTTTCCTACGAGGCTCAGTATTATTATTGCTTCAGATAAGACAGATTTATCATATGAGTATTTCCTAGTTCTAATAATTACTAATAGCTTCCTATAAGCCATATTATAATTAGTAATAAAGGGGCAGATGGTACATATTTTCAGTTTGTCAGCCATACAGTCTATGTAGCACTATTCAACTCTCCCATTGCAGCATGAAAGCACTGACAACAGAAAATGCATGTGGCTGTGTTTCAACAAAACTTTATTTCTAAACACAGGCATAGAGCACAGCAGTTTTCCAATCTTGGCTTAGTTTAGCTAAATGCCTTAATTCTAATGTTAAATTTTCCTGGGAGTATAGAGATAAACTTATCATCTATTTCCTAGTGTTTAACTTCAATTCTAATTGTCTAACAAGCAAAGATAAAACATAAATACAACAACCCACACACCTATACCACTTCAACCTCCCTCTACTCTCCCCCTTCTTCCCTCTTTTTCTTTTTCCCCTCTGTCTTTACCCAAATCACTTAGTAACATGATGCAAACATCAAAGACTGAATTCTGGTTTATAAATGCAACAGCAAAAGGACATCAAAATATTACATACACAATTCAAAGACATTAAGTCTGATACAGAATTTAAGAATAAACCTCATAAAGTTATTAAACTCAAAATGTCAGGCCTCTACTAGTGTCTAAAAAAATCACATATATTTTACTTTTTTTAAAACGTGTTAAGCCCCAAAATATAGAATTAAAGAGGCTGAACTCTTAGAAATTCCCAAAATATCCTAAACATTCATAGAAATATAATTTTGCTCACCTTCTCCAAACATTAGCATTCTATTTTCTTCAACTTTCTACTTAGGTAGAATATACTACACTTTTTAAAAAATCCTATTACAAATATTCTGTTTTGTTCTCTAATACACACACACACACACACACACACACACACACACACACACAAAAGTTGCAGAATCAAGACTTTCAAAAGGCTCCAGTTTTACAACTGGCTTATTATTGTCTTTTCCATAACAAAACATACCTCTGAATAAGTCTGTCATCAAATATCTCCATGTAAACAGAAACAACATGTAACTTTTAGGCCATAAATTTTACTGGCATAACAAAAAGGTAAACATTATTACTTGGTATGAAACATAATTATTGATACAAGGCATTGGTCTGGTTTACCTGCACTGTCCCTTCTAGGAGACAGGAGTATAATCTAGCTTTTTTTTTTTTTAAGTACATTTTCATAATTTTAGTTATATTTAATTATGAAAATCAGATTTGTAACTGCCAATATACACATAACAAACTGATTTTTGTTGCTGAATAAATTCTCTAAAAGATTTACATGTAAAATATCTAGTTTGCCAGTCAAATTTTTATTAAGAAATCACTCTAAGAATCTTTCCAGCACTAAAATTCTACTTATTTCTGCCCCGAAACTTGGGAGTAATGATGGCAGCAGTGGCCCGTCTGGAGCGGCCGCTGTGAAGCAGTGGCCCGTCTGGAGCGGCCGCTGTGAAGTGGCCCGTCTGGAGCGGCCTACGGGGTAGGTGCGGCTAGAGCTGCAAGCTCCGCCAAGCCAGCAGGGCTGGGAACAGACAGGAGCCCTGGCCCCTACTGAACTGGGAGGGCAGGGCTAACTGCAGCCATCCAGCCGTGGCTCTGGACCCAGGCATCCTTAACGCTCTTGGGGGCCTGGAAAGCCCTCCTGCCCCGACAGGCTCTGAAGCTCCTTCTCCTGCTCCCTGGCCACTCCCTGATTGTGGAGGGGGCCACTCCCTGATTGTGGCGCAGGCTCTGGGCGGAGCAAAGTTGTGGCCAAGCCTGGGTGCTGTCACAACTCAGCTGGATGTGCTTGTGCTCAGGGACACACTGAGATGTCAGCCCCCAGCCACCTTGAACCCCTCTGGACTTTGGGCACTGGTGAGCATGGGAGGGAGGCTAGGGAGGGCAGAGGGTGGTTCGCCATAGGCCTTTGGGCACCCCTTTGCACAAAGAGCCTGGGGGCCATGAATGGCACGTTCTTGGCGACAGGAGGCAGAAAGGCTCCTGGGTGGAAAGGGGCAGGTCCCTGGTGAAACCCCACCTTCAAGGCAGGGCCAGCCTGAAGCCTGGGGGCTGGACTGCCAGATCCATGTGGCGTCCTCGGCCCAGAAAGAGAACTTAGGGTGCTTTCACTGGGCCTGCCCATGGCCACCCATGGACCAATCAGCAGGCACTTTGTCCCTTCTGAGCCCATAAAATCCCCTGAACTCAGCCAGACTTGGACAGACTTCAGGACTACCACCTGCAGAAAGGAGCTACCTATGTTGGGTCTCCTAAGAGCTGTGCTGTTGTTCAATTAAGCTCCTTTCCACCTTGCTCACCCTCCAGTTGTCCACATCCCTCACTGGTCCTGGACGTGGGACAAGAAGTCAGGACCCACCAAATGGAGGGGGTGAAAGAGCAGTAACACAAACACGGCTGAAACATACTCCCCACCCTGACTTGCCACACTGAGGGTGATGGGAAGGAGAGAAGAGTTGCAGCCCTTTGGGGAGCCCAGACCTAGGGGCTCCCTGAGGCAGGGCTGTGACATTCTCTTCAGGGCTCTGGTTCCTGGCTTCTCCAAGCTTCTGGGCACCACTGCGTTCCCCTCATCCAGTCACAGGTGCACACAGTGGAAGCTGTGCGTGGTACATCTGGTCCAGCCACAGCCTTACATGGAGCCACTGTTATCAGCGCCTGGAGCTGCCCACCCCACGCAGCAGCTTGTGTGCCTGGCTGTGCACAGTGGCCAGAACCTGGGCTCACTCGCCCACACAACCCTCACCGCTCCATGCCTGGCTCATCCTTGGCAGGTGTGGTATCCAGGCCAGTAGCACGAGCCGAGTGCAGCCTGCTGGGCCAAGTGGGCAGGACGAGCTCAGTGGGTGTGAGCAGTATTCAGGCAGAAGGCGCCACTGGCCATGGAGGTTTCTGGATGGTGAAGCAACACTCCAAGCCCCCTTCTTTGCTGAGGTAGTTCTGAGCCCACTGAGGCAATAACAATGCAGGTCTTTGTAAATGAGTTGTAAAAGACAGTCAAAGGCTGGTAAAAGAGCTGAGAAGTCCTTACCTCCAAGTGAAAAGAAACTGTTGCTGATATATAAAGCTGACACTTTCCTTTGTGTTCCGAATTAAACAATTTTTTTAGTGTGGTTTTTTAATGGCCAGGATTAGGGTCTACCCCACATATTGTAAAATTCAATCTCTTTACTTTTACAGCTAGAAGCGTTCTGACAAATACAGGCACACCTCCAAGATACTGCAGGTTCAGTTCCAGACCACTACAATAAAGCTAATATCGCAATAAAGCTAATATCACAATAAAGCAAGTGACAAGAATTTTTAAATTTACCAATACATATAAAAGTTATGTTTACAGTATATGATAGTCTACTAAGTATGCATACCATTATGTCTGGGAGAAAAAAAACTATACACCTTAATTTAAAAATCCTTTATTGCTAAAAATGCAAATGATTATCTAAGCCTTCAGCAAGTTATAATCTTTTTGCTGGTGGAAGGTCTTGCCTTGATGTTGATGACAGCTAACTAATCAGGGTGGTGGTTGCTGCAGGCTAGGATGGCTGTGGCAATTTCTAAAAAAAAGACAACAATAAAGTATGCCACATCAACTGACTCTTCCTTTCATGAAAGATATCTTTGTAGCATGTGATGTTATTTGATAGGGTAAACCACAGTAGAATTTTCTTTTTTTTTTTGAGACGAATCTCGCTGTGTCTCCCAGACTGGAGTGCAGTGGTGCGATCTCGGCTTGGCTCACTGCAAGCTCCGCCTCCGGGGTTCACGCCATTCTCCCGCCTCAGCCTCCCGAGTAGCTGGGACTACAGGCGCCTGCCACCATGTCCGGCTAATTTTTTGTATTTTTAGTAGAGATGGGGTTTCACCGTGTTAGCCAGGATGGTCTCGATCTCCTGACCTCGTGATCCACCCGCCTCAGCCTCCCAAAGTGCTGGGATTACAGGCGTGAGCCACAACGCCCGGCCAGTAGAACTTCTTTTAAAGCTGGAATCAATCCTCTCAAACCCTGCTGTTTTATCAACTAAACTTATAAAATATTCTAAATCCTTGGTTACCATTTCAACAATATTCACAGCAGCTTCACCAAGAGTGGATTCCGTCTCAAGAAATCACTTTATTTGCTCAGTCATAAGAAGCAACTCCTCATCCATTCTAATTTGATCATAAGATTGCAGCAATTCAGTCCCATCTTCAGACTCCACTTCTAATTCTAGCTCTTTTGCTATATCTACCTTATCTGTAGTTACTTCCTCCACTGATGTCTTGAAGCCATCAAAGTTATCCATGAGGGCTGGAATCAACTTCTTCTAAACTCCTGCTAAAGTTGACATATTTTCACCTCCTCCCATAAATCATGAATGATCTTCATGGCATCTAGAATGGTGACTCCTTTCAAGGAGGTTTACTTTGCCCATATCCACTATTACGGCAGCAATAGCCTTACAAAATGTATTTCTTATAAGACTTGAAAGTCAGTATTACTCCTTGATCCAGAGGCTGCAGAATAGATACTGTTTTAGCAGACACAAAAACATTAATTCTTGTGCATTTCCACCAGAGCCTTGGGTAACTATGTGCATTGTCAGTGAACAGTAACATCTCAAAAGGAATATTTTTTCCCTCAGCAGTAGGTCTCAACAATGAACTTAAAATATTGAGAAAACTGTGCCGTAAACAGATGTGCTGTCAACCAGCTTTGTTGTTCCGTTGATAGAGCACAGGCAGAGTAGACTTAACAAAACTGTTCAGGACCCTAAGATTTTCAGAATGGTAAATGAGCACTGGCTTCCACATAAAGTCACCAGCTGCATTAGCCCCTAACAGAAGAGTCACCCTGTCCTTTGAAGCATGAAGCCAGGCATTAATTTCTCCTCTCTAGGTATGGAAGTCCTAGATTACCATCTTCTTCTAATATAAGGCTGTTTTCTCTACATTAAAAATCTGTTGTTTAGTTAACCGCCTTCATTATCTTAGCTAGATCTTCTGTATAACTGGCTACAGTTTCTACATCAGCACTTGCTGCTTCACTTTACATTTTTATGTTACACAGACAGTTTCTTTCCTTAAACTTCATGACCCAAGTTCTGCTACCTGCCAACTTTTCTTCTGCAACTTCCTGACCTTTCTCGGCCTTCACAGAATTGAAGAGCATTAGGGCTTTGCTCTGGATTAGGCTTTGGCTTAAGAGAATGCTGTAGTTGGTTTGATCTTTTGTCCAGATCACTAAAATCTTCTCCGTATCAGCAATAAGGCTGTTTTGCTTTCTTATCATTAATGTGTTCACTGAAGGAGCACTTTTAATTTCCTTCAAGAACTTTTCCTTTGCATTTACAACTTGGCTAAACATTTGGTACAAGAGGCCTAGCTTTTGGCCTCTCTCAGCTTTTGACATGCCATTCTCATGAAACTTATTCATTTCTAGCATTTGATTAATGTGACAGATGTGAGACTCTACTTTTAATCTGAACATTTGGAAACCATTGTAGGGTCATTCTTTGGCCTAATTTCAATACTGTTGTGTCACAGGGAGTAGGGAGGCCCAAAGAGAGGAAGAGAGACAGAAAAATGCCTGGCTGTTGGAGCAGTCAGAACACACAACATTTATTTATTAGGTATGCTGTCTTACATGGGTGTGGTGTATGGTGTCCTAAAGCAATTACAATAATAATGTTAAATATCACGGATCACAGATCAAGATAACATATATAGTAATAATGAGGAAGTTTGAAATATTACAAAAATCACCAAAATGTGAAGTGAGCATATGCTGTTGAAAAAATGGCACCAATGGACTTGCAGGGTTACCAGAAATACTCAGTTTATAAAAAATACACTACTTGCAAACTGTAATAAAGCACAATAAAACGAGGGGTCCCTGTATATGCAGTCCTGTAATCACCACTACAGCCAAGATATAGAATACACCATTCCAAAAAGGTTCCCATTGCTGCTCTGTGGTGAATTTCCTCCCTCAGATCCCCGAACTGATTTCTGTCCCTGCAATCCTCACAATGTCAGTATATTGTATAGTCTTTTATATCTGACTATTTTTACTTAGCATAATGCTTTTGAGATTTATCCATCTTTGCATATATCAATAATTTGTTCCTTTTCATGACTGAGTAGTATTTCACTGTATGGACATGTTGCAGCTTACTTATTCATTCATGTAGATAGACATTTGGGTTGTTTAGGTATTATAAATAAAATTGCTATAAACATTACAAACAGGTCTTTCCTGGACAATTTATTCATTTTTCTTGGGTAAATACCTAGGACTGAGATTGTCAGATACTACGTTAAATATATATTTAACTATATATAAGAAATTTGTTTATTTTTAAAAATGAAACAGATACTATCACTTAAATTATGAATAAAGCTACTACACTGGCTGATGATACGTCATAATTTTTTTTAAGAGAGAACAAACACACACCACACTTCTAAACTTGCACAATTAAACAAGGAATGCACTAGTATTGTGTAAAATACATGTAAGGTGCTCATATTTGACGAAAATTAACTAGATATTATATGTAAAACACATAGCATAAACTTAATGCATACTGCATACCTAATGACTGCTAATTCTCCGCTGTTCAACTTTCCTTTTTCCCAGTGCTCTCAGCTCCCCAATCCTCAACTCACACAAACCCACACTTAAATTTGAATCATTATTTGTTAAATCTGTTATAAAATGGACACACTCTCTGTCTCTGTTCAACTATTATCTCTTAAAGCAAAGCCAGTTTCATTCATTTCTTTAAGCGGCTCTTTGGATAAATGAGGGGGAGCCTCTAAACGCAGTAGAGCCTGTACTCACGAAACATTTCAGGTGAACATCACCATCTTGTGTCAAAAAAGAGTAACTGCAATCCCAAAGTTATCAAATAGAAAACAGAGAAGTCAAAACGTATGAAGGTCCATTGTTTTCCAAATTTATTCTGATGCATGTATCAATTAAGTGTTGCAAAGCTTAAACTCTTCATGTTTTATGAATTTAATGCATTAAAATTTCAAACTAGATTGTGTATATCATAAAGGAACTAGGTTTTCTATTACAGGCCCCTTCAGATACTTTTTTGACCACACACACGAACACACACACACAGAATGCCAGGAACAAAATGACACTTCATTATTGTTAATGCTCTCTATGTACTTTAAAATTAGCCACCAAATTGCCCTTCTACTAATGACTTTACAACATTCAATATATAGCTCCAGATTTAGGTTTTGGCTACACTGAACATTAGTTCCCAAATATGAGATTCTAGGAGCATTAACAATAGAAGACAAGAAACTTTTTCAAATTTAAAAGTGATTCAACTTTAATCATACAGTTAGATATGTCTATTCTAACTCAACATTATTTTTACATTCATATTCATTAAAAATAGTTAGAAGTATATTAAATAGAACCAAAATATTGCGGGCTAATCAGACATCTGTGAAAGAAGCAAGTATGCTGCTTAACGAGTTCTCCTTTTTCGAAGAGTAATAAATTTTAAATGAAAAAGTTAAGGTGTTCTTCAACTGTCAAGCAAGGTTTTTATTACACAACAACAGCCTTAAAGGCTGATTGATTGCTTTTTCTCTTTTTTTTCTGAAAATCACATGGTTAATCACTTTTGCACACCTGGATAATATCTGCTTGCTTTAAGATCTGTTTGACGAAATAAAAGTTATGATAACAAGAAAGTCTGGGAAGGCGGTACCTAAAAAGAAACAAAACAAACAGAAAACAAAAAACAAAAACCTCAGAAATTTGTTTGGTAAATAACATCCTTTTATACAGCATTGAGAATCTCTATTATTGTCTGTGTCTCTGTGTCACAAAAGTAGATAATTGTAGAGCTTGAACAATATGTCAAAGATTATCTAGTACATTTTTCACAGGTACAAAAACAGATGCTCGGTGAGGATAAATTATTTCAAATAATACACACTCTGTTAACAAAGCTAGCATCAGAAACTAAGATCTCTGCAAGCGTCTGTCTGCCTTAACTCTTCCATTGCTTGTTTCTGTTAGTTTTGAGCTTTTCTATCACACTCTGTATAAGCCACTCCAGCCCCTATCATATTTATCCTCTGTTACAGGTGTCAAATGCATTTTCCTCAAGACCCATTTCCTCAGCTACACTGTTGGCATTATGCAAAAGCTCCTCTCCAATGCTGTGCACTCTCCAAAAACTCATCCAGAAATCCTAAGGTCTATGCCCAAAGGACTAGAAGCAAAAAGTTCAAAGAAGAAAAATACAAAACTCCTCATACAGTAAGTCTAATATCACAAATTCATGAAACTGCAGCTACAAGGAGCAAAGTATTCAGAAAATTAAGTACATATTTCAGCACTGTCTTAAACCAAAAGGAAACTAAAATAGCTGGTTTTAAATATCTACAGAATTCAAACTAGATTAGTGTTGAACTCTTCACCTTAATAGTATATATATAATAAAACCTTGGTTATGAATTTATCTGAATTTCAATGAAACTGAAATATAAGTCTGTTCACTCTTATTTTGTCTATTTCCATCGAAGAAAGCAGAAAGCATTTCTTTACCCAGATACTATTCTTAACAGGAGAATTTTACTTTCATCTGTTCTTCCTCCATAAATAATCTCAATGATCTAGTTTCCCTTTAGGAGTTCTCTTTGGTAACTCTTCAGAATATCCCCTAATTATCTCCATGTCAACTAAATGTTCCACAAAGTTCACCTAGATTGGGGATCTTGAACTAGATACTTTAAACTATGTTTTAAAAAGAAAGCTATATAAATTCTTCTTGGTATTTAAGATATATAGTGCCTTTGCTATCAATGAATAAAGAAATACATATCCCACAGTTGATAAGTTGGGAAGATTAATCAAATCTAATAAGATGAATTTAGTAAGAACAAATTCCTCTATTCCTGTGGCCTAAAGCCTTTGTAGCCACAGCCATGGAAATAATTGGGAAATTACTTGGACTTAAAGAAAAGAATATCTGGGAATCATGTGAAAAGTAGGAGAAACTTAGAGGACCTAATTTTGGAGGATGACTTCTATACCTGGTATATACTGTGCCTCAGTTGCTGAAACTTAAATTAACTGCACAAGCCCAAGGCGTGAAAACTATTATTTAGAAGACTTTTGAAGAAAGACCTGGGCTTTTCACCTTTGTTGTTGTTCTTGATGACTTTATTCAATAGCAATCCCAATGTGCAGCTAACAAATAAGCTAGCAAAATCCTGGAATGCATTCGTAGAAGCAAGATATTCAGAGTAGAGGCAGCAGGAGTCTCACTAAGTTCTGTACTGATCAGAACACAATCATTATATATTTGTTCGTGGATGTGACAGCTTCAGAGAGAGAGGGACAAGAAAAGGAGGCGAATGCTTTAGATGGAAAAAGAATGGCATGTGAAATAATCCAAAATGTCAAGCCTGAAAAACAAAAGACTGGTAGTGAGATAAAGTGTAAAGATACCTAACAGCTTTAAAAAATAAACGAACACCATATAGAAGAAGGATTAAAAACTGTTCTTTACAGATTTTGGAATAAAATCAGGTGGATGTATAGAAGGTTTGGGGAGACAAACAGCTGCTGGTTCATCAGATTAAAGAACTTCCTAATAGTCTGACACAAAAATGAAATGATCTATTTTGTGAGTTAATAGTTCCCCATCAGTGTGGGTGAATAAGCAAAGGATGAAGAAACCATGGGTTGGGATTTTACGACAGGTGTCAATGCATCAGATGGGTCATCTAGACCATGGAGCCTTCTATGTCCTCTCTAATCTTGAAAAAACCAATTTCTTTTAGACCTTGGGTATTGACAGCAACATGTATTTTATTATGGCATTACTTTCTCTAATATTAAACATACTTCAATTCACGTTAATAACATCAATTATTATTTACTAAACAAATATATCTGAACACAGAATCTTTCAAAATTTAGAAATCTAAGCCTGAAAATCCCAGTGATGCTATATACTAAAAAGGGCATACAACTCACAACTACAAAAAGCTAATAACCAATGGAACTTTAAGATTCAGGAGCCATGAATAAATATTTACATTACTCATGTAATAAAAATTGTAGATTTACGGGTTTTAGGGAGTCAGTTGGAAAAAAATAAATATTTAGTGGAAAAAAATAAGTATTTAGTGGAAGAAAATGTATTTTAAAAAATTGAAGATTGAGAGAACTTTCAAGAGGGGATGGTGTATACTTGAAATAAGTTAATTCAGCCTCCCTACTAATATTTAAGTTCAGTATAATTTTTACTCATATATGATTTATAATATAATGTATCTTCAGAAAACTTATGTGTTAAACATTTTTAAACAATCTTTTAAAAAACTCTGTGGCTCATTCAACTCAAAATGAATTAAAGACGAATAAAGAGCTAAAACTGAAAAACTACTGAAAGAAGTTATAGGGAAAATGTTCCATGGCACTGGCCTGGACAATAATTTTTTGAACATGACCTCAAAAGCACAGACAACAAAAGAAGAAATAGACAAATGGGATTACATGAAGCTAAAAGGCCTCTGCATAGCAAAGGGAAACACTCAACATAGTGAAAAGACAATCTATAAAATGAGAGAATATGTTCGTAAACCAAACCTGATAAGGTATTAAAATCTAAAATACCAAAATTTATAAGGAACTCAACAGCAACAAATGACCTGATTAAAAAAATGGGCAAAAGACCTGAATAGACATTTCTCAGAAAAGACATACAAATAGCCAACAGGTATATTTTTTAAGTGCTCAACATCACTAATCATCAGAGAAATGCCAATGAAAATCACAATGAGATACCATTTCATACCTGTTAGAATAGATATTGTCAAAAACATAAAAGATAAATGTTGGTGAGGATGTGAAGAAAAGAGACCCCTTGTACACTGTTGGCAGGAATGCAAATTGCTTCAGATATTACAGAAAATAGTGTGGAAGTTTTTAAAAAATTTAAAATAAAACTATCTTATTATCCAGCAATTCCACTATTGAGTATATATCCAAAGGAAATGAAATCAGTATGTCCAAGAGACATCTGCACTCCATGTTCACTGCAGCATTACTCACAATATCCAAGTCATGGAATCAACCTAAGTATTCATCAAAGAATAAATGGATAAAGATAATGTGGTGTGTATACAGAAGGTAATCCTATTCAACCTTTATTAAAAGGAAATCCTGTCATTTGTGACAACATGGATCAACCTGGAGGACATTATACTAAGTGAAATAAGCCAGGCAAATAAAGGCAAATAGTGCATGATCTCGCTTATGTGTAGAGTCTTAAAAAGTCGAACTCATAAAAGCAGAAAGTAGAATGGTGGTTATCAGGGTCTGGAGGTCTAAGGGAGTTGGGAGATATTGGTCAAAGGATACAAACCTTCAGTTAAACAGGAGGAATAAGTTCAAGAGGTCTATTGTACTGCATGGTGACTATCGTTAATAACAATATATTGTATACTTAAAAATTACTAAGAGAGTTGGTTTTAAGTGTCCTCATCACAAAAAAATAAGAAGTATGTGAAGTAATGCACATGTTAAATAGCTTGATTTAGCCATTCCACAATGTATACACAATTATCAAAACAACATGTTGTACTCTACAGATACAATTTTTATGTCAAAATAAATAATCTGTTTTAAAAAGAAAACGTGAGGCTCATAGATGAACAACAGACATTAAAGACTACTAATCTTCTAAAACCTTAAAAGGACAAATAGTCAGCAAACTTTTTCTGTAAAGGTTCAGAGTATATAATTTAGCTTTATAGGCCGTAAGTCTGTACTGTAACTACTCTACTACAGTAGTGCAAAAGCAGTAATACACAAAACATAATCAAATTAGTGTGGCTGTGTTCTAATAAAGCTTTATTTATGGGGACTGAAAGTTGAATTTCATATAATTTTCGTATGTCACCAAAAACCACTTTTATTTTCCTAACTATTTAAATACGTAAACACTATTCTTAGACAATGGGATGTGCAAAACCACATGGTGGGTCACATTTGGCCGAAAGGCCATAGTTTGCCAACCCTTGAGATACAGAGTCTTTATCTTATGAACATCGAAATGAAGTAAGACCCACATATGCATACAAACTCTAACCAGTCTCTCTTCTCTGATCTCTCCCAAGTCTCTATCCCCAAAGTCAAAACTTGTAAGCGGCTGCCATAGAAGATAAAGAAGAGTAACTGCCATAGAAGTTAAAACACTTGGAGCTTTAAAAAACAAACAAAACAAAAATCCAGCAACAATAACAAAAACACTTACAAGAGTCTTGGGTAAAGATGGTAAAGCTGAAATTGGAAAACCACCGTAGAGGACACTTTTCAATTCTGATCTTATTATGGCTCACCAAAGACTCTTCACATCATTTTGATAAACAATGTGAAAGATTAACCGGCATCCATTCCTTAAATACTTTTGGGAAAATAATTATGATTCATTTGAACTATTAATGTCAATTAGTCCTTGCCGCCTTTTTTTAGTTCTGACTTAGCTGAGAAGAGTAATATTAGAAGAGCAATAGTTATAACAAGGAAAAAAATAGAGAATGAACAAACATTTGTAGCCTTTCTTCTGAGGTTATTTTTGGAACACTAGTCATTTGAATATTGGAAGATACGTATATTTAGCTTTTTATTTGTGGACATTTCTAAATATTGCTAATTAACTTTTTTCGCATGTCATAAAACTTTCTAGAAAACTAAATTTTAAGCTGGATGCTGTGGTGCACACCTACAATCTTAGCTACTTGGGAGGCTGAGGCAGGAGATTGCTTGAGTCCAAAGTTCCAAGGCTGCACTACTTTACAATCTGTGAATAGACACTGCACTTCAGCCTGGGCAACACAGCCAGGCCTGCATCTCAAAACAAACAACAAAACCCAACTTCAATTTGCAACAATGTAAGAAAACAAAATGTTATGTCTCATTTAGCTCATGAAGCACATTTCCTCTTCCAGAAAACTGTAAGGAAAATTAATGTCAATTTACTACCTCCATGAGTCTAACACAACAATAGAAAATAATCCTGAAAGCAAATTATTCAAGACTTCCACATAACTTTCACAATTTTCCTCACTTGGGCAATCTTTTCCATAGATGGCTTAAAGTAAAATTTTTGAAGTCCTTCCAATTTCCTACTATAAGAAAACTAGGTTTATATGCTAGGAATAATGCTTATAATTTAATAGTTCTTATTAGGAGCTTGTTATATAGTAGGCATCAGTACTAACAGTACCCAAATAAACTGAATTCAAATATATTCACAGAGTTAAAACTATTTTGAGGCATGCTTATTACCTGAGAAAGAAGACATGACCATGTTTTCCTTAAGATTCAACACAAATGTACAAAATGTCATGGACTGGACACTTCTAAAGGAGCCACACAGCAGTTGTTAACAATGAAATAAACAACATAAACTCCAAAAGTTTGGGCATTTAACTATTATTTGGGGATCGATAATAAATTAGTTGTTTGTTTCTAAACTCCCCTGATGCTAAGCAAATCCAGACCATCAGCAATCAATCTAAAGACAATGAGCCTACTTGACATCACACAGTCTCATTAATCTTCATCTGTCCTACCACATCCTGTTACTCTTACGCAAAATGAACACTAGAGGATGCAATTTCAACTTCTCTTCACTATCTAAGCAGGAGGTAGGAAAAAGCCTAGGCGACTTAGGGACATCACAAGCAATTATTTCACTCAGCCTAGTGTGCTACATCACAGTGAATGAGTCTGACATGTAAATGTGACATAGCAAGGAGTAAAATAATGCAGTTTTTGAGCTATGTGTCTCACTTTCTTTGCTGAAACACCAGAATCCCCAAGAAACTTTGACTTTAGTCTCCCCAGAAGACATGAAACTGAAATATTGTCAAAAAGAGACACTAAACATGCACAACACATGGGTAACACAATGATATCAATTTCACTTCTGTGACAGTCCAGGATTTCTCCTTGTTTTAACATACTAATTTAAAATCATCATAACATAGAGGTTGTGGGGTAACAGGCAACAAGATTGTAAAATATGCTAGCTAATTTAAAAGGCCAAATGCCTGGATTTAATGTAGCCAAAATTATACTATATATATATATTTCTTTGACCCTACAATGGTCTTTTTAAAATCAGTTTTAGCCTAAAAACATAAAATGTACTTTAACTCTTTGTCACCTCTTTTATTCCTACTACAGTTTCCTCCAGACAATAAAGATTGGTAAAAACTGTGTCTATTTCATAACAGGATGTTGTTGTTTCAATTGTCCTTAAAACTGTTTTGTTTCTACCGGCACATTCACGGCACAGTTTGAATATTATGTGCTAATCACACAAGTGTGGAAACAACTTTATAGTACTATTAAACAATATAAATAATGTTCCACAGTAGTTCTTCAGAGAAAAAGTAACTGGAAAGGAAATAAGACTTAAAATTTTACTGCATATTCTCTTGTATTTCACAAACTTTAGAGGACTTGACAAGGACATACACTTTTGATATAGTATATATCATCTGAGTAGTAACAAAACTAGTTTTAAAAAATTCACATTCCACATGGAGTTCTACCTGAAACAGAAATGAATTAAATATTAAACTTTTTTACAATTATCACTAAATACTGAAAGCACTTTCCCCACCATAACTACAGAATATATGCAGCACATTTAGGCGATGGTTCAAAATAAGAAGAAATCAGTGAATAAAAAGAGGGATGTGAGGAAAGTATGGATGAGAGAGAGAGAGAGAGAGAGAGAGAGAGAGAGATTTTGTGGGGGAGGGGGGTAGGAATATAAACAAAGTGATTTTGTATGAGGGACCCTGTATGGTGGATTCTTGTCCTAGAGTAAAGTAACTGGTTGTTTGAGAGGAAGATGGTGTAGGACAGGTCACAAGGTCCAGACATGTCAAGGATGGTCTGTGTGGGTGATAATGGGGTTTGTGAAAGGGAATTTGTGAGGAGAGTTTTGAGTGTGATTTAGCTGGCTATGACTGAAGGAAAACTGTTTGTGGTAGACTTTCTAGAAAATGGTCTAGGTGTTAGAGCCAGCTTTGCTTAAGGTATTAATTTGCTAACTTACCAGAATTTTTGCTTTTCAATTCTGTGATTTATTTCTTTTGAAAGCGTCTCAGATTTGTGTAACTCTCTCCTTTAGCTTTTTTGTCAGCTCCTGTGACTTGTTTCTTCTCTGGTTCTGACTGCTGTTATGGCCTGATACTAAAGTGTTTTGCCTCGGAGGTCTACAGGAACACTGTTTCCCCCCAGTATAACTTGATTTGATGCTCTTGGTTTTTCTTGATATATAAACTTTTTAGCTTTTAATATTTGACTCCCATATTGCTTAAAATAGTTTTAAGCCACCTCCACTCCTCTCTGGCCTAAAATATTTAATTGGCTATAAGTCTTTTGACTTGTAAGTTCCCTGGCCAAAGGAAATCCTACAGAAACCTAAAAAACTAATTCAGGCCATGATGGGAAATAGTGAGTTGGACATACTTCACTATGCCACCCCTGCTCTTGGAATTTAGGCCAGGTTCAAAAGGCCTTTCAAAATTATGAAAATAAAATGTTGTCCTTTCCTACAAAGAAAAAAAGAGTTCCTCTGTTTAACCAGACTTAGTCTTAGTAAAAACTTAAAAAGAAAGATCCCCTGATGATCAATTACAACCCAAAATGGAAGGACCCCTATCAGGTATTGTTAAGGACCTTCACTGCTATCAAACATTAGAGGATCACTAGCTGGGTACAGCTGTCCAGGATTAAACCTGTTTCTTATAAGTCCCTGCAGGTATAAGAGGAAGACACCATAAGTAATCCTCACAAACCTCTAGAAGACTTAAAGCTATTATTTCACAAACACACAGATAAATAATGTGATGCTGTGGGTGGGCATAGGAGCATTAAGTTTTCTCTTCCTTCTAATTATAATTTTCTTGTTTAACTTCCTAGTAAAGTTTGTATCTTCTAAAGTCAACATAAAGATGATGCTGGCACAAGGCTTCCAATTCATCTTATCTTCTGACCCAGAAAATGAAAACATCCTGCTGTTGGGCTCCTTACATCAGGTATCTGGAGATTTTTATTCCTCCCATGCTAGGCAGTGCCTATGTTTATAAAATCGGCAGGAAGCACAGAAGATAGACCTGTGCCCATCTGCAGCCCTTTAAGATTAAGGAGGAGTTTCTAATCTGAGGCGGGGCATGAGGTAGGAGACCAACAGGACTTGTTTTCTGGTGAAAACTCTGCTGAACAAAATAAGATCTAGTCCAGATGGGGCAAAGTGAAGAAACTGGCCAAAGCCAGCAGATGGCAATAAAAGCAATCTCTAGCGGAGCTCAATGCTCATTGGCATAAGACATTGCCACCAGAACCATGGCAGTAAACAAATATCATGGCAGCGACTCAAAGGTTACCACCCCTTTCCATGGCAGTGACCCAGAAGTTACCCTTTCGTAGACTCAATTTGTGTTAACTCACCCTTTAATTTGCGTGTAAATGAAAGTAGGCATAAGTGAGTATAAATACAGTTGCCAAAAGCCCATAACTTGCCAACTCTGGGTGCACTGCCTATGAGTCAGCCCTGCACTACAAGGGGCAGCACCAATCAATAAAAGACTGCTGTCTATCACCACCAGCAGGCTCTTGAATTCTTTCCTGGGTGTAGCCAAGAACCCTCCTAGGCTATGCCCCAATTCTGGGGCCGGCCTGTCCTGTATCACCCTGATAGAAACATACCTTCTCCTCCCACTTATTCAATCAAATGCTAATCTAGGTGCTACTGTGAAGGGCTTTTGCAGGATCCTGAATCAGCTGACTTCAAGGTCCAGAGATTTTTTCTCAATAAGACTAACCTCATTAGATAAGCGCTCCAAAAGGACAGGACTTTTCCTGGCAAAGGAAATTTGCAGTGTGACAGGGATAAAACATAATGGAGTTTTCCATTACTGTTTCTGATGGTGGAGGAGGCTGTGTGGCAAGGAACGTGGGTAGTCTCCAGGAGCTAAGAGTGGCTCCTAGCTGACATCAGGTAAGGTAATTCAGTCTTTAGTCCTCAGCCCCAATCACAAGTGAGTTGTGCCACAATCATGTGAGCTTAGAAACATGAACTCCTAATGAGAATGCACTCTAGCCAACACTGTGTTTTCGGTCTTTAGTTTAAATCCTGAGCAGACAAACTAGTCATAAGGTGCCCATCTTCTAACCTAAGAAATGTGAACTAACAAATGGGTGTGAAGCTGCTAAATTTGGGGTAATTTGTTACACAGCAAGAAAACAACAACGCAAGCACTAAACAGGGCAAGTCAGACGGCTTGATTTAGAAAAATGCAGTTAAGTTTATTATAAGCCTTACATCCTACTTCAAGAAATATATCTAATATCGAGGACATCCAACATTAGGAAGTCAAAGAAGGCTACTATCAGATTAGGCCGTAGTGACAAAAATCCTAAGACATTTTAGAGCTCATTAACCACAGGGAAACCAGGAAATAAATATCATAAAAATACAATGAATTCTTACCAGGAGAAAGATTTTTGATTCAGCACCTTTATTTGTGAAACCAGAGGCAGAATTAGGTAAACTTTAAGGCTCTTTCAGCAGTTTCTACAGTCCTTCTTAAGATATAGTCTTATACTTTACATAGACTTCAGAGATGCCTTAACACCAACCCAGTTTCTATAAATACTGAGAACTCACCTATCTTCTAATAAAATACCACATCAGTAAGGGAATTTTTTTTTAAGGTCCAAAGCTTTCCTTCATTTAACCAAAGGATCTTTATCACATAGCAAAATACCTAACCAAAGCAAGGTTTTCTTGCCACATAATAATTACATTCAAAGGGGTCTTTTTTAAAAATCACATTTTTAAAAACTGAAAGTATGTGTATATGTACACAGGAAGAAAGTAGCTCATGAAGTCATACACAAGGCAATAATGCTAACAACAACAAAAAAGGGAAACTGGTTCATGCTCTGAGAGCAAATGTTTACTCAACTTAAATCCTTATAAAATATTACATATTAGATATAAACGAGGCACTTAAATTACTGAACTCCTTTATTAAATTATGACCTACGGAAAAAGTGGTAGTAACAGTTTAAAAGGATTGGCTTTTGCTATAAAGACACATGCACACGTATGTTTATTGTGGCACTATTCACAATAGCAAAGACTTGCAATCAACCCAAATGTCCATCAGTGACAGACTGGATTAAGAAAATGTGGCACATATACACCATGGAATACTATGCAGCCATAAAAAAGGTAGGGACATGGATGCAGCTGGAAACCATCATTCTTAGCAAACTATCGCAAGAACAGAAAACCAAACACCGCATGTTCTCACTCATAGGTGGGAATTGAACAATGAGATCACTTGGACACAGAAAGGGGAACATCACACACCGGGGCCTATTGTGGGGAGGGGGGAGGGTGGAGGGATGGCATTGGGGGTTCTACCTGATGTAAATGATGAGTTGATGGGTGCTGATGAGTTGGTGGGTGCAGCACACCAACAGGGCACATGTATACATATGTAACAAACCTGCATGTTCTGCACATGTACCCTAGAACTTAAAGTATAATAAAAATAAATAAATAAATAAATAAATAAAGGATTGGCTTTGCACCTATACTACTTAATTTAATGTAACAGCCTGAGTAACTTATTTAAAAAAATAGAAGAATCCATTATTTTTATTCTAATTGCTTTAAAAACAACAATCAGGACAGTACTTCTTCAAAGTTACCATGTTGATGGTAACTGGAGTCTTGCTAAATAGCTAGAATGTACCTTCATATAGACGAAAATGTTGAAAACTCTGGAAGAATAAATTAGATGAAACAAAGAATTCCAAAGAAATCTAAAACTTCAATTCTCTAGAGAAATATGTTATAAGATACAGGATGGGGGAGTAGATATTAAGAGTTATGAATCACAAGAAATGGTCCTTACTGAACCATAAGAAATAAAAATGTAAATAAAAGCTTTCCTTTGTTCTCTTAATTTCCTTGAGTTTAAGATCCTTTGTAGGACAGCTCTCTGGGTGGTCTTGGAATGACCCAGTTCTCTCTCCCCGCTCATAGCTCTCAAGAATAACTGTAGCATGTGCAGGAAATGCAACATCCTGAGACAGGGAGGGACTGGTTGGAACGGCCCAGGTTCTACTCCAGTCCTCCCCTAGAAACTCCAACACTTTAGCCCAGTGAGTCTCACATCCTCAGTGTATAAAACCCAGAACAGGGTGCCTTCCAGAGGCCCTCAGCTGCAGTGCAAGTGGTGCACATGCAGTCAAGATTCCATTCACCCTGGGCAGCTTTCCTGAATCTTGAGAGACTGGCTTGCAATGAATCCTAGGCTTCTGTTGTATCTTGCTGCCTATCTGTAAGTGGTAAACTTGCTTCGTATAACTTGTATGCAAGAATGTTCTGTCTTACCAGACTCAGACAAAATGGTAACCAGTCCACAGTGAACCTGCTTCACATTCTTCAATATCCTCTAAATGAAATACCGATTAGAAAGTAATTTGACAAAAACAAAAACCTGATAAAATCAAATGAACCAGTTCTTGATTTTATAATATCCACAATGCCTTCTCTCTTACCTTGTCTATCCTATCTGGGCGGTTAGTAGCTGCCAAAATGGTCACATCCTTTAGCTGTTCAATCCCATCCATTTCTGTTAAGAGCTGAGCCAAAACACGATCAGCCACATTCCCAGCACCTAAAGAACTGATTTTGAAAATACAGTTTAAAAAATATCTTTAACCTATCTTCAAATACTATATCTATTAATTTTTAAAGGTTCTGTAGTCTATAACAAGAAAAACCATGTCTATTTTCAAATATGAAGTATGCCTTTGAGACTTTATTTACTGTATTATCATATCCCAAAACAAACTGTATTCAAATCATTTATTTTCCTCTATCATCAACCATGTTCATTTTCATTCCAAAACTAAAATATTTAAATAAATGTCAGAAATAAAAGCACTGAAAAACAAGATATAAGATTATTTAAAATAGTTCATCAAATACATAGAGAATTGTTCAATCAATGTTTATATTCTGCATGGTAAATATGTTGACAGAAATTAGGAATAAAAAACTGAGTAAGATGCAAACTCATTCCTCTCATGAAACCTAAAGTCTATGTGAAATAAAAAACTCATTACACATCCATAACAACTAGGATATTTCTGATGTTTCTTCATAAATATTAAGAATATTTTTAAAATACATCAGAAGGTAGGTAATCACCACAATCCCCATTTTTTGAGAAATAGGCAAAGAAAGCATGCTAGGTTTTTTCCTTTGATTTATGTACCAAGTTAATTACAAAGCCAGTTCTAAACACACTATCCTTTATTTTAACTTCATGTCCTTTGACCACAAAAAAATTACTAAAGTTTTTAAGAAATAAACTTGGGCCAGGTGCAGTGGCTCACGCCTGTAAACCTTTGGGAGGTCAAGGCAGGTGGGTCACTTGAGGCCAGGAGTTCAAGATCAGCCTGGCCAACATGGCCAGACCCCATCTCTACTAAAAAAAAAAAAATTAAAAAAATTAGTCAGGTGTGGTGGCATGCACATGTAATCCCAGCTATTCAGGAGGCCATGGCATGAGAATATCTTGAACCTGGGAGGTGGAGGTTGCAGTAGGCAGAGATCATGCCACTGCACTCCAGCCTGGGGAACAGAGTGAGATTCTGTCCCCACCCCTCCCCCCAAAAAGAAGTAAACTCAACAGATCCTACTAATGAACAAAACCCTGTATGACACAATCAAAATGTGCAAAACAATTCGCATTAGCAATAGCTTAGATTTCCTCCAAGACCAATTGGAATTGACAAATATGTAATAAAGAACTGAGTGGACAACTATAGAGTAACACAGCATTGTAAGTGTATTAAACATGTAAATTCAATCAGATGCACTTGGGTGGAAGAGGACATAAAGTAGAAGGAGACACACACCCAATAGCTTTGTTAGCACCTGTGACAAAGAAGGGTACCTCAGTATAATCATCATGTAATATATTTAATAATAAGGTAATCAGCACCTCTAAATGACAGTATTTAGACCTCAACATGCATTATAAGTTCAAAAATTTGACTTAGTGCATCCACAGGAGAGTAGCTGCTAACTCACACTAATCAAATGCACACGAGGTAGTCATACAAATCACAATGCTAATTTATTAATTTACATGGGTTTCTCCAGTATTTAAAATATATGGGACTAAAGAGTACTTGCAAAGTCAATGAGAACTGTTTCGGGCACTAATTCTTGCAAGCAGCTACTCTGTCAGTACACAAATTTGCTTATTTGACTGTACGTAAGAATAAACATTGAACACTATAAACAAATGGATTCTATGTCTGTATTAGACCGTTCTCACACTGCTGTAAACAACTACCTGAGACTGGGTAATTTATGAAGAGAACAGTATTAATTGATTCACAATTCCACTTAACAGCAAGCATGACCGGGAGACCTCAGGAAACTAACAATTATGGCTGAAGGAGAAGCAGCAGCAAGGACTTTCTTCACATGGCAGGAGGAAAGAGAGAGAGAGCAAGAAGGGGTAAGTGCCACACACTTTTAAATCATCAGATCTCATAAGATCTCACTCACTATCACGAGAACTGCAAGGCGGAAATCTGCCTCCATGATCCAATCACCTCCCACCATGAGGATCTTCTTAGATCCTCCAACATACAGGGATTACAATTTGATGTGAGATCTGGGTGGAGACGCAGAGCCAAACACTATCAACACCCTTCAAAAGATTCTCCATAATATAACTTTTCCACATGAGAGTTTAACTGTCAAGTAGAAACACAGTTGGCAAAAGCTTTAGGAGGTCTTTCATAATTACTACAAGCATAGTAAATATTTCAGGCTGCCAATAAATTACATCAGAGGCCTTTAATTGTATCTACTCTGAGAATCACTTGTGATTCTATACCAGAAAAAACTCAGGAAGGCGATATGGACTGGTCTCAGGAGAGTCAAGGTGGGCTGTCATAAGAAAGATGGTTTCTAAGGTAAAACCTAAAAACTTGGTGGGTATCAGGCAAACAAAGGATGAAAGGAGGGAAAGAGAGAGAACACAGGATACTAAAAACTGGATAAAGTACACAATGGCTCAGCATAACAGTAAAGTGAAAACATAAAAGATAGTAGAGAAAAATAAACCAAGGCTGAATAACAAAGACCTTGTTATCCAAATCACGAAGTTTGGATTTTACGCTACGGTTAATGAGATGTTTCAACTACAGACATGACCTAATCACATCTGTGTTTTTGAGAAACACCATGGTTGCTTGCAGTGTAGAGAAGAGACAATAAAAGGACAGTATTGGTCCAATTTCTGGCCCAGAATGTTAAGAGCTTGGAAGTCTTCACTCTGTCCTAAGAGCAAGTAAAAAGCTGAACAAACTGAAAAACCAACTCTTCTTAGATCCATCATATTAGTAAGGTCACAGGGCAAATCATTGCCCCCAAAATTGGAGAGACAGACAACCCAGGTACAGAAAATCACAACTTTCTGGAGCAGAAACCCACAAAGAGAAACCTCCATGAGAGCCAGTGCCAGGGTAGGAAAACCGGAAATGTAATTAACAAACTGCTGGGGGTTCAGTGTTTGACAAGTCTGAGAGTCGTACAGCAGGGTCCCTCACACATTTGTGAGTTTTATCTTCAGGAACTACACCAGCTTCTCACAGTGAAGATCTGAGAAAAATCCCCCTGTGCTTCAGGCAGGGGGAAGGAAAAATACCCATTGTGAAATACACTAGAGCACTCTCTTCTTAAAAAGGACTGCTCCTCAAGAGAAAATGTTTTCCCAGAGTTTATGTTATTGAGGTTTTATTAGAGACCAAATGACCCAGAAGAAGAGAAATACCCAACTTTAGCCCTCTCTAGCCTTTCCTATGGGAGAATGAAAATAAAAAACTCCAGCTCCGTCTAGCCATCCTGTCCCACCTAAGGCGAGAAAATTGTGAAGTTCACAGTCCAAGACAAACTAAAAGACTGAGACCTAATCATAGGACCATGGAACACTCCTTCAAATACTCTTCCCAACACCTTACCATTATATCACTAAAGCCCCATTTACTGCAGTTCATTTTATCCTGTATATCATGTCTGGCTATCAAAGAAAGATTACAAGGCCTACTAAGAGGGAAATACCACAGTTTGAAGAAACTGAGTACACATCAAAACCAAAGTCAAATGTGGCAGAAGCACTAGAAGTATCAGACCAGCAATTTTTTTTAAAACTATGATTAACATGTTAAGGATTCTAATGGACAAAGTAGACAACAAGTAAGAAACGATGAGTAATGTAAGCAGAGAGATGGAAATTCTAAGCGAGAATCAAAAAGAAATGCTATCAAAAAGAAATGCTAGAGATTAAAAGCTCTGTAACAGAAATACAGATTACATCTGATGGGCTCATTAGTCAATTGGAAACAGCTGAGGAAAGAATCGCTGCACTTAAGGATATGTATATACAAACTTCCAAAACTGAAATGCAAGGATAAAGAAAGCTTTATAAAAACAAAATACTGGACTAGATTTAAAAAACAATAATAAAACCACATACAGAACAGAACTAATATTTGAAGAAATATTCACTGAGAATTTCCCCAGATTAATGTCAGATACACATCCAGGAAGCCCAGGGAACACTGAGCAGAATAAATGTAAAAACAAACAAACAAACAAACAAAGCTACACATAGGCAGAAAATCAAAGATTTTTCAAAAACCTTTAAGAAGTCACATGTCGACGGGTGGGGACCACCTTACTTACAGAAGAGCAAGAATTACATTAACTTCTCCTCAGAAACCATGTGAGCAAAAAGAAAGTGAAATGAAATATTTAAATTATTGAGAGAAAAAACCCACCAATGTATAATTTTATATCCTGCAAAAACATCCTTCAAAAGTGAAGGAGAAAAATTTTCTCAAATAAAAGTAAGGAATTTGTTGCCAGTAGACGTGCCTTGCAAGAAATGTTTCAAGTTCTTCAGAAAGAAGAAAACTAATATAGGTCAGAAATTTTGATCTATATAAAGAAAGAGAGAGAAGAAATGAAGAAGATAAAAACTTTAATTTTTCCTACTTTTAACTGATCTAACAAAAGTTTGTTCAAAATAAGAACAACAATGTATTTGATACCTATAGTTTGTGGACAAGTGAAATGAATGACAAAAATGATACAAGGGACATGGGAAGGATAACTTAGGAATATTTTGTTATTATAAGGTACTTGCACTACCTGTGAAGTGAACAGGGCTATTTGAAAGTAGAAATATATTGCAAAACTTAGGGTTAACAACTGAAAAACAAACAAAAAAACCCAAAAAACTTTACAGTCTAAGAAAAGAGATAAAAATAACATAAAATGCTCAATTAAAGCCATGAAAGAGAAGAAGAAGAAATGGGAATGAAGAACAAGGGCAACTAATAGAAAACAGTAACAAATATGATAGATATTAATCCAACTATATCAATAATCACTTTACACATCAATGGCCTAAATGCACCAATTAAAGAACAGAGATTGAATGAATTAAAAAAAGAGACTTAACTATATATTATTTACAAGAAACCCACTTTACCATAAAAAACAAATATAGTTTAAAAATAAAAGAATGAAGAGAGACGTACAGTGCTAACACTAAACCAAAGAAAGCTGGAGTGGCTATATTGATTCCAGACACAGCAGACTTCAAGCATGCAAAATTCTCAGAGACCAAAAGGGGTATTATATAATGATAAAGGGGTAAACTGTCTAAGAAGACAGAACAATCCTTAATGTGTATTCATCTAATAACAAATCAGCAAAACATGTGAGGCAAAAACTAATAGAACTACAAGGAGAAGCAGATGAATACGCTATTATAGCTGAAAACTTCAACATCCCTTTATTATAAATAGACAGATCCAACAGGCAAAAAAAAAAAAAAAAAATTAGTAAGAACATAGTTGAACTAAATAGCAATTCAACTGGATATAACTTATATCTATAAACAGCCAATACATTCTTCATAAACTCAGAACATTCACTAAGACAGACCACATTCTTGTCCATACAACACACATGAACAAATTTAAAAGAAATCATAGAATGTCTGCTTTCAGACCAAAATAGAATTAAACTAAAAGTTAACAGCAAACAGCTAAAAAAAAAAAAAAATTCCAAAATACTTAAAGACAGAACAACACACTTGTAATACATAGGACAAAAAAGAAACCTCAAGAGAAATTTAAAAAAATTTTTAGGCCAGGTGCAGTAGCTCACGCCTGTAATCTCAGAACTTTGGGAGGCCAAGGTGGGAGGATTTCTTGAAGCCAGGAGTTCGAGACCTGCTTTAGCAAAAGAGTGAGACCCCATCTCCATAAAAAATAAAATAAATGCAGCTGAGCATGGTGATGCATGTCTGTAGTTGTAGCTAGTTGGGAGGCTGAGACAGGAGGATCACTCGAGCCAGGGAGGTTGAGGCTTTAGTGAGCTGTGATTGCACAACTACACTGTGGTGTGGACAACAGAGTTAAGACCCTGTCTGTCTCTCTTTCTCTCTCTCTCTCTAAATATACACACACACACACACACACACACGCACACATTGATAGATACACTATTTAGTTTTATAGATCTATATCTATAAATATATAGAAAAAGAAATAGAACTTATCAAAGTTCTATTGTCTATAAATATATAAAGAAAATAGAACTTATCAAAATTTATCGATGCAGAGAAAGCAGTACTTAAAGCAAAACTTACAGTATTGAATGTATATATTAGAGAAGAAGATCTAAAATCAATACTAAGCTTTCACCTTAAGCAACCAGAAGAGCAAACTAAAATAAGCAGAACGAAAGAAATAATAAAAATTTGAGCAGAAATCAATGAAATCTAAAATAGGAAGTAAAAAGAGAAAAAAACAATGAAACTAAAAGTTGGATCTTTCAGAGAATCAATAAAATCAATAAGCCTCTATCCAGGTTATCTAAGAAAAAAAAAGAAAAGACATAAATTCCTAATATCAGATATGACAGAGGACACATCACTACAGATCTTATACATATTAAAAGGATAATTTTAAAAAACGAAGACATCCTATGCCCCAAAATTTGATAACCTAGATGAAACGAATAAATTCCTTTAAAAAATTCAATCTGCCAAAACCCACACAAGAATAGACAAATTGAATAGGCCTGTGTCTGTTAAAGAAATTAAATAAATAACTAATAACCTTTCAAAACAGAAAGCACAAAACCCAGATAGTTTCCTGGTAAATTCAACCAAACTTTTAAGGACAAAGTTATACCGGTTCTCTAATCTCTTTTAGAAAACAAAAGCAGAGGGAATACTTCTTAACTCATTCTATGAAGCCACAATAAGACGAATACCAAAACCAAACAAAGATATCACGAAAAAAGAAAACTACACACAAATATTGCCCATAAGCATAGATGCAACAATCCTCAACAAAATCTTACCAAGTCAAATCCAGCAACATATAAAAATAATTATGAGGTGGGAGGATTACATTAGCCCAGGAGTTCAAGAATGCAGTGAGCTATGATTGTGCCACTACACTCCAGCTTGGGCGACAGACTGAGATCCTGTCTCTTAAAAAAAATAATACAAAGAAAAAAAGAATAATTATATGCCATAACCAAGTTGGATTTATTCCAGGTACACAGGCTAGTTTAACATTTGAAACTATTACATTACAATTGATGTTACAACTGATGTAACATTACATCCATTAATTTAATCCATCACATCAACAGACTGAGGAAAAAAAAATCTCATAATTATATAAATAGATGAAGAAAATATTCAACACAAAATCCAATACCCATTATTGGTTAAAAAAAAAAAAAAAAAAAAAAACCTCTCGACAAACTAGGAATAGAGCCGAATTTCCTCAATTTGATAAGGAACAGCTACAAAAAACCTACAGCTAACATCATACTTAATGGTGAGAAATTAGAAGCTTTCCTGCTATGATTAAGAACAAGACAAGGATGACCCCTCTGACCATTCCTTTCAACAGCACACTATATAAGAAAGGAAAATAAAAGGTACAGATAGGGGACGAAGAAATAAAAGTGTCTTTGCAGATGATGTGATCATCTGTGTAGAAAGTGTGAAATTAACAAAAACACTTCTGAATCTAATAACCAATTATAGCAAGGTTGCAGGATACAAGGTTAACCTATAAAGTAACTGCTTTCTTATATATCAGCAATTAAAAAGTGTTTCAAATTAAAAACACTTTATTAAAAAACCACATTATCGTTTACATTAGCACCACAAAAAACTGAATTATAACTCTAACAAAATTCGTACAAAATCTGTATGAGAAAAAATACAAACACTAATGAAAGAAAAATGGAGAAAATCTAAATAAGTGAAGAGATATTCCACACTCATGGAAAGATTCAACACTGTTAAGATGTCAATTCTTTTCAACTTGATCCATAGATTCAATGCAATCCCAACCAAAATCCCAACAAGTTATTGTGTGAATATTGACAAACCCATCATAAAGTTTATACTGAAAGCCAAAAGATCCAGAATAGCTAATTCAATATTGAAGGAAAAGAACAAAGTTGCAGGACTGACAGTATCCAAATTCAAGACTACCTATAAAGCGATAGTAATCAGAATAGTGTGGTACTGGCAAAAAAAAAAAAAAAAAAAAAAGAGAGAGAGAGACAAAGTGATCAACAGAACAGAACAGAGAGCCTAGAAATAGACCCACATAAATATGGCTGGCTGATCTTTGGCATAGTAGCAAAGGCAATACAAGGGAGCAAAGATAGTCCTTTTAACAAATGATGCTGGAACAAGTGTGCATCCACATGCAAAAAAAGTGAATCTAGACACATCCCTTACACTTATTCCAAAAACTGACTCGGAGCGGATTACAGACCTACATGTAAAACATAAACTATAAAACACCTAGAAGACAGCATAAGAGAAAACCAAGATGACCTTGGGTATGGAAATGACTATTTAGGTACAATGGCAATGACATCCTCCACAAATAAAACAACTGATAAACTGGTCATTATTAAAACAAAAACCTTGTGCTCTGTAAAAGACAACATCAAGAAAACGAGAAGGCAAGCCACAGACTGGGAGAAAATATCTGCGAAAGACATCTGATAAAGACTGTTATCCAAAACATACAAAGAATTCTTAAAACTTGACAAGCAAACAAGCAGACTAAAAAATGGGCCAAAAATGAACAAACACTTCACCAAAGAAAATAGGCAAACAACAAGCATATGAAAAGATGGTCAACATCATATATCATTAGGGAATGGCAAATAAAAACAGTAAAATACCATTACGCATCCATTAGAATGGCCCAAATCAGGAAATTTGCCAACACTAAAGGCTAATGAAGCTGTGGAGCAACAGAAACTTTCATTCACTGCTGATGGGAATACAAAACGGTACAACCAATCTGGAAGATAGTTTGGAAGTTCCAAAAATAAACTCTCAGAAAACTAAAAATACTCTTACCATA
Organism: Chlorocebus sabaeus; assembly: GCF_047675955.1. Lineage (NCBI taxonomy): Eukaryota > Metazoa > Chordata > Mammalia > Primates > Cercopithecidae > Chlorocebus > Chlorocebus sabaeus. Next base: position 74,083,378 of record NC_132910.1, on the reverse strand, counting down.
GGTTCCAGCAATTGCATTCTGGAATATTTATCAAAAGGAATAGAAAACTTATGTCCACACAAAAACTTGCACACAGATGTTCCTAGAAGCTTTATTCACAGTTTTCATAACTTGGAAGCAACCAAGATGTCCTTCAATAGGTGAATGGGTGAACTGTGGTAGGTCCGGACAACGGAATATTATTCTGTGCTAAAAGGAAATCAGCTACCAAGTTATGAGAAGGCACGGAGGAATATTAAATGCATACTACTACATGAAAGAATCCAATCTGGAAAAACTACATATTGCATTACTCCAACTATAGGAACACTGCATAGGAATGTATAGGACATTTCAAAAGAGACAAAACTACGTAGACATAAAAGGATCAGTTGCCAGGTGTTAGGGAGGAGGCAGAGATGAATAGGGATGGCACAAAGGATTTTTAACGCAGTGGAACTATTTTGTACTACAGTATAATGGCAGATACATGTTATTACACATTCATCCAAACCCACAAAATATACAACATCAAGAGTTAACCCCAATGTTAACTACTGACTTTGGGTGAAAATAATGTGTCAATGTAGGTTTATAGATTGTAACAAATGTTATCACTGTCCCACAGGATGTTAATAGTTGGGGAGGCTGTGTGTTTCTGGAGACAGAATACAGAAGAGAACTATGTACTTTCCACTCAATGTTGGTGTGAACCTAAAACTACTATTAAAGAAAACTCTATTTAGAAAAAAATAAATAAATTTAAGAGTATTATTGATGTCAGTCGATTAGAAAAATGTTGGAGCAACCCAGGATGGTTAGTTAGCTGTCTGAGTCAAAATCATGGCAAAAGAGACAAAAGTGGATATATGTGAGAAATATTAAGGAAATACAATCAATAGGGCTAATAAACTAATGTCTCCATGGAGTCACTGGATGGAAAAAAAACTTTAACTATAAACATGGTGGGTTGTCCTGTGGGACAACTGAAGATTTAGATATTTAGATTTAGAAAGAGGTATAAAATGGGAATACAAATTGTACCAGTCCTTGTCATAAAGGTGGTACCTGGAGAATGGAAATAGATCACCTCGAAAAAGTATAGCATGAGAAGAAAGGTAAACGTACAATGAACAGAATGTTAATACCAGTATTTTAGGTACAGGAAGTGGTAGAGGAATTAGCAAAGGAGAAGGGGTGTGCAATAGTCAGCTGGGGCTGCCAGAGCAAAATAACATAAATCGAGTGGTTATAAACAACAAATTATTTTCTCACATTCAGGTGGATGGAAGTCCAAGGTCAGCATGCCAGAATGGGCAAGTTCTAGCGAGAGCTCTCTTATTGGCTTGCAGGTGGCTGCCTTCTCGCTGTGTCCTCAGATGGCACAGACTGAGTGAGAACACAAACTCAAGAGAGAGCACTAGCTCTCTGCTATCTCCTGTTACAAAGGCACTAATCCCATCATGTGGGAACTACCCTTATGACTTCATCTAAACCTAATTACCTCCCAAAGGCTTCATCTCTAAATACCATCACATTGGGGGTTATGGCTTTAATATATGAATTTTAGGGATACCAGAGAAGAGGGAAGGAAAACAAGGAATAAAGGGGATAGTGTTTCAAGAAAGTTGGAGTTGGCCGGGTGCAGTGGCTCACGCCTGTAATCCCAGCACTTTGGGAGGCTCGGGCAGGTGGCTCACAAAGTCAGGAGATCAAGACCATCCTGGCTAAGATGGTGAAACCTCATCTCTACTAAAAATATAAAAAATTAGCTGGGTGTGGTGGCATGCACCTATAGTCCCAGTAACTCATGAGGCTGAAGCAGGAGAATTGCTTGAACCCGGGAAGTGGAGGCTGCAGTGAGCCGAGACCTCGCCACTGCATTCCAGCCTGGGCAAGAAGACTAAAACTGCATCTCAAAAAAAAAAAAAAAAGCTGGAGTTAACTGTGTCAAATGTTTCTGAGTCAAGTAAAGAAATAAAAAATAACAACTGGATTTATCAATAGGAGGGTTATACTCCTAGCACTGGTGAGGGTTACACATCAACAAAAAAAAATGTTAACCTGACTACACTACTAGATAATACTGACTACACCACTAGAAACCAAAAATTCTTCTAGTTTTTGTGCCCTACCTACAGGAGTTCATGTAACATAACTAAATAGCTCCAAAGGAATGGCCTACTTTCATCAAAAGACAAAATCCTGGGCCATGCCACATCTAATTTATGCATGCTATTGCTTGCTTTCCCTTCTAACGGGAGCTACATCCAAATAATGTCAGATCCTATCCTTAGTTATATATATCCTCTTTTTCTTCCAGTGAATTAGTAAGATGGCCAAGTGTCTTACTGGAAAGTGTGAATGTATTACTTGAGCTTACCAAGAAGTAAAAAAGTAGCTAAGTAAGTTTTATCTCATGTTAGGCAAAGATCATTGTGGCATGGCAGGAGGAAGACTGGAAGAAAAATAAGGGGGATAAATTCATTAGAATGTATAACAATTCATTCAGTTCAATTTATTCATTCCACAAACACTAGCTGGCAGGCACTATTTTAGGAAATAGAAATTAGAAGATTAAAGAAGGCTGTCCCTATTCCCTCAAGGAGTGTTGCATAAAGAGAACCCCTCATTCCTAACACCATTCCCCTCATAAAAACAGTAATAAGCAACATGACAACTTCTTGAATAATGCAAAATAGAAGAAAATCAGAGCACAAAGGAGGACACTGGACAGTTCAAAAAGTCCCTAAGTGAAGGTAATCCTTACGCTAAACAAAGAACTGGTTGGAGGTAGCTGTTAGAAGACTGTTACTACAAGGGCTTTAATGTCTCATCTCTAAGTTTTTCAGCTATCCTGAAACAAAGGTTCAGAAACCCTGCTGTGCTTTAGAAGCACCCATGAATCTTTTAAAAAACAGATGCTAGGATAACAACCAAACCCACTGAGTCAATCTCTGTGCGTCCTAGGAATCCAAAGGTACTTTTTGGTAGCCATCTCCATTCTAGATTGAAGAGTTGGAGACTATTGAACATTTCCTGACATGACCTTGCACGTTACAGACACTTATAAATATTTATTGATAACCTCACTTCGGTCTTATGATGTGACCATTTATTTTAAAATTAGTTCTTCTACTAAGCCTATGTAAATCCATGCTGTTTACCTCTATACGATTCCAGACAAAAGTCTCAGTTCCAAACATTGACTAGCTATTATTAATGCACAAAAATAATGTTTTTAGGTGCACATTCAAAAGCAGCAAAATCAGTGTTTTGTACTACTGGGTATATGATTTCACAAACACTGCTAATACTACACACCTCATATGCACAATCTTTCATTCCTTGAAATTCATTAAGGTTGAACTACAACTTCAGCAGAACAGGCTGATCTTGTGCTGTCTCTGCCTTCCAACAGTCAAAACAGATTTCTCTTGTCTGAAACTTTTTGGTGGTTTAACAAACAAATGTTCAATGTCAGATATACAAAAGATAATGTACTAGATGAAGAAAAGCATTAAATCAGGTGCACATAGAGAAAAAATCAGGAACAATCTAGCAGAAAAGACATGACAATTGTCACCCAATGCCCATTCAAGTGCCTTAACTAGAATGATCCCTGCTTTTAACTGAATCGTCCAATCCACTTCTGTTCCCCTCTCCCATGCTACTTTGTCATTAATATAATCTATATAAGATACGGTTTTCTCTTACAAATAATGTGTGTTTTGGGAGATAATTCTCCATGGGTCTTTCACATTTCTTCAGTCTTATGAGCAAGGCACGAACTGGGGTGATGGAAATGTTCTGGAATTAGTGGTGATGGCTGCATAATATTGTAAACGTACTGAAGTACCACTGAATTGTACACTTAAAATGGTGAAGAACAAAAACAAGAAATAATGTCTCCCTCCAGAGCAAAGAGCAGGTTTGGTTAGAGCTTCGGAAGCTACACAATTTATCTACCTCCCTCAGGGGCAAAGGGCAAGCAACCTTACTTCCCAATATAAAAGATCTGAGTTAACCAAGAGTGGGATTCCTCTCCTGTAACGCAACCTACCAGATGTGCGGATATCCATATGGCCCATATGCATCACCTCTTTTGGATGCAGTGTAAAGGAGGAACTGATACAAACATACAGATATTCTTGCTGCTTGCTGTGCTGTGAATAATGAACTCATTTGTTTCTGACCCGTGAGCCTCATGGTTTCTGCCAATATCCATGAAATGGTGGAAGGCTACTTGTCAGCCTTGAAGTATAACAAAATCTCAGATCTTTCACAGTTCTTGACTTAGATATCATGCAGGTAACAGAGCCAGTAAGTGGTTTTAAGACGGAAAAAAAGGGGCTGGGCATGGTGGCTCACACCTGTAATCCCAGCACTTTGGGAGGCCAAGGCGGGCAGATCACAAGGTCAGGAGATTGAGACCATCCTGGCCAACATGGTGAAACCTCGTCTCTACTAAAAATACAAAGAAATAGCTGGGTGTGGTGGCATACGCCTATAGTCCCAGCTACTCAGGAGGCTGAGGCAAGAGAATGGTGTGAACCCGGGAGGTGGAGCTTGCAGTGAGTCGAGATCACGCCACTGCACTCCAGTCTGGGCAGCAAAGCGAGACTCTGTCCCAGAAAAAAAAAAAAAAAAAAAAAAAAAAACAGAAAAAAAATTTCATTTACACACACACACACACTCCACACACACACACACACACACACAGCACAGGGTTTGAGTTTCCCCAAAATGATCTAGGGTAGAATAACTACTGCACCAGAAAAAACAAGTATAAATCTGTGGTACTTCTGAAACATCTAGATGGAAGTATTTTAAAGATAGATAGGCCTGAGTTCAGTAGATAGTAGATACTACTCAGTAGATACGCCTGAGTTCAAAATAAGACTAAAGACAATGTTGCAGTTATCTTTATTTCTACATTGATTTCTTTTGGGGATCAAAAGCAAAAATTCTCCTTTAAGAGGGGGAAAAAAAATCCCTAACCCAAGATATAAAATGTCACTGAATATATATTGACTGGTACTCTCTTCTATGTTTACTTGTTTATCACCCCCCACCCAAAAAAAAGGCTAAGAGACTGACTCACTCCATTTCTAAAAAAAAAATATAATATAAATAAAGGCAATCTAAATGTATATAAATTTTCATCATATAATTAAAACATAATTTTGTATCTTAAACCCTAGGATTAATGTTGTAAACATAAATTACTGTACACATTAACAGATAATTAAGTTAAAAGAATATCATATCTAACCTTTATTATAAGCAGTTTTTACATGAGAACTCATCAGAAAATAAGGAAAAACTAAAACCATATAACTGTTTTTCATTTTGAATTTGTTTTAAATCACAGGTAAGGAAAAAAACCGTTCATGCAGCCATTTTAATCTGAGATCGGGTCTCACTGTCACTCAGACTGGAGTGTAGTGGTGCCATCTTGGCTCACTGCAGCCTCAAACACTTGGGCTCAAGTTATCTTGCCTCAGCCTCCCAAGTAGCTGGAACTATAGGTGTGCACCACCATGCCTGGCTAATTTTTAAAAATTTTTTATAGAGATGGGAGTCTCACGTTGCTCAGGCTGGTCTGGAACTCCTGGGTTCATGAGATCCTCCCACTTTTGCCTCCCAAAGTGCTGAGATTATAGGCATGAACCACTGCACCCAGTTCAGGGAGCTTTCTTTGTTGTTGTTGTTGTTGCTTGTTTTTTGAGATGGAGTTTTGCCCTTGTTGCCCAGGCTGGAGTGCAATGGCACGATCTCGGATCACTGCAACCTCTACCTCCTGCGTTCAATTGATTCTCCTGCCTAAGCCTCCCCAGTAGCTTGGATTACAGGCATGTGCCACCACGCCCAGCTAATTTTGTATTTTTAGTAGAGACGGGGTTTCTCCATGTTGGTCAGGCTGGTCTCGAACTCCCAACCGATGATCCACCTGCCTCAGCCTCCTTAAGTGGTAGGATTACAGGTGTGAGCCACAGTGGCCGGCCAGTTCAAGGAGCTTTCTAATGGCATATTTTAAGTACTGACAGCTCATTGACACACTATCCCATTCTATTAACATGTACTCATCTAAAGTTACTTTAAGAATGGGTAAATCAGCACTCTGCGAGGCCAAAGCAGGTGGATCACTTGAGGTCAGGAGTTTGAGACCAGGTTCAGCAAAATGGTGAAACCCTGCCTCTACTAAAAAATACAAAAATTAGCCAGGTATGGTGGCGGGCACCTGCAATACCAGCTATGTGAGAGGCTGAGGCAGGAGAATCGCTTGAACCTGGGAGGCGAAGGTTGCAGTGAGCCAAGATTGGGTAAATCATTTCACAAACAGAAACATTACCAATATCCTAATTGCTTTAGACGCTCAACTCAACACAAGGCATTAAGTAAGCTACAGTAAAAACAGTGATTATAAAGAGATAAAACAGGACAGGCGCAGTGGCTCATGCCTGTAATCTCAGCACTTTGGGAGGCCAAGGGAGGCGGATCACAAAGTCAGGAGTTCGAGACCTGCCTGACCAACATGGTAAAACCCCATCTCTACTAAAAAAAAAAAAAATACAAAAATTAGCTGGGTATAGTGGCATGCGCCTGTAATCCCAGCTACTTAGGAGGCTGAGGCAGGAGAATGGCTTGAACCTGGGAGGCAGAGGTTGCAGTGAACCAAGATGTCGCCACTGCACTCCAGCCTGGGTGACAGAGCAAGACACCATCCCACCGCCCCCCACAAAAAAAAGACATGGAACAATTGAGAAGAGCCCAAAATACCATGTATTCAACAAAAGCATAGACATCTCTATTCATCCCATTCCTCAAAACCCTACATTCTATAAATGAAAGAAGAAATTTTTTGAAAAAAGCTTCCTAGGGTATCATTCAGCTTTAATCCCATCTCCCTTTTAATTTTCTCTTAAGAAGAGGAGAGATCCTAGTGAATTACAATCTGTGAAACAAGTTGAAATACAATCTGGCAAGAGATAGGGCTAATAGAGTAAAAACAAAAATTCACATGAACTACAGTAAAATTTTTAAAAAGCTGAATTTCACCAGGGACTTGGAATCCATAAGAAAACCATCAAAGGGAAATCCTAAACCTAAAAACTATAATAAATAAAATTAAGAACTCGAAAGATAGGCTTAATGGGAGATTAGTGAAAACAGAACAGAGGATTCTTAAAATGGAAGAATGGTTACTAGAAAGCATCCAAATGAATACACAAAATGAAAAAAAAAAGAATGGAAACAGAATAGAGTGCAAAAGACATATGGAACCCAGTGGAAAGGCCTTAAAAAATGTATAATTGGAGTCCCTTATGAGAGAAGGGAATAAAAGCCATATCTTAAAAAATACTACCTGAGGCTGGGCGCGGTGACTCATGCCTGTAATCCCAGCACTTTGGAAGGCCAAGACGGGTGGATCACCTGAGGTCAGCAGTTCAAGACTACCCTGGCCAACATGCCGCAACTCCATCTCTATTAAAAAATACAAGCATGAGCCAGGCGTGGTGGTGTGTGCCTGTAATCCTAGCCACTCAGGAGGCAGAGGCAGGGTGAACTGCTTGAACCTGAGAGGCGGAGGCTGTAGTAAGCCAAGTTCGTGCCACTACACTCCAGCCTGGGCAACAGAGCGAGACTCTGCCAAAAAAAAAAAAAAAACTACCTGAGAATGTCCCAAAACTATTGAAAGAAATCAAAGGGATCAAGAATGGACTCAAAACTCTGAAATGCTGAAGGCAATACAATTACTGCTAACTAAAGATAACAGTCTGTGACCACTATTTACATTTAAGATTTATTCCAAAAGTTATCTATGCAAAATAACTTCTGCAATCAGTGACTAAGAGTAAAACCGGTACAAACAGGGCGTTTCTGCGTCCTAATTATGAATTATCCTAGAAACAAAAACTGTAGATGTTATGGTACTACTTGTTTGCATACACATTTGTAAATGTTCACTGATTAAAAATGTCAACAATACATCTAAATGTTTTAGATACTGTTTTGGTTTTCCTTTCTTTAGTTGACTTGACAAATCCAATGTGAACTTCTTTCAAAATAAATTACTAAGATTAAGAAACCTATATACTTGAGAGTTAGTTTTCTTTGACAAAGAAGTAGTAATGAGCAGAACCACCTGAGAGAAAATGAGTTTGGACAGGAAGCAACATATAAAAGAAGATTCTTTCTAAAAATATTCTCCCTTTCCATAGCAAAGTTTGGGAGGAGTATGAATTACATTTTCACCGCATAAATACCTTGAAGATGATAACATTATTCTAGTTCCTTGATATTTTGTAAGAATAAAAAATAGGAGAGACAAATTTATATTTTTAAGAATTCTAAGCATGTATACAAATACTTAAACAAATTATAATTCATGAAGAATAAAATTATTTTAAAACATCATTTTTGTCAATACTATTTCAAAAAGTAAAAATCTATAATAAAAATACAGCTTATAAGTTATGAAAAAACTAAAATGTTTTAACATCATTTCCTTAAGAGAAAGAAGAAAGAAAAGGAGATAGGCAGGAGAATGTAACCATATTTTTTTTTCAGTTTAAAAAAAAGAATAGGAATTCATGTTTTAAACATCTTAAAAAGCTTGACATACAGCATGGTAACGATAATTAATTATAATGTATTATATATTTGAAAATGCTAAGACAGTAGATTTTAAAAGTTCTTATCACACAAAAAGTATCAAATATGTGAGGTGATAGATAAGTCAATTAGCTTTGTTATCATTTTACACGTATACATATAGCAAAACATCACACTGTACACACAATTTTTGTCAATTAAAAAAATGTGAACACAAACATTACATATAACTCCAAATAAAACATGTTAATATTATGGTAATAAATTTACCTACAGAATACAATCTCTATCCCTAGGAAAGAAGTTGGTTCTTCCATAAACAAATGCATTTTGAATAAATCATTTCCAATATCATAAAACTTTTGAACTAAAGAAATGCATGTTAGACTGGACTTCTTGAAAAACAGCTCTAGAGAAAAGCAAAATTATATTGTGTGCACATACTGCATTTTCCCATAATGTTTAAAATTATGGTAAATTATGGATGTTTAAAATTCCAGCTATGTTACACAGCTGACAATTACATTTTGACAAATATTTAAGACAGTCTAACAACATCAAGGATTTCTTAAGGTTTCTTGCTCACTTTTTTGGACTGTTTTAAAAATAATCTCCTCAAAAGATATCTGATTCCCATAATCAAAATTACACCTCCTTGTTTCTGATAAGCCATTTTTTTGCAGCATTAATAAAGCTCAGTATATAATTCTGTTTACACCAGGAAGTTTACCTGTGCCTCACTTCTAGTCTTGAAAATGCAGAATTCTGGCTTCCCACAGAGTGCTGTGAGGGGAAATTAAGTAATTATGAAGATTACCTATTGTTCATCGAATACCTACTTCCCAGTCACTGTATTAATAAGAGGTCACACATGTATAAGTTGCTCTGTGTCATGCCTTACAGGTATTAGTTCATTAATCCCAATAATAGTGCCATAAGGTAAATACTGCTGTGAGGGCCATTAAAAAACTGAGATAGAAAGGTTGAATGGCTTAAGATTCCACAACTAGCAAATAAAAGAGTTGGGATTTAAACACACATTTACTTGGTTCCAGAGCCTATACTCATTCCATCAGAAATACGTTTTTAAAATTTTGTAAGCCAAATACGCCAATGTGCCAGAGTAAAGCTGAAATATCTACTACAGCCATCTTTTAATCAGTACTCTAGAAGAAAAATAAAAACTCATTATTTATTACAGTTGAAAGGAAGCTGCACTGTAGAAATATTTAACAATGAAGAAATATGTTGAAAAATATGAAAGCAAAACCCATTTGATACGTGTCCAAAATCAATAATGTTTTGAGTAATCTAGCTTATCACCTACATGATAAACTAGATTTCAGATTATGATCAACATTCAGCAGGAACCTATTTTAGATTAATAAGACATACTATAAAGGCAGAAAGACACACAAGTTACCTTTGTCAGCTATTATAGAGATGTAAACGCTGCATGCACTCTATGTAACTGCAGATTTGTATAAACTGTTAACAGGGAGTGACATAAAAGCATGTATTTTTCAATTTTGCCATGATTTCCCAGTAAAAATTCCACACTAACACAGACAATATTCATTACATTTGTATAGTTTTGATTCAAACACAGAATAAAAGAAACAAGTGATTCTTTTTTGGGGAGTACGGAGTTTCGCTCTTGTTGTCCAGGCTGGAGTGTAATGGCGCAATGTCGGCTCACTGCAACCTCCGCCTCCTGGGTTCAAGTGATTCCCCTGCTTCAGCCTCCTGAGTAGCTGGGATTACAGGCGCCTGCCACCATGCCCAGCTAATTGTATATTTTTAGTAGAGATGGGGTTTCTCCATGTTGGTCAGGCTGGTCTTGAACTCCCAATCTTAGGTGATCCACCTGCCTTGGCCTCCCAAAGTGCTGGGATTACAGGTGTGAGCTACTGCTCCCGGCCCAACAAACAAGTGATTCTTAAACTCACAGTTCAATTTACCACAGGCCAAAAGACATTTTTTGAAAAGAATTTTTTCCCAATCCTGAACCTGCATACACTGATATCATAAACATAATCCAACACAAGAAAAAATAAGGAAAATTAATATATGTCAATTCAAACTTATTTTCTGACAGCAAACTATCTAGAAATTTAAGCAGATTAAATGCTTTTAAACGTGCCATTTTCCTAATATCACAGATCTAGAAATAGTAAAGTAAAAAATAAGAATCTATAATAATCATAAGAAACAATAACCCAAAGAAAACCAATAAACCTTCACTGACTAGCACTCATTGGGAAGGCTGCTTTGAATTTGGGAAAGGACTTTGATATTTAATATGCTTGGGTTCAAACGGCAACTTTTCACCTTGTTTGTTGTCTGTGAGCCTCAGTTTTCTCAGTCAAAACATGCGAAGTATCGTACTTGCCTGGTGACTGTGACTGAATATTTGTCTCTTCCCAAAATGCCTATGTTGAAATCTAACCCCCAAAGTGATGGTATCTGAAGGTGGATCTCTGGGAGGTAATTAGGTCATGAAGGTGGAGACCTCATGTATGGAATTAGTACCCTTGTAAGAAAGTTCCCAGACTGCTCCTTTGCCCCTTTCACCATGTAAGGACACAGTGAGAAGATGGCATTCTATAAAGAAGGAAGCAGCCCTCACCAGATATCAAATGTGACAGCACCTTGATCTTGGAGTTCACAACCTCCAGAACTGTCACAAACTTTTTGTTTCTAAGCCACTCAGACTAAACTATGCTGTTATAACAGCCCAAGGGGACTAAGACACTTCCTCAAAATTGAATAAAACATATAAAGGATCTAGCATAGTACTTAGCACAAAGAAAACATCAATAGATAGCAGTTTGGGGCATTATAATAATTATAATTATAAAAATTAATTAAATATTAATTTTCAGTCATTGTAAGTGTCAGTACTGTAATTGGCATAATGAAGATACCTTTTAAATCTTTTAAAGTTGTAAATTAAACTAACAGGTGTGTGACACATAAATATTTGCTGAAATAAAGCAAGAATGTGATGTCTGGTAGAAGATTTTCAGAAGCTTCAAACAGCACAGGTCAACAGATGCATCCAGATTAACAGTCAGTTCCTTACTTAGCCTTACTTACAATATGGTTCAAAGTATCAAACTTCGTTAAATTTTGCCATGAAAGCCACCGAGCAAATACTAAGATCAGAACTGCTCCTCTGAAATACTTCATAACTATGAGGCATGCCCAGAACAGTCAGCCTTTTTAATACACTCCTAATAGAGATTTTGTTACTATATTACTAGGAGATTGTTAAGACATTGGTAATTAGAGTACTTCACATTTTAGTCTTAACTGTTTTAGTTGCTCAAATGTAGTAATTGCTTAGCTTCTCAAATTCCTCAAGTAATTATTTATTTTACATAGCTAAAATTTCCAGATAAGAATATGTTTATACTTTTCAGATATTTTTATAATTAAAAAAATTTTTTAAGTAAATCCTTCTAAAATAGACAAAATATTATTAACAACATACTGTAAGATTCTGCGCTCAGATGCAGAAATGCTTGACTCAGGAAATAGGCCAATAAAAAGAAAATCCATATTTCTTTGGTTTCTTGAATCTATATCAAAAGTTCTCTTCATTGTTTTTTTTCTACCTACCGTCTTTCTTTGTGTATTCCCAGTCAACTCAGCTTTTGTTTGGGAAGAGGGTGCCACAGGATTCTATACAGCATTTGTTCTTGATAACACAGGATCATGATTTACGTGCTCTAAGTATGGTTGTAGAAACACAGGATTTGGAACCTACTGACTTAGGTGCTTGCTTACGCAAAAAAAAAAAAAAGACTGTTAAATTACCCTACAATAAAATAAGAGTGACTGAATGGCTTTTTGTGCAGAGACTAACATGGAGACCTTTCTACAAATTAATTAATATACCATGGATGGCAGCAATCTTTTTCAAAATGTGTTCTCACTGGCCTAAAATGTATGATGCTCACCACTGCTGCGATCCTTTGTTGGCCTTTAATTACTGCTGCTAACAGCTACATTAAAAAGAATATCTATCATTTCTGTATACTTGGCGCACTGCCAAAGTTTTGTGAGTCAAACTCACTTTTAAATTTAGTGTGTTCACAAACCATTAAATATTTTTAACATGGCTTAGCACTTCATTAATTCTTTTTGGAGTTCTTTGAGAGGTGAATTATTCCAAAGCTTACCAATGATTTCTTACCATGAAGATGATGATGCTTCTATGAATATTAATGCAGGAGAAAAAATTCTGTAAGAGTCTCAGTTTAAATTTAAAAGTCTCAAATTTTAAAAGAAAATTTGTTCATATGTGGTACTAAGTCGAACTCTGAATAACCAGCAGAGTGATCATAATCTCTAGTTTCTCTGAGTTTCTATTCCCTTATTCAAAAAACTACCTGTGTGCATCTTTGCTAGGTGCTGTAGTGGACATCTGAGGTAAGAGGATGAAGACATTTTCATTTCCTTGAAGATTTCATTCTTGTTGGCAGGTATGAATGAGGGAGCAAATTTAAATAATATATACACAGGTCCTTTTGAGTTTTAAAACTGTGATTCTATGCTGTCATTATGTAGCATCTATGTGCAGCTACTTAATTCATTACTTTTAATAAATATTCATATTTAGAAATGTATTATTGACACCTCCAATCAGGTACTTCTAAATAAAAGGCAGTGAAACTCAAACTTTTCCAATTTGCTATTTGTTGTAGGAGGAAACAGTGGCTGTAATTAATGCTGAAGATTAGGTGATGATCATTCTTTGCATTCCTATTACCCATACTGTCTTTGTTCTTTATTTCCACAGATCATTGAAAGCTAGCTGGAGAAAAGCATAGTGAAAATGTTTTATGAACTGAGAAATATTCTTGGCTGACTTTCAAAGCTTCAGTAGGAAACAAAATCCATAAAACTGACATCCTAGGAAATCAAAAACAACTCTATGAAAAAGTTTAAATACAAATGTTTAATCACTAACATAATGAAATGATTTCATAAAACTTTATTATCCGCTAGACATAGGCAACACAGTAGGGGAAAATGTTCAGCTAATATATAAGCCACACATTCCCAAAGCATTAACTCTCTTTTCCCTTCAAAAGTCAAGCCCCCTTTCCAAATTATTCCTATTCAAAAGACATATAGGACTACAGATCAAAAGACTATTATGGTATCTTAAAACTGGGGTAGGCAAACTATAGGCACAGACCAAATCTGACCAACCATTTTCTCATTTGATTACATATTTTCCATGGCTGCTTTTGCACTACAGCAACAGAGATGAATAGTGGTAACAGAGACTATATGGCCCAAAAACCTGAAAACATTTACTGACTGATCTGTTTCAGAAAAAAATATGCTTACCCCTATTTTTAAGAAACCTCACTCCCATTATGGTAATTATTATACTGGTTCTATTTTTCAGTACTAAAAATTCCACAGAATACATGAATTTAGTAACTCCTCCAATAAAATAAAATGCCCTACCCAAATTATACACCAGCATCTTATATATTCATTTTTAATTTTAAAATATTTTTTCCTAGTATACATCTTAAATATCATAACAAGTCCCAAATAGTCGGCACGTAAATTTGTTCACTTTTTTTTTTTTGAGAAACAGACTCGCCCTGTCGTCCAGTCTGGAGTGCAGTGGTGCAATCTCAGCTCCCTGCAACCTACATATCCCAGGTTCAAGCGATTCCTCTGCCTCAGCCTCCTGAGTAGCTGGGACTACAGGCATGCGCCACCACACCCAGCTAATTTTTTGTATTTTAGTAGAGACAGGGTTTCACCATGCTGGCCAGGATGGTCTCGATCTCCTGACCTCGCGATACACCCACCTCAGGTTCCCAAAGTGCTGGGATTACAGGTCTCAGTCACCGTTCCTGGCCTCATTTTCTTAAAATCTACCTTCTCACACACCCACAGTCAAAACTGGCTTGTAAGAAAGCCGAAAAAACAAGGCTAGCCAACATATATTGCTCTGAGTTAAAGCATTACTTATGATAATTTTCATAGTACATGTAAAATGCAGGCAAACTTTGATTTTAAAGGTGAGATAGCTACAGTAAGAAACCTATGTATCCTACAACAATAACAAAGAATTCCCAGTTCCTCGTAAAATGCTGCAATAGGCCATCTCTCTAAGGAAACTCATCTCATGCCTTTGAAAAAGTATGCTATAGTACTTAGTCACAACTTATAGACAAAACACAAATAAAAAAAATTCATAGAACTCTCATACCACATAAAACTATTATAAGAGAAAATCTGTTACGCATTTTCCATTTCTTCTTTTGCTTTGTTTTCCTCAGCATTTCTATTTACTGTTTACTATTTAAAATTTACCAATGTGAAACTATGTTATATATAAGGCAATTAAGTATAAACTGAGAAAAACTGTTTACCAGAAAAATGCCATTGATTTTAGCAACTTTCAAAATGGACATAAAAATAATAGTGGCTAAAAGTATCTAAGTCGTGACTACTAGAGTTTCTTAAAACATAAAAAAAAACTTCATAAATATTTAGATACATGAGAATTTTTACCCTGAAATAAATGCACTTTTTCTATCCTAAATCCTGATAATATATGAAACAGTAGTAGTATAGTTCAAAGAGCATTAAATCAGAAGACATGAATTCTAGTCTTGTCTAGGCCACAAAAGAATTACGTGTCTCTTCTCTTAAATTCTAGGAGTATCTGTTTCTTCTGAAAAATAAAAGGTTGTACTAGATGATTTCTAAGAACTTTTCCATTTATAAAGTTTTATGATTTTATGAAATTTTAAAAACCCATAAAAATCACATTAAAAAATTTATAACCCTTCTTGAAAAGTGTCATTTAGAGAAATGATGCCTACAAAAATTTCCTTTACAGTGCATAGCATCATGAAGTTATTGAATTTACCTCAAATCTGGATATGCTGCTGCTGCTTAAAAGAGGGTACCCCATTTACTGATTATTATTTTAAAACTCAGACCTCTTTTCAGAATGCCGCTAAGCCTGAGATCTTCATTTTCAATGAAAGCTGGCTCAGAAATTTTTAATTCTTTTCCCTAACCTCTCCAAGTGGAAACCAATTCTGGACTATAAGTGCAGAAACAGCTATAAGAGAAAGTAGTTATTAATATAGATTCTCTACTGCCACACAGAAGATACCAGCCAGCTTTTAACTGAGCACTTAACCTTTTTCATTTTTTAAAACATATTTAATCATCTTTTCATGTTCTAGTCATAAAACAATATCCCAAAACATTATATAAAGCTTTAGTGTTACAAAACAGAATAAATCATCTTCCCTATCTCCTAAACAACAAAATTTTCTCCTATATCTAGGATAATTTTTTTTCGTATTTTAAATTTGTGAAGTCAGAATGTCTCCTGCAGTTGGTGATTTCTCAGCACCATTTTCTCAGCATATTTCTTCAGTAAGTTACATAAAATAATGACGTATCTTATAACTGATGGCATCTTAGAGTGACAAAATGCCATACTGTGTGTCAACTGTAGAACATTTTTTCTAATTCCCAAATGTTTTATTTAATCAGTTTTCCTTCACTAGTATATAAACTCTGTCGAGGTAGATTCATTTCAATCTCAATTACTATATTTCAACCTATATGGAAATCATTATAAGAATATCTTACAAAAATCACTGTAAGAAGAAACATTGAACTTTTCTAGTAGTCACTAAATGCCAGGTATTATGTTAAGCACTATAACATGTATTTACTTCCAAAAACCTAGAATTTGCTATTATTAACTCCACTTTACAGGTGAAGAACCTAAGGCTTAGAGAGGTTAAGGAACCTGCCCTAGGTTCTGTTCACTGTTTTATCCCCAACACAAAGCCTATTGGAGAATGTTCAATAAATGTTTACTGAATGAATGAATGCTTCAAAGGAGACTTACAACAGCTCAGTTAGATGAACAGAATCATTATAATGTAAATCACAGAGAAAATACAAGATAAACATTATAATGTAAGTCACAGAGAAAATGCAAGATAAACAAGCTTGAAAGGTTAGTTAACTACCTAGACCTGGAATCCTGGGCTATGTGGTACAGTAGTTGAACAAAAAAGTGGCTCAGGGTATCTGCTCTATAGTCAATATATCTAAATTCAAATCCCAGCTCTGTTATTAGTGATGCATGCCCTTGAGTAGTTACTTAGGTGTCTATAGTCCCGTTTTCTCACCTGTAAAAGGAAGATGAGAATAGCACCTAAACACAACGATTAGGAGTTAATACAACAAAAGGGCATAATACACTAAGTGGGGTCCAAACAAAAGGAGTCACATTACTTGGAAGTTAAGTAAAAAAGATGAGCCTCTCTAGCTAATGACCCTAAGCTTCAGGAATGCGTTCCTAGTTCCAAATCTGTTCTAGTCCTGCTTGAAGTTTGGCACTACCAAGCAATCACTGTCAGCTTAGGAGTATGATTCAGGATCTCAGGACCCTATGAAATGTCCTGGACAACGGAAGTTGTTATAGGAAATCTACAGGTTAGTCAGTACTCATTTCCTCAGTCAGAGGAGACTGGGCCGACCCTACATGGCTGCACTGTTGATGACAGGACTGCTGCCAAAGCAAGGTTGACTAATAATTTACTGCCCAGTTTGTTCTCCTCACATCATAACCTTGAAAAAGGTAAAAATGTAAGCTAGTCAGGAGGTAAGACAAAGTACTAGAGTCAACTGCCAATTGTATAATATCCTACTTTGCATTAATGCAGGGACCTTTTTGTGAGTTTTTCTTCACTGTAAAGCAATTTAAGTATTTTCTAGTAGGTAATAAGAACTAAAGGAATGTTACCTAATATTATTAGCCCAGTAAAATTCAACTCCCCTTCCTCCCTCAATGTCTCACTCCCTATCATATTATCCATTTTCCAAAGAGCTATGTTACCTTTAACAGCATTTTTAATTTTCCCAAATGTAGTAAAACACTTTGAAAAAAGAGTCATACAGCATTTCTTCTAACTTATAAAACATGACAAAAATCCTTATTCAAAGGTACCGTAATTTAAATGAACATACAGAAGAAGAGAAGTAAATATCAGGCTTATTTATTCTTCAAGTCCCAAAGAGTCTATTAAACCGGGCAAAGAAGAGGATAAAATATTGGTTATAATTAGATAATTTCATAAACATGAAATATACCGTTCTTTTGAAATACAAAGACTTCAATGGCTAATTAGCAAATAGTATATATATGCTCTACTTACAATGAGCTGGCTGCAATCCTCTGTTTCATGGCTAATTTACCATGTCTTATCTTTTGAGTAATTTTAAATAGTCAAAATGATTTGATTTAGCATGAGCAAGACAGTAAAGACTAGCAAACATCATAATTCTTTGCTCAATTGTTAAACATCCTGAATTTGGAAATTAAATTCTTGATAAAAAGAAACCTTCTTCTTCTTCTCCTTTTTCTTTCTTTCTTTTTTTTTTTTTTTTTTTTTTTTTTGAGACAGAGTCTCGCTCTGTCACCCAGGCTGGAGTGCAGCGGCACAATCTTGGCTCACTGCAAGCTCTGCCTCCTGAGTTCATGCCATTCTCCTGCCTTAGTCTCCGGAGTCGCTGGGACTCCAGGCACCTGCCACCACGTCCCGCTAGTTTTTAGTCTTTTTAGTAGAGATGGGGTTTCACCCTGTTAGCCAGGATGATCTGGATCTCCTGACCTCGTGATCCGCCCATCTCATCCTCCCAAAGTGCCGGGATTACAGTCGTGAGCCACCGTGCCCAGCCCAGAAACATTCATCTTTATGCATTGTCATTTTGGGACTAGTTACATGATTCGACCTGAATGTCATAGAAAACAAATGATAGCTTTGGACAAATGAAATCAGTGACTGTTTACAGCCTAATATTACACAGAAATGCCTCCTAGTTTATGAAATTTTTCTCTGTTTTCCTATTCCATGAGTAGTTTAACAGTGCATAAAACTGGTTTAGTATCTTGGGAATTTTATACTTCTGGTATATCTATCAGTAGTTGTTTCTCAGTTTCCATTGTGTTTAATTCAAACAGCCAAAGAACAAAAAAATGAACAAAATAGCTTTGTTTGAGATTTCGAGTAACAGCAAGCTAATTAGATAAAACAATCACTTATAGGCAATACTGATCCATCATATAATTAGGAAAAAAAGACGAAGACCTGAAAACAGAATGTCACTTTATGAGAGTTTTATGGTTACAAAAAACAAACTACATAAGATTCAGTGCAAATAGAGTACAACCAAAACTCTTTAACTGAGACCCATCAGCACTGTATTTCCTCGAATGGAACTTCATCTTTGCTTTCTGAAATGTCAACTAACTTGATAAATTATGACCAGAAATGTTTCTGTAGAAAAGAAATTGCATAGAACTTATTTCTACAGTCATGTGCCACATAATGAAGTTTGGGTCAATGGCAATCACATATGTGAAGGTGGTACCATAAGATCATAGTACTATATTTTTACTCTAACTTTTGTATGTTTATAATCTAACCATTTTGTTACCACTGTCTACAATGGTATTCAGTACAATAACATGCTGTATAAGTTAGTAGCCTAGGAACAGGCTACCTGGTATAGGTAATATAGCCTATTGCTATACCATATGGCTTACTGCTA